>NW_004443965.1:16902448-16944431 GCF_000243295.1 Trichechus manatus latirostris
CCTTCCCCTGGAGCTGATGCCCTGAGTTTGGACTTTTAGCCTACTTTAACTGTGAGGAAATAAACTTCTCTTCATTAAAACCAAAAAAAAAAAAAAGAGGATGGAAGGAATACACAGAGTCACTGTACCAAATACAAACTGGTCAACATTCAACCACTAAGGAGGTAGCATATGATCAAAAACTGACGGTACTGAAGGAAGAAGCCCAAGCTGCCCTGAAGGCATTGGTGAAAAACAAGGCTCCAGGAATTGATGGAATACAAATTAAGATATTTCAACAAAAGCATGCAGTGCTAGGGATGCTCATTTGTCTATGCCAAGAAATTTGGAAGACAGCTACTGGCCAACTGACTGGAAAAGATCCATTTTTCTGCCCATTCCAAACAAAGGTGATCCAACAGAATGGGGAAATTATTGAACAATATCATTAATATCACATGCAAGCAAAATTTTGCTAAGATAATTCAAAAGCAATTGCAGCAGTACATTGTCAGGAAAACTTCCAGAAATTCAAGCCAGATTCAGAAGAGGACGTAGAAAGTGGGATATCATTGCTGATGTCAGATGGATCTTGGCTGAAAGCAGAGAATACCAGAAAGATGTTTACCCGTGTTTTATTGACTATGCAAAGGTATTCGACTGTGTGGATCATAACAAATTATGGATAACATTGCAAAGAATGAGAATTCCAGAACACTTAATTGTGCTCATGTGGAAACTGTACGTAGACCAAGAGGCAGTCCTTCAAACAGAGCAAGGGGATACTGCGTGGTTTAAAGTCACGGTTGTATCCTTCCATCATACTTGTTCGATCTGTATGCTGAACAAATAATCCAAGAAGCTGGACTAAATGAAGAAGAACGGGGCATCAGGATTGGAGGAAGACTCATTAACAACTTGCATTATGCAGATGACACAACCTTGCTTGCTGAAAGCGAAGAGGACTTGAAGCACTTACTGATGAAGATCAAAGATGACAGCCTTCTGTATGGATTACATCTCAGCATAAAGAAAACTAAAATCTTCACAAATGGACTACTAAGCAACATCATGATAAACAAAGAAAAGATTGAAGTTGTCAAGGATTTCATTTTACTTGGATCTACGATCAATGCCCATGGAAGTAGCAGTCAAAAAATCAAATAACATATTGCATAGGACAAATCTGCTGCAAAAGTCCTCTTTAAAGTGTTGAAAAGCAAAGATATTACCTTGAGGACTAAGGTGTGCCTGATCCAAGCCATGGTATTTTCAATTGCCTAATGCATATGCGAAAGCTGGATGATGAATAAGGAAGACTGAAGAATTGATGCCTTTGAATTATGGTGTTGGTGAAGAATATTGACTATACCATGGATTTCCAGAAGAACAGATAAGTTGATGTTGGAAGACGTACAGCCAGAGTGCTCTTTGGAAGCGAGGATGGCAGGACTTTGTCTCATATACTTTGGCCATATTATCAGGAGGACCAGTCCCTGAAGAAGGACATCATGCTTGGTAAAATAGAGGGTCAGCAAAAGAGAGGAAGACCCTCAATGACATGGATTCACACAGCAGCTGCAACAATGGGCTCAAGCATAACAGTGATTGTGAGGATGGTGCAGGACCGAACAGTGCTTCGTTCTGTTGTACGTAGGGATACTATGAGTAGGAAGAGACTTGAGGGCACCTAACAGCAACAACTCTTTTATGTGCAGCTTCTTGTGCTTAATATTGTGTTTTTGTGATTCGTGCATCTTGTTGTATGTATTATTGGTTAGGTGTATATTTCATTTTGGCAGAAACTGCCAAGGAGTTTTCCAAGTGGTTGTACCATTTAATACCCTATCAGAAATATTTGAGAATACTCATGGGCAAGTAGACACAGATGGGCATGTTTTTATTTTTCTGGGATAAACACTTAGGAGTATAATTTTTTCTAGTTTATATGTTAAATTCGTCTTTAATTTTATAAAAAACTGTCAAATTTGGAGGATGTATACAGGAATAGGAAATCCTGGTGGTGTAGTGAGTGGTTAAGAGCTACAGTTGCTAACCAAAAGGTCGGCAGTTCGAATTCACCAGGCACTCCTTGGAAACCGTATGGGGCAGTTCTGCTCTGTCCTGTAGGGTCCACTATGAGTCAGAATCGACCCAACGGCAACGAGTTTTGTTTTGTTTTGTTTTGTTTTTTGGTATACAGGAATGAGGCCATGTTTTTGCCTCTTCTGCTGCTTCTGTTGACAAGCATGGTTGTGGAGGCAGAGGTTTTTTTGAAGCTCCATGAGACGTCTCAAGGTTCTAGCTTCAAGAATGCTGAAAAGCGGGACAGAAGACATCCATTTTTGTGAGTGCACATCTAGCAGGTGCAGCATGACTCCACAAACATTCTGGCAGCAGCTTCCTCGTTCCTGGATTGTAGGTAAGGTAGTTTATTCCTGGGTGCAAAAGTTTTTGTGTCAGCTCTCCGATGCCTGCATCACATGAAGCCCGTGTATTTCTAGAACCAACAGCGGCAATAGCAGCTTCCAGATCCAACAGTTTATCTGTTGTAGCAGAGACAACACCTCCTCTGGTAGGCTAATTTTATAATATTGTTCTGAGAATCATTGCTGGAGGTACATCATACAGCCTGCTCCTCCAGCCCTTACAATGATTTCACAGGCACCAACTTCCCTGTGCTGAATTCCTTTCTGCCTAAAATAACTACAGTGGTTTCTGGTATCATTAATTATATGCTGAATATAAAACAAGATGACACAGATTGTCTTTAAAAAAATAATGGCTCACCAAAGGAAAACAGATTTTTTATTAGTTACGGTTGAATTCAGAGCAAGGAATGACACCTATGGGATAGAATGATTATAAATCTCAAATCTATAAGATCAGCCTTGTTCAAAATTATACTTGAAATCACAAGCACAAATTTCCTTGGCACCTTTTAGTGGAGAAGTTGTTGACTCAAGTACCTTTTAAAATCTGAAGCACTGGGTTAACCATCAACCTTTGAATAGAAAAGAAAAGGTGAAGATAGAAAAATATTAATTTCATTTACTATAAATTTTAAATTAGACATACATTTATTTTTTATTTTGTCATCCTAAAGTTGAGTTTCTAAGTGATTTTACTTTAAAAAGCACTGGCAAACAACCACAATTCTTTAAGACTAAAGTCCAGTCTGCTCCCTCTGGTACTTGCAATGCAGGTTGTTGTCTTCAAGGCTGCTGCTGAGCTGTTTGATTCATTGATTTTTCTCTATTTTTCTGTTTTCAGTTTCATTGATTTCTGCTCATTATTATAATTGCCTTTCTTCTGTGTGCTTTGTGTTTAATTTGTTTTCCTTTTTCTAATTTCTGGAAGTGGAAGCCTGGATGATTGATTTGGGAACTTACTTCTTTTCTAATATAAGCAATTAATGCTATAAATTTACCTCTGTAGTGGTATTCAACAAATTTTGAGATGCTGTATATTCCTTTTAATTCAATTAAAAATATTGTCTAGTTTTCCTTGAGACTTCCTCTGACTCCTGGGTTATTTAGAGGGGTAACATTCAATTTCAAATATTAGGAGATATTCCAAATACTTTCTGATATTAACTTCTACCTTAAATTCATTGTGATCAAAGGAAGATACTTTTAATGATTTGTATTCCTTTAAATTTGTTAAGGTGTTTTTTATGATCCCCAAATTTAGTGTATATTGGTGAATGTTCTTTACGTACTTGAACAAATGTCTATATTTTGCTGTTATTAGATGGAATGGTTTTTAAAGATTAATTAGCTCAAGTTGGTGAATAATGTTGCTCAGATCTTCTACATCCTTGCTGATTTTCTTTCTACTTGTTCTGTCAACTATTGAGAAAGAAGTGTTCAGTCTTCAAAATATGATTGTGGATATGTCTATTTCTCCTTTCATTTCTGTCGAGTTTTGTTTCATGTATTTTGAAGTTCTGTTATTAGGTACATACGTGTTCAGGGTTGTTATGTCTTCCTGGTCAATTTTCCCTTAAGAACTGGTGATATTTATCTGTTGTTTTTTTGGTAAGTCAAGTAATTTTGAATTACATTCTGGATATTTTGAATGTTATGCTGTGAGACTCAGGGTCCTGTTAACATTCTTTGGAGAATGCTTACATATGTTAGGTTCAGATTGCATGTTCTCTCTCACTTTCTATGAGTGTGGTTCCAATATGGATTCAGTTTTCAAAGGGTTTGTTGTGCTGCTTTAGATCTGTTTCATATTTCCCTCTCTCAGATGTTAGGCAGGGACTTGGTGGTGGTTTATATCATAGTTCAGTTTTCAAAGTCTTTCCTATCCTGCTTTGCATTTGTTTTGCTGTGCCTGAGACTTGTATTTGTTCATTCATAGACTTAGAGAATCCGCTTGTCCAGCTCTCCTATCCAAGTTTTTCCCCACACGCTTTGGTCCCCAGCTGCCCTCTTTCCTGGTCTTCTGGCTAGAAGAATGAGGTTTGTCCTGGAGTTTTGGCTGCCTGCACTGCCATGCAGTTGCACGTGACAGGAGCCACCCTGAGGGCAATGTGTTGAGAAAAGAGGGAGAAAAAATAACGGTGATTTCCCTAACACTTTTTGGACAAAGGAGTCCATTTTCCCAGTTTCTCTGGCCATGAAGATGTGTTTTCTCCTTGGGTTTTAAGCACCTGCACCTGCATTGTCACAGTGCAGCTCTGTGACTGGGGCCACCCTTGGGACAAAGCTAGAAGGACACACACACACACACACACATTTAAAAAAAGAAGAGGCAGAGATTCCCTCATACACTTACCAGCTCACAATAGCCCCTTTTTCCTGTCCTCTGTACTGAAAGACAGGGTTTCTATCCATATTTGCAATTCATGTTTTTGCTACACAGGGTCTTCCCTCAGGTCAAAGCTGGGAGATGAAAGAGGAGAAAAATAAACCTGAGTGACTCACCCCCATAGAGATAGTTCTTCAAATTTTGGGTCCCCTCCCATTCTGCTGGCTATTGTTAACTTTTCAGAGAGCTCAGGTAACTGCTTTTTGTGTTTTATCCAGAGTTTTTAGTTGTAAACAGTGATAGATAGGCTTTCGAGGGCTTACTCTGTCTCGGCCAGCAGCAGAAGTCTCATGTGACATTTGATTGCCCCTGTGGGCAGAGTTCTTCTAGTTCAGGAGGACAGAAAGCATTTTAGGCATCAGACTTTATGCCGAGATGTGATTATAGCTCCCTCACCTCACAATGGCTGAAGACACATTTCCTGCTGTGTAGGTTGTTAGAATCCCCCACCTGTCCTACCCCACCCGTTGCTGACGAATCGATTCTGACTCATAGCAACCCTATAGGACAGAGTAGAACTGCCCCATAGAGTTTGCAAAGAGTGGCTGGTGGATTTAAACTGCCCACCTTTTGGTTGGCAGCCGAGCTCTTAACCACTAACACCATCAAAATCCGGTATTATTCACCCCCGTGGGAAGCCCTGATGTCTGGTTATCTGTGCTAGATTACCCTTTCTATCTTCATTTCTGGCACCTGGGGATCCCCTCTTCTTTTTGTGCTCCTCATTCCTTTCTGCACATTCAGCCATTCATTTGTAATCTTTTTTTTCTACTTGAAGAATAGCTTTTGGAATTTCCTTTAATGCAGGTCCCTGGTGAGGAGTTTTCTTAAGTTTTGTTTGTTTGAAGATATCTTTATCTTACCTTTATTCCTCAAGCAAGTTTCACTGAGTAAAGAATTCTGTATCAGCATTCATTTTCTTACAGCTCATGGAAGCTATTATTCCACTGCCTTGGCTTTCATTGTTTTGGCTGAGAAAACCTGACCTGCTGCCTTCCAGTCAATTCTGACTTATAGTGACCCTGTAGGACAGAGTAGAACTGCCCCCATAGGCCTTCCAAGGCTGTAAATCTTTACAGAAGCAGACTGCCACATCTTTCTCCCATGGAGCAGCTTAACCACTGCGCCAGCTGTATATCAGACTATGACTTCTTTGAAGGTAGCATTTTTTTTTTTCAGGCCAATTTTTCTCTTCATCTTCGGTTTTCTGCAGTTTCACTGTAATGGGTTTAGGTGAGGATTTCTTTTTACTTATCTTCCCTGCAATTTTAGTTTCTTTAATCTGGATATTGGAATCTTAGCTTGTTTTTTTTGAAATCTCAGCCGTTATCTCTTCAGGTCCTGTTTGTGCTCCATTCTTTTACTGGTTTTCAGTTCTTTTGTTTCTGGCATCTGTTGATTACTATTTCTTTCTGTGAGGTTAGCTATGCATTTATTATTTGTTTTCTTTAAAATTTTATATATTCTTTCTACGTGCATGTAGCAGAAGTTTTTCAGTTTTATCTTAGTCTGCTGTCTTTCAAGAATTGAACTTCATTCACTTTCCGACCCACTAAAGTTGGCCTTCAGCTCCCACCGTATCACAAAACTGCTCTGCAGATGTTAAAAATGAGCTCCCACTTTTTCACTCTAATGGATTCTTTTCAAATATTATCAGACATGACCATTTTTCAGGATTTGACACTGTGATTGTTCTTTTCTTGAAATTTTCCCCTCCGATGGATACAGTTACACCACTCTTACATAGTAATTCTCCTTCTACTTCTTTCACTTCTGTTTTGTTTGTTTGTTTGTTTTTCCTATCTCCCTTTCTTTGCCAAGCTAATTTTGGCCTTTTTTTTTCTTTCATTCTACCTGTCTGCTATGGATTGAATTGTGGCCCCCCAAAATGTGTGTCAACTTGACTAGGCCATGATCCCCAGTATTGTGAGATTGTCCACCATTTTGTCATCTGATGTGATTTTCTATGTGTTGCAAATCCTACCTCTATGATGTTAATGAGGTAGGATTCTCTAAACTTTTAATTTTAGTTGTGTTAATGAGGCAGGACTCAATCTACAAGATTAGGTTGTATCTTAAATCAATCACTTTTGAGATATAAAAGACAGAAGTGAGCAGAGAGAAAGAGGAACCTCGTTATCACTAAGCAAGAAGAGCCAGGAGCACATGTCCTTTGGACCTGGGGTCCCTGCGCTGAAAAGCTCTTAGACCAAGGGAAGACTGTTGACAGGGACCTTCCCCCTGAGCCAACAGAGAGAGAAAGTCTCCCCCTGGAGCTGATGCCCTGAATTCGGACTTCTAGCTTCCTAAACTGTGAGAGAATAAATTGCTGTTTGTTAAAGCCATCCACTTGTGGTATTTCTGTTATAGCAGCACTAGATAACTAAGACACTGTCCTTACCTGTCTTTAATTTTGATCTTCGTACTGAGGTCACTCCATCAGTATTTTCATTCTAGACCCTCATCCTAAGCTAGATATTTGTATATCTAACTGCCTCCTGCCATCTCCCCTTCAATGTTCCACAAGATTTTCAAATTCAACATGTCCAAAATTATCCACTATTATTTCTGTATCAACCCCGCTGCTCCTTTGCCCTTACCAACCTCTTCACTTGTCTATATTCTTTCACACATATACCCACCTGCCATGTGTGCTATGCCCTAGCCTTGTCAGGTAGCATCTAGTTCCTCCAAGAAGCCGTACTATTACTCATATTTGCTGCAGAATGACTTCTGCATTGTGTAAGTGACTTAATGCCATCCACAGTTCATCATCCCTAACCGTTTCCTGTGAGTCAATTAACATTTGGCACTTACTGCTTCATGGACACAAAGGAAAAGGTTGTTGGTGCAAAACACGCAGTCCTCCATTCTCTCATTACTGAATCCTGGCTGGAAGGCTATCTGGTATCTGGCTGTTTTTCCCTGGCAATGGATATGACTTTCAATGCTATTGATGCCTTCTGGACTCTGACTAAACCCCTCAGTTCCCAATCTTGCCCACCCCAACTAGTACTGGAGAAGTGAAGTTGAACCTTAGATGTCCATCCTACCAGGATGAACATAGCTCCAACTGCAGCACCTTCGTATCCCAAACCAAAAACCAAACCCACTGCCATGAAGTCGATTCAGACTTATAGCAATGCCATCGGGTTTCCAAGGCTGTAAATCTCTAAGGCAGCAGAATGCCACAGCTTTCTCTTGCGGCGCCACTGGCAGTTTTGAATCACCCATCTTTTGGTTAGCAGTTTGTGTTCATTGAACCCTCTCTCCCAAAGATGATACATCAGAAGCAGAGAATTTAGCTCTCATACATATATTTCCTCATATGAACTATGCAGAGAATTGGGAGTTCTTACAACTATTCATTTAACTAGTTTATTTAGGGAGACACATTTAATAAATAAGAACCTTCTTCTGACTGGCTTATGATGATCGTGTATCATGATTCATGATATATTTTGAGAAAGAATGTACTTCCAATTTCATCCCAACGTTACAACCTTAGTTTTTACTTTTCCTAAGAATAGAAAAACATTTATAGAGGGACTTTCATATGCAGGCTGATGCTTGCTTTATTTTTTTGTCTTCTAAGATTACTAAGTTAGGTAATCATAAAACATAACTTTAATATCTTCCATTGCTTTTCTGCCTTGATTTCACAATTCTTCTTCCTTAATCTAGAATGTCTTTCTTCATTTGTTCACCTGGAAATGCCTGCTCACGTTCCACGGCTCATGGCACCCTCTGTGAAGCCTTTCCTAAATCCTCCAGGGATCCCCAGCAATGCATTCCT
This sequence comes from Trichechus manatus latirostris, assembly GCF_000243295.1. Taxonomy (NCBI): domain Eukaryota; kingdom Metazoa; phylum Chordata; class Mammalia; order Sirenia; family Trichechidae; genus Trichechus; species Trichechus manatus. Next base: position 16,911,042 of record NW_004443965.1, read on the forward strand.
TTGTGGCCACATCACGTTTATTTATTTACAAACTTTCTCCCCTACTGGACTATAAGTTCCTTGTGGACAAGGATGTCATATTGCTAATTTTGTATACTCAGAACCCAGCAGAGTGTCTAGCATATAGTAAATAAGTAAATATTTGCTGATTGAGTAGGTGAATTGGGTAGAGGTCAACTTAAACAGGAGAGGAAAACAAGCAAAATCCCAAGGATCTGTTTCAAAAAAAGAAAGAAGAGCACAGGGAACTTGTCCAGTAGACTCAGCATTTGAGAGAACCCTGCTATTCCCCAACACAAATAAAAATTTGTGGCTATTGGCTGCCATCTTGCAAAGCACAGATATAGAGCATGTCTATCAATGCAGAAAGTTTTATTGGACAATGCAGGTCTAGATAGTAAAAATACTTTTGAGGACACAATCCCTTTTCAAAGAAACAATTCAATTTAACAGTATTAATTCATCCTTTTATATAAGCCAGATACCATGTTTGATGTTGGCAAGAAACAAAAAATGAATATGATAACTCTCTGATCTTAAGGAACTCATCATTTGTTCGTTCAGTAAATTTGTTAAAAAATATTTTGCAAAACAGAAATTTGAAAAAGCATCTACCAAAATGAACAAAATTAAGAGAAACTTGGAAAATATTTTAACAATGACACACCAGGAAATGGTAGTCACTATCTTTCTCATTATTATATTATCAAACTGAGAACTTGAAAATAAAAATGAAAATAGACTTCATATACCCTAGACAACTGTTAATGTTATGGCTACTGTGAACACACACTGATCACCTTGTCAGAGATGGAATAGGACTACATTTTAATTTAACACACAGGTGTACTAACCTGAGTCTGAGAATCAAACAGTTTAGTACTTGGCTATGTTCTTGATTCTTATAAAGCATGATTAAACAAAACTAAATTGCGTTTTCTTATAGTTAGCAACTGCCTTAGGAACATTTTTACTACAAACAATTGCCTCAGAAAAGACCTGGGATCTACTGGAGGTCTAGGGAACAATATCCAATGGCATATAGCAAAGCTCTCAGGCTTGTCATCAGAACTTATGAAACTGAAGGGCACCTTAGGTGTCACAAAGAGTGTTGATAGCAAACATACAAGATGAGCAAGTTGATTTCCAGAACGGATAAATTGATTAACTTATAGCTAAACTAGGAATAGAAAACTGGATAAAGAGGAACCATCTACTATGATAAATAACTCTCTTTCCTGCACAGTAAGTTCAAAAGCATATTTATAGAAATATTTCAATCCTTTAAAATAGAATGACCTTAAATATCACGTTGTTGTTGTTGTTTTTAGGTGCCATCCGGTTGGTTCAGACTCATAGCGACCCCACGTACAACAGAATGAAACATTGCCAGCTCCTGTGCCACTCTCACAATTGTTATTATGTTTGAGCCTATCATTGCAGCCACTGTGTCAATCCATCTCGTCCAGGGTCTTCCTCCTTTTTGATGACCCTCTACTTTACAAAGCATGATGTCCTTCTCCAGGGACTGGTCTGTCCTGATAACATGTCCAAAGCATATGAGACAAAGTCTCACCAACCTTGCTTCCAAGGAGCACTCTGGCCGTATTTCTTCTAAGACAGACTTGTTCGTTCTTCTGGCAGTCCATGGTATATTCAATATTCTTCGCCAACACCATAATTTAAAGGAATCAATTCTTCTTCGGTCTTCCTTATTCATTGTCCTGCTTTCACATGCATATGAGGTGATTGAAAACACCATGGCTTGGGTCAGGCACATCTTAGTCCTCAAAATGACATCTTTGCTGTTTAATACCTTAAAAACGTCTTTTGCAGCAGATTTGCCTAATGCAATATGTCGTTTGATTTCCTGACTGCTGCTTCCATGGGTATTGATTGTGGATCCAAGTAAAATGAAATCCTTGACAGCATCAATCTTTTTTCCATTTATCATGATGTGGCTTATTGGTCTAGGTGTGAGGATTTTTGTTTTCTTCATGTTAAGGTGTAATCCATGCATCTTTGATCTTCTTCAGTAAGAGCATCAAGACCTCCTCGCTTTCAGCAAGAAAGGTTGTGTCATTTGCATATCACAGGTTGTTAATGAGTCTTCCACCAATCCTAATGCCACATTCCTCTTCATATAGTCCAGCTTCTTGGAATAAGCATGGTGAAAGGATGCAACATCGATGCACAACTTTCTTGACTTTAAACCACGCAGTATCCCTTTCCTCAGTTTGAATGACTGCCTCTTGGTCTGTGAACAGCTTCCGTATGAGCACAATTAAGTGTTCTGGAATTCCCATTCTTTGAAAACTTATCCATAATTTGTTATGATCCATCCAGGTGAATGCCTTTGCATAGTCAATAAAACACAGGTAAACATCTTTCTGGTATTCTCTGCTTTCAGCCAAGATCCATCTGACATCAGCAATGATATCCCTCTTTCTATGTTTTCTTCTGAATCTGGCTTGAATTTCTGGCAGTTCCCTGTGATGTACGGCTACAGCTGCTTTTGAATGATCTTCAGCAAAATTTTACTGTTGTGTGATAGTAATGATACTATTCAATAATTTCCCCATTCTGTTGGATCACCTTTGTTTGGAATGGGCACAAATATGGATCTCTTCTAGCTGGTTGGCCAGGTAGTTGTCTTCCAAATTTCTTGACATAGACAAGTGAGCACCTCCAGCACTGCATCCATTTGTTGAAACATCTCCATTGGTATTCCATCAATTCCTGGAGACTTGTTTTTCACCAATGTCTTCAGTGCAGCTTGGACTTCTTCCTTCAATACCATCAGTTCTTGATCATATGCTATATCCTGACATGGTTGAATGTTGACCAATTCTTTTTGGTAAAGTGACTCTGTGTATTCCCTCCATCTGCTTTTGATGCTTCCTGTGTCATTCAATATTTTGCCTATAGAATTCATCAAAATTGCATCTCAATGCTTGAATTTTTTTCTTCAGTTCTTTCACCTTGAGAAATGCCAAGTGTGTTCTTCTCTTTTGGTTTTCTAACTCCAGGTCTTTGCAAATTTCATTATAATATTTTACTTTGTCTTCTCGAGCTCCCCTTTGGAATCTTCTGTCCAGCTCTTTATACTTCACCATTTCTTCCCTTCACTTTAGCTACTTGACGTTCAAGAGCAAGTTTCAGAATCTCTTCTGATAGCCATTTTAATCTTTTCTTTCTTTCCTGTCTTTTCAATAACCTCTTGCTTTTTTCATCTATGATGTTCTTGATGTCGTTCCACAACTTGTCTGGTCTTCTGTCTTTAGTGTACAATGGGTCAAGTCTATTCCTGAGATAGTCTCCAAATTCAGGTGGGATATACTCAAGGTGGTATTTTGGCTCTTGTATACTTGTTTTAATTTTCTTCAGCTTCCCCTTGAACTTGCATGTGAGCAATTAATGGTCTGTTTCACAGTCAGCCACCGGTCTTGTTCTGACTGATGATATTGAGCTTTTCCATTTTCTCTTTCCACAGATGCAGTCGATTTGATTCCTGTGTATTACATATGGTGAAATCCATGTGTATAGTCACCATTTATGTTGTTGAAAAAAGGTATTTGCAATGAAGAAGTTGTTGGTCTTACAAAATTCTATCACGCAATCTCTGGCATCGTTTCTATCACCAAGGCCTTATTTTCTGACTACAAATCCTTCCTCTTCGTTTCCAACTTTTGCATTCCAATCACCAGTCAGTAATTATCAATGCATTTTGATTGCATGTTTGATCAATTTTAGACTACAGAAGTTGGTAAAAATCTTCAATTTCCTCATCTTTGGCGTTAGTGGTTGGTGCGACAAATTTGAATAATTGTCCTACTAACTGGTCTTCCTTGTACGGTATGAATATTATCCTATCACTGACAGCATTGAACCTCAGGATAGAGCTTGAAATGTTATTTTTGATGATGAATGTGATGCCATTCCTCTTCAATTTGTCATTCACAGCATAGTAGACCATATGATTGTCTGATTCACAATGGCCAATACCAGTCCATTTCAGCTCACTAATGACTACGATATCACTGTTTATGCGTTCCGTTTCATTTTTGACGACTTCCAGTTTTCCTAGATTCATATTTCTTACATTCCACGTTCCAATTATTAATGGATGTTTGTAGCTGTTTCTTCTCATTTTGAGCCGTGCCACATCAGCAAATGAAGGTCCCAAAAGCTTGACTCCATCCACGTCATTAAATTCGAATCTACTTTGAGGAGGAAGCTCTCCCCCAGTTGTCTTTCGAGTGCCTTCCAACCTGAGGGGCTCATCTTCCGGCACTATATCAGACAATGTTCGGCTGTTATTCATAAGGTTTTCCCTGGCTAATTTGTTTAGAAGTAGACTGCTAGGTCTTTCTTCCTAGTCTTTCTTAGTCTGGAAGCGCCTCTGAAATACGTCCACCAAGGATAATCCTGATGGTATTTGAAATACCAGTGGCAAAGCTTCCAGTCTAACAGTAACATGCAAACCTACACAGTACGACAAACTGATAGACATATGGTGATAAATATCATACTCGGTCGTTAATTACACGCAAACTTCCTGTTAGCTGCTGGTGGTCAAAAGTTTTACTTTTCCCTTAAGATTGACAAAGACAACATAACAGTTACAAAAAGTTTTGACAGCAGAGGGAAAACATCGATAAAACTATCACTCCAGGTTTTTCATAACTTTTCCCTCCAGTCTTTACATAACTTTTCTGAGGTATACATATAATTTTGTAAATTTCCTTTGCCACTTAACATTGTTTATTATAAGCATTTTTCTATATTGCCTTTCTATCTTCCTAAATATCATTTTTGAAAACTATTCAATACACCAATTACTCAATCTACTTAATTAATTATCCTTATATTATTGCTCATTTATGTTACTAACAATTTTTTGCTTTCATATATAGTACCACCATGAACATCAAAATAATTTTGTAATGCTCATAGACAACCAGGAATCCCATTGTGTCTGATAACAACCAATCAAAAGTGAATATTCTATGTACCCTGTCTCTTTTATATTTAGCAGAGTTTAAAACAGTAGACATTACAAACTTTTAAAAATGTCTGGGATTCAAAATAGTCTACATTATTTCTTATTGTTAAAGAAGGCTTCTTTTTCTAGATTTTTAGAGTGAAGGAAAGATTTAGTAGATTTTTTGTTGTTACTAGCGACCAAAATGAAAGATGTCCAGAACCAGTTACTGTCAAGTTGATTTTGACTCATGATAACCCCATGTGTGTCAGAGTAGAACTGTGCCCCAGGGTTTTCAATGGCTGATTTTTCAGAAATCCACCAGGACTTTCTTCTAAGGTGCCTCTGGGGGGACTCAAACTCCCAACCTTTCAGTTAGCAACTGAGTGTCTTAACGGTTTGCACCAACCAGGGACTCCCTAAAGATGCTCAGTGACTATTAAATAAAATTAATGAACATTTGATTTTTCCTAACGTATTAACCAGAGGAATCCTTCCCTCTTTTTAAATGTTTTGACACAAACTGACTGTTACCAATATATGTTATAATAAATGCCTCATAAATGAAATTCTTATCAGTAGTGTCTCCGAAGCACTAGCACAAACAATACTTAAAATGAGAAGTCATGTACAAGTGCACACCATTTTCACAACACAGTAAAGGCTTTCAAAAATCTCTAGGTAAAAAAGCTGATGTTCTATACCCTGACATCTGTATGGTTGCCTGATGTATCAGTAAATAATAACTGAAAAACTTAGGCAATTAGATCCAATTCATTTTTAAACCATTGTATATAGCGACCCTAGGTACAACAGAACTAAACACTGCCTGGACCTCTGCCATTCTCACAATCGTTGCTATGTTTGAGCCTGTTGCAGCCACTGTTGAGGGTCTTCCTCTTTTTCACTGACCCTCTACTTAACCAAGCAAGATGTCCTTCTCCAGGGACTGATCCCGCCTGATAACATGTCCAAAGTATGTGAGATGAAGTCTTGCCATCCTCCCATCTAAGGAGCATTCTGGTTGTATTTCTTCCAAGACGGATTTGTTTGTTCTTCTGGCAGTCCATGGTATATTCAGTATTCTTTTCCAACACCATAATTCAAAGGCATCAATTCTTCTTAAGTCTTCCTTATTCATTGTCCAGCTTTTGCATACATATGAGGCAATTGAAAATACCATGGCTTCGGTCAGGCACACCTTAGTCCTCAAAGTGACACCTTTTAAACCATAAATAGTGTAATTAGAGATGTTTTTGCTTTTGTTCCTCAAGATAACGAACATACAACCTAGCTGCGAAGAATTGAGGATGGAGAGCAGATGGGATTTTTGGCAAACAGTTGGCAAGATTGACTGGCACAGCAGAGCTGGCTAACGCTCTAGCAGACGGTGCTGATAATACCTCAGTCAATTAAAGAAGTGCCATCCAGGATTTGCCAGTCAGAAGACATCTTAACTACTTTTTCTTAAAGCCAAGATCAGCTCCATTATAACCTCTTATGAGGCCAAGTAGCCAATTTAGGATTCACTTTTGACATTCAGCTGATGTCAGTTTTTCAATGAATCTATCTTCATGTCTGGAAATACTGCTAGTGTGTTATGTTGCTATTTTGTATGATACTATGTCACCATCTGAACAGCACAGGCATAATTTATTCATTCATTCACAAATATTTATTGAACTCTAATGTTGAATACTTTAATATATACATAACAAATTCTTTGTTTTCAAAGCTGATTATGCTGCAAGTGACCATGGGACTCTCTTTGAATGCCCACAGCTCTTTCTCCTGCACCTCTCTTCGTGGCATCTTGTCACTTTCTTTTTATATTCTCTCCCTCAGAGCAAAAGTCAAAGTACTTACAGGGGCCCAAAAGTCCCTCTACTCACAAACCTCCCTTATATGTCTGACCTCATGAGCTCTTTTTCTCGCCCTCTCCTTTCTCTGTCTGACTTTTCCTCTAGTACTCTTCCTCTTGCTTACTCTATTCTAGTTACATTTGCCTACTAACTGTGTCTCAAACATGCCAGGCAGTTTCCACATCAGGACCTCCACGTGGTCCATTGTCACCTTCTCAGAGTGGCCTTCCCTGAACCTTGTAAAGATTAGTCTCCTCCTCCCATTCCAAGAATCCCTAGCCTTCTCCCCACTTTACTTTTCTCCACAGCACTTATCACCATCTTATATAATTTACTTATTTATTTTATTATGTGTGTGTGGTTTTTTTTTTTTTTTTTTGGAGCCCTGGTGGTGCAGTGGTTAAGAGGTACATCTGTTAACCAAAAGGCTGGCAGTTTGAATCCACCGTCCACTCAGAAACCCTACCAGGCAGTTCTGCTCTGTCCTATAGGGTCTCTCTGAGTCAGAACTGTCTCGACGGCAATGGGTTTTTTTGGATATTGTGTTTTTGGTGAAAGTTTAGGTTCCCATTTGACAATTTCTATACATATTGTTCAGTGACATTGGTTACATTTTTTACCATGTATCAACATTCTCATTATTTCCATTCTGGTTGCTCTCTTTCCATTAATCTAGCTTCCCTGCCCCCCGCTTATCTTCTCATATTTGCTTTAGGGTAAATGTTGACCGTTTGGTCCCATACTGATGATTTTTTAAAGAAGCACAGTACTCACAGGTGATGTTATTTATTAGCCAATCTGTTATTTAGCTGAAAGGTGACCCCTGGGTGTGCTTTCCGTACAAAGTTTAAAGTGTATCTCAGGGCCATAGTTTCAGGGGTTCCTCTAGTCTCTAGTTGTTCAGTAAGTCTGGCCTTTTTTAAGAATTTAAGTTTTGATCTACATTTTTCTCCCATTCTATTTGGGACCATCTACTGTGTCCCTGGTCAGAACGGTTGGTATTGGTAGCCCAGTACCACACTTATTCGTTAATTTTTCTTTTCCCCAATTAGAATATAAGCTCCATGTCTATGTGGTTCACTGCTATACTCTGAACATATAGAACAGGTCTTGAGTATAATAAATGGTATATATTGAATAAACCATGGACTGCAGAAGAACGAACAAGTCTATCCTGGAAGAAGTACAGCCAGAATGCTCCTTAGAAGCAAGGATGGCAAGACTTCATCTCACATACTTTGGACATGTTATCAGTCCCTGAAGAAGGACATCATGCTTAGTAAAGTAGACGATCAGTGAAAAAGAGGAAGATCCTCAATGAGATGGATTGACACAGTGCCTGCAACAACGGGCTCAAACTTAGCAACGATTGTGAGGATGACACAGGACCAGGCAGTGTTTCATTCTGTTGTACATAGGGTCTCTATGAGTCAGAAATGATTCGATGGCACCTAACAACAACACATAAATATGTGTTGAATGATTACTCACTCAGGTCTACAAGGTTGTCTTAGTCAGGGTTCTCTAGAAAAACAGAACCAGTGATATATTTATACATACATATTATGCATATATATTGTTATTTTGTGCTGTTGAGTCAATTCTGACTCACAGTGACCCTATATGACAGATTAGAAATGCCTCATAGGTTTTCCTAGGCTGTTATCTTTATGGAAGCAGATCATCAGGTCTTTTCTCCCACGGAGCCACTGGTGGGTTCGAACTGCTGACTTTTCCATTAGCAGCCGAGTGCTTAACCATTACACCACCAGGGCTCCTTATGTACATATGTGTGTATATACATACATATATACACACACACATGTATATATGTATACAGAGAGAGAGATAGATTGATTTACTTCAAGTAATTGGCTTATGCAATTGTGGGGAGCTGGCAAGTCCAAAATCCGAGGCAGGCAACAGGCTAGAGACTCCTGCCGGCTTTCATCCCAAGACCCATAGATCAGGTGACAGGAAGAGTGCAGCATAAAGTTCTGTCAAAATATCTATTTATATGGAGGCAGAACGCACCCTAGGGAAACTCTCTTTTTGACTGATCGATTGATTACATTACATTACATTATGGAACAGCAATTAAACTAGTGTTTAGCCAAACAACTGGGAAGAATCATAGCCTAGCCGAGTTGATGTATAAAATTAACCATCAAAGAGGTTCTAGCTTGCTCTATCTTTATGACCTAGGGCTTGTTATATCGTGTTCTCATTGTTAGGTGCTGTCCAGTCGGTTCCAACTCATAGCGACCCTACATACAACAGAAGGAAGCACTTCCCAGTCCTGTGCCATCCTCGCAATCATTCCTATGTTTGAGCCCATTGTTGCAGCCACTGTGTCAATCCATCTCATTAAAGGTCTTCCTCTTTTTCACTGACCCTCTACTTTACCAAGCATGATGTCCTTCTCCAAGGACTGGTCTCTTCTGATAACATGTCTAAAGTATGTGAGATGAAGTTTTGCCATTTTCACTTCTCAGGAGTATTCTGGCTTTATTTCTTCCAAGACAGACTTGTTTGTTCTTCTGGCAGTTCATAATATATTCAATATTCTTTGCCAACACCGTAATTCATAGCATCGACTCTTCTTAAGTCTTCCTTATTCATTGTCCAGCTTTTGCATGCATATGAAGCAATTGTTATACAGTAGTGGTAATAATAAACCTTTACAGATACTTGCTAGGTGTCACGCATGTTCTAAGTACTTCTCGTGTATTAACTCTTTTAATTATCACTATTATCCTCACTACCACCTTGTAAGGTAGGTACTACTATTGTCCCTATTTTATAAAGGAGAAAACTTAATCACAGACAGTGAGTAGGTATTTTGCCCAAAGTTATATAGCTGGAAGTGGCAGAGCTGGAATTCAAACCCAGGGAGCCTGACTCTGAGCCAGGACTATTGGACTCTCTATGCTAAACTTTTTTTTTATTTTTGTTGTTGAGCTAAACTGCTTCTTAACAAAAGTTTACTGAACAAGGAAGTGAATATTAATCAGGTTCTTCATATATAGGTGAAATACAAAGTTCTGTTGTAGGGGAAAAAACAGTCCTTTCTATACCTATTGCATACCTGGTACATCAGAACAGATATAAAAGATTCTTCCTTCAAGGAGTTTCCAATAATTTGGGAAGTAAGACTAAGTAACACATATGACAATATGAGAATAAATAAGTTGGTACTAAACTGTGTGGTATAGATTTTAAATACCAAAAAGTAAGTGGAGAGGGTCAGAGTTCGGAAAAGACATGATAAGGACTATCACCTTTTATCCAAATATCATCATGACAACAATCAACTGAAGGCCTCCAAATTTCTACCTCTATCCCATTCTTTCTCCTGAGTAGCAAGTGGGCATTTCTAAAGTCTTCGTACTAAGCAAGTGCAATACAGAATTCATCATTCTTGATTTGAGTAAGTAGCACGTCCACTTATCCCTTGACTCCACCAAAACCTTGGAAGTCATCCCTAATTCCTTCCTCTTCCTAACTACCTTCTGAACACTGTCTACATCTTCTTCGCCTGGCACTTCCTAAGTATGTCTTGTATATAGATCCCCTTCTCAAAACTCCCATTCCCAGCACCTTTTCTGGTGCCAATGTCATCTCTAGACTGGGTTGTTACAATGTTGTTGTTCAAGTTGATTCTGACTCATGGCGATCTCATATGTTACAGAGTACAACAGCTCCATTGGTTTTCTTGGCTGTAATCTTAATGGAAGCAAATTGCCGGGCTTTTTCTTCCACAGTACTGCCGGGTGAGTTCGAAGAGCCAACCTTTAGGTTAGTGATAGAGCACAAACCATTTGCACCATTTAGGGACCTTGGTGGTTACAATTGCCTTCTATTATGAATTGAATTGTGTACCTCCCCACTCCGCCCACTCAAAATATGTGGTGGAATCCTAACTCCTATAGCTGTGGATGTAATCAGTTTGGGAATAGGATTTTCTTTGTCATGTTAATGAAGCCACAATAGGGTAAGGTGTGTCCTAAACCTCATCATTTCTGAGTTATAAAAAAAAGATTAGGCACAGAAGAAAACACAAACTGGGGGGAGGTAGATGCCAAGTGGGGATTGGTTTGGAAACAGTGAAACCCCATAGCAATGAGCATTCCTAGTCCTCAGATTGTTGTCTTGAAATAACGTTTCCCAATATAAGAAACCAGAACTTCTTGGAGAAATTGCTGCTTCCAAGTCTGAGGAAAGGTATGTTCAAGATGAACCTTGAACATCTTGTCATACTGGATAGCAATGAAATTATTTCTAGGGTCATGTCAAAAGGACACAACATATTGCTTAAGGGGCACTGAATTTGTTAAGGATAATGAAAAAACTTGGAAAGGCATAGTGGTGATGGTTGCACAACATGGTGACATGTCACTGAATTGTACACATAAAATGGTTTAAATGAAAAAATGTTTTGTTGCATGTATTTTATCACAACTAAAAAAAAAAGGACTCAGCCAACTTGAAGAGGCATTCCACTGGACAAAAATGAGACAATTTGAGCCTTCATAAGGATAAGAATTGCAATGGATGTAACCCATCAAATATTATTAAATTCATGAGCCCATGGTGACATTTTTTTTAGAAACCCAACTAATTGTGTCCTTTGGAGGATGACAGGAAGCCAATTCATTATCTTGAAACAGGCACATAAAGGAAAAGAATCAAGCATTTATACTGCTTTCTCTTTTAAAACTATTCTAGCTATTAAATGAAAACATAATAAAATTAGATTATCTTTTTGCAACCCCAAATTTATTAGTGGATCTAGACAATGAACATCAATATGGCTTCTAACGTTACAAAAATAGAGAAAACCAGATCTTATGTGGTCCCCTAGAAAAGAACACAACACTATGTTGTTGTTGTTAGGTGTCATTGAGTCCATTTCGACTCATAGCAATCCTATCTACGTACAACATAATGAAACACTGCCTGGTGCAGTGCCAGCCTCACAATTGTTGCTGTTTGAACCCATTGTTGCAGGCACTGCGTCAAACTATGTCGTTGAGGGTCTTCCTCTTTTTTACTGACCCTCTGCTTTACCAAGCATGATGTCCTTCTGCAGGGACTGGTCCCTTCTGATAACATGTCCAAAGTGCGTAAGACAAACTCTCACCATCCTTGCTTCTAAGGAGCATTCTGGCTGTACATCTTCCAAGACAGATTCGTTTGTTCTTCTGGCAGTCCATGGTATAGTTAATATTCTTCTCCAACACCATAATTCAAAGCAATCAATTCTTATTTGGTCTTCCTTATTCATTGACCAGCTTTTGCATGCATATGAAGCAATTGAAAATACCATGGCTTGGGTCAAGCACACCTTAGTCCTCAAGGTGACGTCTTTGCTTTTTAACACTTTAGAGAGGTCTTTTGCAGCAGTGCAATACATTGTTTGATTTCTTGATTGCTGCTTCCATGGGCATTTACTATGGATCCAAGTAAAATGAAATCCTTGACAACTTGAGTGTTTTTCTCCTTTTATCATGATGATGCTTACTGATACAGTTTTGAGGATTTTTATGTTGAGGTGTAATCCATACTGAAGGCTGTAGTCTTTGATTTTAATCAGTAAGTGCTTCAAGTACCCTTCAATTTCATCAAGACACTATACTCTTGCTAAATGGGTAGACCCTAAGTCTGATCAAGCCTTGGATACAGCTGTTAGAAATACAAAGGACAGAAAAACATGTTTAACTGCATAATGAATATGTGGTCATCAAAATCCAGTCTATGGGCAACTCTGCCTCTGAAATGGCTTGTGTTCTTCAGCAGATATATTGTAACAAAAAGAAAAGTATGATTAAAAGATACTGAAAAGGTGTATCAGATAAACAAAAAAAGGAACTAGAATAAATCTGGAGCCCTGGTGGCGCAGTAGTTAAGAGCATCGGCTGCTAACCAAAAAGGTCGGTAGTTCGAATCCATTAGCTGCTCCTTGGAAACCCTATGGGGCAGTTCTACTCTGTCCTGTAGGGTGACTGTGAGTTGGAATCGACTCAATGGCAACTTTTTTTTTTTTTTTTTAAAGAATGAATCCATTGGTACTGGATTAGAGTAAGGGCTATCAGTAGGAACTCATGATTAGGTATATACACATACACATGCACAGATGGATATACAAATAATTATAGATATTTGTATATATGCAAGTTACTATACATACATGTATTTCCTAGCTCTGTCCACTAAGACGGCCTAGAAACAATGTCACCCTGATAGCAATAAGCACACCCAGCAACCCGATTTTTTAAAATACTATTCTCCAATAAAAGAAACCAGGGCTTCTTGAAGTAACAGCCGACTGTAGGACTAGGGCAGGGAAAATACACGATAAGCCTGGGGCATCTTATAGTACCAGAAAGTAAGGAAGTATTCAAAAGTAAAAGGATGGGACAGGTCAAAGAGAAACCAAAGTCAACCTGAAGGATCTCACAATGGTCAAGGATGGAACAATTTGAGCAACAGAATAAGTAACATGGTATTGCATTATATTGTTGTTAGCTGTACATTTAGTCAGCCCCCTACTCATGGCAACCCCATACAGAATGGAACTAAATGCTGCCGGGTTCTGCGCCACCCTTGTGATTGGTTGTGGATAGGACCATTGTGATCCACAGGGTTTTCATGGTCTGATTATCAGATATAGATCATCAGGCATTTCTTCCTAGTCGGTCTTAGTCTGGAGGCTTGGCTGAAACCTGTCCACCAAGGCAATCGAATTGGAAAGGGATAATGCTGTTAAAAAATGATGCTGGAACTATTAGATATCCATTTACAAAAAAAATGAACCTCAACCCTTACTTTACTCTGTATATCAAAGTCAACTCAAAATAGACCCTAAACCTAAATGCAAGTGGTTTAGAAGGAAACAAGAGAAATTCACAGTGACTTAAAATCCGACCAAACCCATTGCTGTCAAGTCGATTCCAACTCATAGCGACCCTATAGGACAGAGTACAACTGCCCCATAGGATTTCCAAGGAGCAGCTGGTGCATCTGAACTGCAGACCTTTGGTTAGCAGCCGAGCTCTTAACCACTGCACCATGTATAGTATTCTATGTATTAAAAACCCTGGCTGTTTAGAACCGGTTTGAAACCCTTGTATTCTCTCACACAAGTAATTCAGAGGTGTGAAATTGGTTGAACCAGCAAATCAACAGTTTTTGTACAGACTTTTTTTTTTTTTCCCCCATCTTGCCACAATACCATCCTTGGGGTGTTGGCTTTGTCCTCAGGTGGTTATCTTCATGGTCACATTCTTTTAGTTACTATTATTCACCATGAATTCCAACTTAGATTTTTCTGTAAGCTCCTAAAATTAACTAGTATATGGTGCAGTGGTTAAGAGCTATGACTGCTAACCAAAAGGTCAGCAGTTCGAATCCACCTGCTGCTCCTTGGAAACCCTATGGGGGCAGTTCTACTCTGTCCTATAGGATCGCTATGAGCCACAATAGACTCAACAGCAACGGGTTTTTTCGTACGTTTTCTAGCACAAGTCTATTTCTCCCTGCTTGTAGAGATCATCTACCATTTTACTTCCAGTTTACTATCAATACTAATTACACTTAATTCTGCTCCATCACATATGGTTTTACTCAATTTCTCGTGGGATTTATCCCCTGGGACTCTCTTCATGGTGTTGCTTTTCTTCTAATGTTCCGTAACTACTGTTGTTCTCATCTCAGTATGAGCCTGTTACTTGTTTTATGGCAAACAACCTGCAGTAATAATCTGGGAAGAGGAGGAGATGCAACTGGGCGGGCCATGCTAGCTCAAAAATGCTGTACTTGATCTAAGCATCCACGCTCATTGCTCCTTCCTTGAGCCAGACACCTCTGCTGCCCACTGCTTACCAACCATGACTGACCTAACCGATTTCTTATGATACAATACCCTAACCACCATCATGAACTCCTTCTTGATCCTTTATCCACTTTTGAGATATCCCTGAAGCCAAATCCACCTTTCGAAGTGGTATTCTCCAGCATTTGACGAATTCCTCAAAATTTTGCACCATTTTCCACAGTTGTTGAGATTAAATATTTTTATTTATCTAAGTACTCAATAAATACACTTTTCTATCATTTCCAGGGATGTGGGGAGCTTAAAGAATGCTCCACTGTGCAAGCTTCTGACAGTTAAATAAGTCTACACGATTCCTCTTCTTAGACTATGCTCCTTTGAGGGATGCTGCAATGAAGGGTGGTATAATGGGAAAGATGTTTTAATATCCATTCTGGGAGGGCATTATTTGTCACAGAGTATTAGGTTTTGTCTTTCATGAAGATGAGGAGACTTACTATCACCCACCCTAAAAACCATGCTCCACACTAGGAATAATCTCATTGTTAATTTATCTTCAATTTTTATTAATTTCTCTTTAGGTTTTCTGACAAGAAGCTGAGAACACATGAAAAAAATATCCTTCTGAAGTGTGCCTTGGAGAACCACAATAAATTTGATAAGATTTAAGGAAGGTCAGTTCAGGAAAATTAATACTTACTTAATTTTTGCATGCAAAATAGCTTTATTGAATCCCAAGGGAGAAAAAGCAGTTGTTACAGCTTACATTACCTCTTTTATTGTTGATCTATGAGCTTCTCATAATTCATCCTGAAATTAGATTGAAAGTATACTGAGAAGCTAGATGGGCCACATGAAGTCCAACGGGAGATCAAAATTGTCCGTAATTATTTGAAAAGGACATTATAACAGCAGGATACTTTTTTTAGCCTCTTTCCTAACAATCCCATAGAAAGTTTCAAGTATGGTGACTGTTCTCTAAAATTAAACACCTAAGCGGAGTCTACTGAGGTGTTCCCCTCATAGAAATTATGCTTTCTCTTTAGTATAGGCTTCTCCGGTGCTTGGATGTTAGGACATTATTGAAGACCATACATTTTAATTTTGCAAATTGCTTCATGAAGAAACTGCATAGTTCTTGAAAGCAGGCAGCTTTCTTGCCAGAATTTTCCAAAACTGTGCATGACTATGGTACTATCCCCTGGGCTTGTAAATTCCACAGAGGTTAAAGAAACAGCTTCTTTAGATGGTCAAACTTTTCTGAAGGTGTCTATTAGAAATTAGGGAATACCTAGAGGCCAGGCTGGCTGCCTATCCAACAGAGGTTGCCAAAAAAGAAAAGAGGCATCTTGTCCTCTGCATTTATCCAACTCTTGTTCATTATCAATTAGTTGTGTTCATTAATGCTTTTGATAAATCATAAAATTATTTTAATTTTCATTTCAATGTCTTTTTCACAAGAAACCTATTTACTAAACATTAAAAGGATATGTTAATGAAAATGTCAACACGATGAATGAAAAGATAAATACCCTTCCATACATAGCTGACTGACTGGCAATCTCCAACAAACTGAAAAGCCTTTCCTATCTCAATGGATTAAGTCAGAAGTCAAAAGCAATCAATGACTTAAGGTAAACCACACTTCTTCTATACCGCAAAACTGTTGTTGCTAGGTGCTGTTGATTTTGACTCATAGCGACCTCATGTGACAGAACAGAGCTGCCCCCATTGGGTTTCCTAAGCTGCAATCTTTACGGAAGCAGAATGCCAGACCTTACTCCAGTGAAGCCACTGGGTGGGTTTGAACTACCCACCTTTCAGATTGCAGCTGAGCGCTTAACCACGGCACCATCAGGGTCCCTCTACCAAAAAATCTAGGGGTTTAAATGGTGAAATAAAATAGATATATATCCTTCTCTTTACAAGAATTCCTCTAACCCTGAATTTCATAAATAAACCACACAACTTTAAGCAGTATTAGTTTATTATCTATTCCCTATGTGTTACCTCAAACAATCTAAATATATACAAAAATTGGGAATGTTGAATAAATGCTGATCAGTAAAATATTACATACCTGCTAATGGGACTTTTTTAAAAAAGTACAATAAATCAATACTAAAATGTTTAATTCTACTTATGACCATGTTTGTATTTGATTTTTTTTTCAGTATATATACATTTTCAAGTCCAATCCAAAGTCAGATATGTATTAGCAAAACAGGTATGTGGAGAATTTTAGAATTTCACTGATTCAGATGAATTGATGATTCCTTAATGAATTATCGTAAAACTTTAGTTTGTGTAAACAATTCTATATGGAATAAATTACTCTGATTTTTACTGGTTTGAAATTTTAAACATGGTTACTAAAAATAAGACAGTTCTGGCTTTGAAGATTTGCTCTATAAAACTTATGAAAATAAAGTCAGTGATTGGTATGGGCCTTAATACAAACTATTCAACAGTATATAAACTAAAAACTTCTTTAGTTCCTAAAAAGATTTAAATTATTACTCTTTTATTCAAATCAGAAACTTTATTACTACAACAAAAATTCTAATGAGTTCTTCCTTTTTGAGCAAAATAACATCATTATTTAATTTTATTTTTTCCAATATTTTAGAATAAAACTTAGGCTATTAATTTAAGTGGAAAACTTTTTTGCTGTTAGCTTTTCATCTTGTAGCACATATTACTTCTCTTGTTAACAAACTCAATTTTATGTGTTGAACGTTAAACTTTAAAAAAAATTAATTGGAGTATAATAAAATACTAGTGCATGTAACACCTGTTGCACTTGCAATACTTTATGATATTCAGACCACTAACTTAAGGTTAGATCTGTAAAAAATCAATTGTTCAGGGGGTTTATTTCATTTTCCAAAGTTAAGGTTTGTGTATCTTGTTAAGTAGCTGACAGTTGAACGCTTCACAATTATACCTATTTTATGCATTCCCTACTGAAGGCAGAATTGGATTGTGAAAAATAGCAAAAAAGAATGTGATTATTTTACAATAATATTTTAAAAATAAAGTAAGAATAAAAGGAACACCAAGGCTTATCTTAAAGAAGCTGTCATTCTTTTCTTTAAAGATTACAACACACATACAGTAAGTGAATTTTATCAAAATACAGCACATTTCTTCTACTATATCCATAAAAATCAATTCCTATGTAAATAGTACTGAAAATCAACTAAAACAAGTTAAAATTTACAAAGAGTTGTTAAAGGGTTTCAACTGAAATTATTAAAACTATACAGTACAATAAGCAATTGATAACATCTTGAAAGAAGTGCAATATTTGAGTTCATGTGTTTTAAAAAGTACTGCCTATTTGCTCTGAGTAGCAAGAAAGGAACAAGTCCAACTTATTTTTGCAAAAATAATGTAGTTTGGTATTTTTGCTAGTCCTATAAAAGTCCTAATTAAATCCAGGTTGAAGAACAAAGAGTAATAGTTTAAAAATTTGCAAATTATATTTCTTAGTCATTAAAAATGAACTCCAACAGCCAAATATTGCTCTAATGGAAGGCTGCAGACTAGCCCCGACTAAAAACAGTTATTGGTCTTCTATGGCACTTTTTTCTGGTCCAAATAACTATGCATTAATTCTTACGATTGCATGTGACTTAAATTTTATTTAATTACACAGACAGAACAAAAACAAATAAAATTAATAGTCTGGATAAACAAGATTAATAAACATCATCAAATATCTGTTACAGTAACTAGGAACAAAGGCAGTTGGTGGTAAAACACCATTACGCTGATATACTCAGAAACCCTTTAATGACTCTGAAGTGTCGAGTTCACATTTAATGTTACCTGTAGGAACAGCCCTTTATTTGAACACCTTTACATACTGGTAGGCCTCAAGAACCCATCCCTTTGCTCTGTAGCTCTCCACAGCAATTCTCTCACTGTGCCAGTTTCACAAACTTGCTTTGGTTTCCTAGCTCCTTGCGTACTGTTTCCTTTTACTTTACCAAGGCAACACGAGGCCAAACAAAATCAAAAGGCTTTCCTAAACCTTCTTACATTTTGTGTTACAGGCAACACAATCTTAAAACTGGCCATTTTAGTTTCATTTGATGCTTAAAATAAAATTATAAATTACACCAAAATGGAGTACTAATTAAAAAACAGACTGCAAGTACCACCATTTGCAAAAAATCAGGGATTTCCATGGCACAGAAAATGCATGGACATGCATCTACAGTATAGTTAAAAATTTCCTGTGACTAAAAAATTAAAAATTGAATCACAAGTAGCAAATGTATAGTCAATGGCTATGACAAAAACAGATCCTGTAGAGCTCATAAAATGCGATTATTGTCTTTTTTTATTTCTTTAAAAACATGTAACATTTTTTATTGCATTATTCTACTAATAAAAACACATCAACAGCTGTTTTTTTCATTCTTTGCTTCCAGATTTTTATAGGAAATGTTTTAATCTGGCCTTGGAAAGTGAACCCACCAGCACCACCTTCACCTACTCATTCTTCAATTCAATGTGCACATAGCAAAAGCCAACGCTTCAAATCTCTTGCCCACATTAAAAAAAAAAAAGCTTCAGCAGAAAAATATTAATACCAGTTGAATAAAAATAAGGGCATAAAAGCTATGAGATAGATAGCTCTGCCATCTGTCTCTGAGCTACAATCAAGGCTAACCATAGCCTTGCACAGAGTTCAGTCACGTGTATGAAATCCAAAAATAAACCTACAATCTATACAAAAACAACACGTTTGTTTTTGTAGCCTTGATTGCTATGTTTAAAAACCTAACAAGAAGCTTTACTGTATGAATTAAACAGTCCCCTCTATATCCTGTACAGTGGTTCTTTCCCTCTAACCACAAGTTCCATTATTCCATTAATGTACAAATTTGAACAGTTTCTTGAATTCTTTCATATATAAAAATAATCAAAATATTAATTTCCCCTGCAAGTATCTTCCAATGAATCTTGCTGTCTTCCCCCTTGTTTTGTCCACAGTAATTATGAGGAAACCTCTCGTACAATGAAGAGTTCTACTGTGTTCTGGAAAGTTTTTAACAAGGACACTGCTTGTCCATGTTCAATATTAATAAAACTGTAGCCATTAGCCTAGAAAAAAGAAGAAGAATGCTTTTAGGAAAAACATTCATAATAATTCATTTGCTTTGGTATACTTAAGAATCACTTTGGCAATTTAAAACAACATAAAAACTCCAGGGTTCTACCCAACACCTATGGAAATAAACTCTCTTAAGTTGGAGTCCTATGTTGAATTCTCAGTCAAATGTTTAAACAGCAGCCCAATGTTAGGAGCCTCTTGCTTAGGGTATAGTGCTAGACATGGTGTTGTGTGTGCATGTGCGCTAACGTCCAACTGAGCATCAAAATGCCACAGAGGGCAAGGCCTAGCTTTCCCATTGCCTTGGAGCCATCAGATTAAGACCATCCCATTTCCTATAATTAAGGCTAATATTCAGAGGTCTTACTGTGTACCGGGAATAGCTCTAAGAACTTTTCATGAATTAAATCCTGTGATTCTCATAACAACCCTCAAAGAAGATTCTTTTATCATCTTATTTTAGAAAAGAGAAAACTGAGGCATGGGAGGGTAATGTAACTTCCCCACAGTCACAAAACTGAAGCTATAAATTCACAAATGGTTTAGAAAAATTAATGCACATGAGTGTGTGAGTGAGTGTGTGTCTGTGTGTGTGTATGGAGAGAGATGGAGGGAGGGAAAGGGGGAGAAAAGCAGAAAGAATGCATCCTAAAGACAGTGTGGCAAAATATTAGCAGTTGGTGACCACATTAAGTGTATATAGGTGTTGTATTATTTTTGTGTTTCTCTAAACTTGTAATTTAAAAATCAAATATATGTGTGTGTGTATATATATATATAAAATTTATTTTACCCATTGGCCTAACACAGTAGTTCCTGGGGTGTTAAAAGCTTGCTAGCAGCCATCTAAGATTAAACAATTGGCCCCTATTTGCCTGGAGCAGCAGAGAAAGAAGGAGATCCCGGAATTGGAGAAGAAACTGAACTGCAGGTTTAGGTGCCTCCATGAACTACTACCTCTTTTGCCATGAGACTAGAAGAACTGGATGGTGCCCAGCTACCATTACTGAATGTTTTGATCAAGGACTCAATACCTGAATCCTGATCAAAAGGAGGGGGGAAATGTTAAACAGAGTTTCAAATTTCTCATAGAACCCAACTTAGTGAACCCACTGAGGCTGGAGGAACCCCTGAATCTGTTACCAAGAAAATTTTTGAACCTCGATCCAAAACTATTCCCTGAAATCACCTTCACACTAAACAGCAATTTAGCTAAATTACTAAAGAATGTTCGCCCTGAGCATTATGCTCTTTTAAATAATTGCAACTCAAAAACATGAATAAGTAGTTTATGGAGCAGTGAGTCTAAGTTGAAGATGGTGAAATAATACGGGGAGGGAGAGCCAAAATGGGGAAATGTGAAGAATGTAACCAATGTCACTGAACTGTGTACATGTAGAAACTATTAAAAGAGTGTATGATCTGCTGTGTATATTTACACACACACAGACAAAATAAACGTTTTGGAAAAAATATTTAAATTGAAGCAGTGTGGCTTCAAAGTCTGTGCTTTTAGCTACTAAACTCTAATGCCTCTGTTTTTTGGTTTGAAGGTTGTTTTTTAAGATTATTTAATTTCTGAGTGTGCAGTAACAATGAAAGTAGAGGCAGCGAATGAGAGCTGTATTTGTGTCTTAGGCATGTCCATCTGCTAAGACAGAGCTACAATGTTTAGGTAAAATGAGTAGGTGAAGGAACAGAAGGAAAAAGGGCACAGAAAAATAAGAAGGTTTCTCGGATTGTGGAGTTTTTCTTTTCCATTTCTAAGATGACAGCTTGACTCCAAGGAGTGGTGCTCTGATCTCTGAATCAGTACAAATTAACACTCCCGAACTTAAACAAAGTGTTAAGATAAACTTCAAATATATCGGCAAGATTTTCCGAGGTACAGGTGGGAAAATTTTAGACTATGAAAGCATTAAGTTAAAGCATTACAGAATATAAGAAATGCCACTGTTTTCATCCACTAATGTTTAAAGATACATTACATAAAATGCTTATTTTCAGTTCTGGCATATAATAAGCAATTCCTTGATGAGAAGGCAGATCTTGTAAAATGAAAAATAAAATAAGATTAAAAAAAGATTTATCTTAATTACCTGAATAATTTTATCACCTGGTTGCAATAATTTTGATGCTGGTCCTTCAGGCTGTACCCTTGTTACAAATATACCCTTTAACAGCAACACAAAAGATAGTTATTTAACCAAGGATGGTATGCATAAGTAACAGAGTCTCAAGGAGCAATTTTCCTTCACATTATGCAAATATTTCAGTTGTTGTACAAAAGTTGTCTACTTTGTGTTCTCTGAATATTACTGTGACAACCCAAAATTAGTTCTATCTTTGGTAATTCTGACTTTAATACAGTGATTTGTTAAAGTGATGAATTTATAGATGTGTGGAAAAACAATCAGAAAACTAAAAATCACATAACATAATGAAAATTCAAAAATTTTGGTTAAAATATTTTTCTTCAAACAATTCACTTGAACTGATCAAATTTAAAAACAAAAAGCTAAACAATACAGAGGAAAATCAAAGAGGCGGTGTCTATCTAAATTTACATAAATAATCTATGATTTTTTTCACTCAAGAATAAAAGGTATTAAATTAGTAAGTAAAACTATGGGTATTTTCAAAGATATATAAACAAAACTCACATCATCATCAGGTCTGAATGGGTTTCCCCTACCCCCAACACCTCCTGATATGCTAAACCCAAGTTCTGGATCCTTTTCAACTCTCACTCGAATCTGAATAAATATGAAAATAAAACAATTATTATTTCAAAAAAATTTACAACACAGCAACATTCATATTTAAATATTGGTGAATTAAGTCCAAGCAAACATAAATCTGTAAAGATTCCTCTAATAGAAACAACTGGGTAGATGACGGGAGACTACAACATGGAATATTATGTTAATGAGTTAGTGAGTTAAACGCACAGCTGGATTATAAAGCATAGCTCCTAACTTTAACTACTGCATGTTTTATGAGGTTAAGCAATCAATTAAAGTTGAACCTATTATACTTTTTAGACATCATGGAATTTAATGACAGAGTATAAACACATAACATGGACATTATCAATTTCCATCTAAATTACACAGTACCTCTGTTTACTGGCTTGTTTCATATGAAATCTAAGAGATCCCTGGGTGGTTTTTGTATATAACCCCTCATTTCCTGAATCTAATTATATTCTTCAAAGGAGTTGGGATTTTTAAATCTGATGTAATAATTTTTATAACACAGCTATGAAAAAGATTCAAGAACTAAACTTCATTACAAAACACTCCCTCTTCCCCAAAGACTCAACCAAACGAAGAAAGCATTCTTCCTCTACCTAAGTTTTTCATGAGTTGGAATCGACTCGACGGCAACGGGTTTTTGATTTGGTTTAAGTTTCTAATAATATTGATCATTTTTTCAATAAGCTATCACAGTATATGAATGCATGACTAATAATTTTTTGAGTATTTTTTAAGATTTAATTCCCTAAGTAGTTTGGAGATTACAATCAAAGTTTAAAATGTGAGGAATCAAGACAAATAATAGCAAACCATAATGTACCATTTAAGTCTGACGATCTACTATTTATATTTGGGAAGAAGGTTTGACTACCAGAAGTGGTTTGGGAAAACAACACCCTTAGGAGAAAAAAAGTCATCCAAACACATTAAATCCCAGTAAATCAAAAAAGGAAAGGATCATAGGGGCAAGTTAAACTACAAAGTTTAACATCTGATACACTTACCATAAAACTAAAACTTCAAAACAAAATGGTAAAAATGTCAGTTAAAATTCTATATAGATTTTTTGCCAATAATTAAATAACCTATAAAAACACATTAAAAGCGTTGTCTCATATTTCAAATATTCTTGATTGTTCTTACCTCTTGTTTTGCCAGTTCATGGCCTTCTCTAGGAGAACAATGGGGCTGTGTATATGGAGGCTGGTGGGCCACTTTCAGCATCAAGTAATCAATTAGTTGTTCTCTAGAGGGATGCCTTGCCACAGATGCCTGAGGAGGGGGGTGATGTATTTGACTATAATTTGCCTGAGGCCTGAGAGGCTGGCCCATCTGTCCATTACTCAAAGGCATCTAAGAAAAACATGAAGTGTCTTAAAATGACCAGTAATAATGTCTTATCACAAATATCTGGATGTTCTTCTTGAAGTTATAACAAAAGCACTAGAGTTTAACATTCTGAATCACACAATATCATCCCACTTACATCATCTCTTCAACTTTGAAAATTAAACATTAAAAGAAAAAAAAAAAGCTATTATTGTACTAATTCTAAACTTGCCTGAGTGTTTGCTGATAGATTCACTCTTTCAAGCTTTCAAATGAAAGTAAATCACACGTACATTTTAAATCATTTATTTTGTTATATACAAATGTACCTATCTTTCTTACACTAACAAAGTTATTAAAAAGGAAAACATATGTCAGTATGCCATAATTTAAATAAGTTCAATTAGAAGGGTATCTTTTCCCAATCTATATTTAATCACACACACACAAATCTAAGAAGTACATCTACTGATGTTTCTCTTCAAACAAAAGTATCTGTCTTGGAATATTTTTTCTAAACTGATGAGTATATTTTTAAACCTTCTGTCCTTTTTTCCAGAATTAACAAGCCAATTCAGCTATGTAGTAGTAAATTGATTTATTCCCCATATCTATGAATTAACAATTTTAAAACTCTCTAAATACTAATTTCATAGTCTATTAACCACAAATATTAAACTCTGACATTCTATGTTAGTCTTCACAAGCTAAACAAAAACTTGAGATTATTATTTTGTTGTTAAGAAAGATCTTTGTTGTAATGATTCCCGGTTTTCAGAGACTGAATCTGAGTTTTAGACTTAAAATCACCTTTTTAGGAATGAGGCTAATAGCTTATTCTGTTAATGTGAAGGACCTATCTGAAAAAAATGAAAGGTTATAATCATATTTGCATATAAACAGATTTTTATGTAGACTTCTAATGATTATTAATAAAAAGATGACCTCATCCACGTGGAAACTGCAGAAAAACTGAGCGAGATATTTGAGCCATTTCCCCTAAAATTATCAAAAAGTAGAAAAGGGACAAAGATCATAGCAACAGTTTCAGAACTTCTTATGTGAACCTTGCTGAAAGATACAAAATAGTTCAGCTTTGGTGAAAAAGATTTTGTACTTAAAAAAAAAAGGGGTGGGGTCTCTTTTTCACTGAGTTATACTGTGTTATATTTAAGAACTTCGTAAATTCTGAAGTCTGGGAACATACATGTGTTTTTACTCTGTAACAATCTTACATTGGTGGAGGAGAATGAGAATGAGGTGCTATATTATCCCTATATCTTTGAAAAAACCATTGTGCTATCTGACCACTGTAGATTTAAAGCAATTTATCTGTCTAGGGCACTGCTTGTGCCCATAACTTTATTCCTATGTACAATTTTGTAGGTAACACTTGTTTTTCTTCATGTTTATATTATTATTCCTATGTGCTGATTCAATGCCTTCTTCCTAGGAAAAACTCTCTAGGCAATAATTACTCCTGACCTATTCTTAAGACTTCCTGATAGCTGGATATCTGGTCTTGTTTGACATTCTACATCAACGTTAAATATATACTTGGGTGATATTAAGCTATGAAGAGCAGATGGCTCAGGAAAATAAAAAGCATACAGCAAACTCAATAACCTAAACCACAAAATATATATTAAAAAGAAAAGAAACCTGATGACAGAGCTCAATTAAAATTAAAAAAGAAAAAAAGGGTAAAATAAGTAGACATGTACAAACTCATAAATTAGATGGCTGGGCACCTACTCTCAAGAATAATGTAAAAGTTTTATATAAGAAATAATTATGCTTCATCTGGAATTAGTTAAGAAAAAGAGGAAAATAACTGAGGGAGGACAGTAAAGAATTATCTATCTGGCATTGGCGATAGATAAGTAAAACTGTATCTCTAAATGGGTAAAGCTTTTTAGCTATGAAAATACTAACAATACACCCATTAGCTATTTTACAATATACAAAAGTCTTTCGAGGTGACTTAACATTACATTTGAAGTATTCTGAAATGCCTTTAATAACAGTAAAGGATCCCTGGTGGTGCAGTGGTTAATCTCTCTCGGCTGCCAACCAAAAAATGGTCAGCAGTTTGAAACCACCAGCCGCTCCACAGGAGAAAGATGTGGCAGTCTGCTACTGTAAAGATTTACAGCCTTGGAAACCCTATGGGGCAGGTCTACTCTGCCCTATAGCGTTGCTATGAGTTGGAATCAACTCAGTGGCAACCGGTTTTTGGTTTTAATAATAGTAAAGTACTCTAGAATAAAGAATTTAAGACAGGTTCCTCTTAAATCTCCAACTACATTTACTGTTGGAAATGCCAAAAAGCCTTTGATTCAAATGATAAAATAAGTAGCTGGTACTACAGAACTCCAAAAACAGCAATAAAATGATTCCCCAGTGTGGAAAAATCATGGAATAAACTGAGATATAACAGTTCTACTTCATGTTTTGCAGCTACGTCCTTACTAATCCGGGGAGGAAAGACCTCAAAAAAAGTGATTTTCGGTATTAAAGTACATATGATATTTCTAGTTCAAAACCACACAATAAGCTCACAGATACTGCATCATTTATTTCCTTAGCACCTACTTTCATCAAGCTGTCTGGAGGAACATCTTTGAGACTAAGTGTAGCAGACGAGTAGTTCTGCTGTCCTGAAATGAATACATCATCTTGACAAGGATCTCCTGGACTGCATGTCTGGGGATTCTTCAAATGAGGGGGAAATAAAAAGTAAACAAATGATGCTCTTTAAGATGTGAAACCAAAATGATGATGACATCTGAGAGAAGTTTAGGAAAAAATATTGCTAGATAGTTGAAAGATGAAGACCCATATCAAACATTACCATCACCACTGTCATTAATATTAGCACCTTTAGCCTTCTTCCAAAGATACAAGGCACAATGCTTGTTTTTGTAATGTATGAAAAGTTTATACAGACATATACTGTTAACCTATTTGTTTATAATATACACATTCTTCTACATGTTTTCTTTTTTAGTTTTATTTACTGTAATACCTAGCTTTTAACTCTTTTGAGCAATAAATTTAGTTATAAGTCAGAATAAACAGCCTCAAATTTTAAAAGGAACTAAAATATACTCCTGTTGAGCATTACAAAAAGTTTTTGGCAAAAAAATTAATTGTTGTTCTTTAAACAGCACAATAGTACCACACAGGACTTTTTTTTTTTTTTTTAATGATGAGCAGCACCAATTAGTTTACAGTTTACAAAATTTGCTTTAACTTAATCCTATCCCAGTATTTTGAAAAGAACTGGTCTGATGAAATGCTTTTAAAATTAATTAACTGTATTTAAAAGTATATTTTCATACTCTTAATGCTATCTTTATATAGAGTTTACCTCACTGATAGCGTTAGAGCAAAAACAGACTCAACATCTCATTATCCTGAATATTTCTTACTAAAAATAAGCTGGGAGACAAGACATCTATATTTTTCATTATAATTTAGTTCTAAAGACAACTAGATATATTTTAGAAAACAAAACAGATTGTGATAATAGCACCACTGTTACAAAACAGTATATGGAAAACAAGATAGAAATGAACGCAAACTTAACGTGTTGAAAAGCATTTTTGAATCTAATTATATCACAGGATACATGTAAACTTAAGCATATAAAAATTTATCTTAGAAGCTGTATCTGCAACAGATCTATGAAGTTTGGTTAGTTGCTAGTTCAAACCATGGCTTAGCATTTTTTACATGTGGTTTGATGTAATTTTGTATATTCCTGCAATGAATATTTTCCTTTTCTATTACTGTGATGTGCATTCAGAATACATAATAATCAATCACAGCCTGAAATTTAAACTCAAGCCTGAATGTACAACTATGTTTATCTACTCTTTAAAAGAACATATAATTAATTAAAAAGTAAAATTAAATGGGATCGAAGACCTTGAATTTAAGAAGAGCAAGCAAAAATTGTTACTGTAGAAAAATTTGAGGGAAAGAACAAATGTTCCAGATGATTATGAATGGCAAAGATTACTGAGTTAACAGAAGTCACTGGTCTTTACCTTGTGTCTTCTGTTGGCATGAGAGCAAGAAATGTTGGGCAGCCCTATTGACAGTCATCGCCCTTCTCTCACTGTTTTTCAAACTGAGAAGTTTCAAAATGACTGCTGTCACCTTAACATAGCATAGAAACCAAGTGGTGGTAGGTGAGGGAGGGTAGGGCAAGACTAGCTGAGGCTGAGCCAGAGAAAAGTGAATCCAACAGACTGCCCCTACTCTAGAATGAAACAGAGCAAAACCAGAGTTGTATTTAAAAAAAAGGGGGGGGAGTAGGGGTTCAAGAAAAACTGAAGGACCCAGAGGTAAGCAAAGAGTCAATATGGCAATAAAACTATAGGGAGGGAATTAAACAAGGCTATAAAGGGAGAAAGGTCTTCAAGATGGAAGGACAGGGCAGGAGAAAATCTTGTTTAGAGGTCATGCTATCAACTTGAAGTTGTCATGGAGAGAAAAATCCTAAAACAGAGCCATGCCAGAGTTGCTCTGTTCTTTCTCCTCTGCTGTCATTCTTATCCCCAATCCTTAACATCTTAAAAAAAAGAAAAGAAAAAAAAAAAAAAAAAACCTTTCTTCTTCACCATCAACCTGATTGCCACCACTAATCTTACAAATACCATGAAGAACTATGGCAAAATGTAGGTAATAAATGATTTTGGTTTTGCCTTTCCACTGGTACCTATTAGAATTTCTCCAATCTCATATTTAATCATACTCAGTAAATTTTGATTAAATTTAGTTGCAGGTAGTGCTTTTTTATTAACCAATTTGCAAACACCTGAGTAAAAATTATTCCTCCTCACAACCCCATTATGGACTGCATAAGGCATAAGCCTTAAAACCTCCAGTTAGGGAGATCAATTCATTAATTTTAATATTAAGAGAAAAATACTACAAAGAATAATTTGAAAAAGCCTCTTGGATAGTTATTTCTGTTGCTCACCCCTTTTGCATGGATAAACAATAATTAGCTATATCCTCAGTCCATGAACAAGGAAATTTTAAAAAACTTTAGAACTAAGCCATGGAAGAACTGGGAGGAAATCAAGACTTCTAACTCACAGTGAAAATTTTTCTTCTAGAAATATTAAAACATTTTTTTTTTTGTTTTCTGTGTACCAAAAATACTGGTCTACTGTATACTGCAGGTACTCACACGAAAAATGTGCCCACCAGAACCTCTTCTGTCTGCAACACTCAAGGCAAGACTGCCCTGGCTGCCATGCAGATCCCTAGAGCTGCCATAGTGAAAGCTGCTTACAGCAGTAATATTGGAATTAAAGGACCTTGACAGCATGCTCTGAATAAAGAGGGGATAGATTTAACAGAGATTAGTGTAGCATGCAAAATTCACAAGACGTGTTACTGCACAGACTTATTCAAAAGTAACCCTAATACCATGCAGAAATATCATGCAACACTGAATTTTCAGTGCCCCACCAAAATTGGCACCATTTGCCATCTATTTACATGACAACATACACATATACACATAAATTACGTGTAAATACAACCATTCACATGTTTGGACACCAAGGAAGAAAATACAAACACACAGCCACTTTTATAATGCTATTTCCTTTACTCTTATCACATCTTATTAGAAATTCATCAGAATATAGGAATTAACGTCATATCCGGAAGATTTATGTGTATCTATATAAAATCATACACAGAAGACAAACTAATGTCTTTATATAAAGATTCATTTTATCAACAACCAGTAGTTTCTAAGTAAAAACGAATTTCTGGAGAGTCTATGGAAATTCATTCTACCTTATTATTAAATAAACTGACATTTTAAACATATACACTATAGAACAAAGTATATTTGTGAAAAATACCAGGTTTTTGGCCATTTCAATTTCTAAAAAAAAAAACTTCCACATTTAGAAAAAGATCTTAGAGAAAAGTTTAACATATACAGTTTCAGGACTTATCTAAAATAAGGCTCCACTTGCCAGAGAAAAAAAGAAAATGCTTGTGTAAGAATTCTTTTCCTTTCAAATAAACAAATACTGAGGACCACATTTTTAGAGTTAATGGTAGCTACTGCTGCCTCAAGCCCAAAGAGCTTGGCTGCTAACCAAAAGGTCGGCAGTTTGAATCCACCAGCTGCTCCCTGGAAGCCCTATAGGGCAGTTCTACTCTGTCCTATGGGGTTCCTATGAGTCAGAATCGACTCAATGGCAATGGGTTTGGTTTACGGGATACTGCCGCTTAAACTTGAAGAACCACTGACAGAAACCTTCTATAGATTTTCACAAAAATACCTTGTCACTAATTCCATAACCCTTGTTCTTGCTTGTTTATTTCCAGAGTTGTTAACTGCTGCTCTTTCATGTGAATGCTTTTAGTCAATGTCTTTGGGTACTGAAGCCTTGATAGTCAAATTGGGCGTGTCTTATTATTAAGAAATGCAGAAAGCTATAACAAGCACTTACTCTTAGAGAAATTTTACTCTTAGGAAATATATACCATCTCCAGATTTTCAAGCAAACAAACCAAACCCATTGTCGTCAAGTCAATTCCGAATCACAGCAACCCTACAGGACAGAGTAGAACTGCCCTATAAGGTTTCCAAGGAGTGGCTGGTAGATTTGAACTATCGACCTTTTTGGTTAGCAGCCGAGCTCTTAACCACTGCACCACCAGGACTCCCCAGAAAGAAAAGGATCTATAAAATTACCATGTACACTTTTAGTTATTTTGTAGATTCTAAAGTAAGACTGAAGAAAAGCTAAACCTTCTAGGACTGAATAGCATTTTCCCAAACCATTTCATCAAGGATTTAGCAGAGATAATTCAAGGCTCCAAAAACATCTGACTAGAATTTAAAAAATAAATTATACGCACACAAACATATAAAAACAACACACACTCGTGTTACACACAAACTTCTGACATGCTGTTTATCGGAGTGGCCTGACTGATCCTTTTTTTTTTTTAATAAAGATGTGTAGATCTCAGAACAAGAGTCCCTGGGTTGTGCAAATGGCTAATGCACTCAGCTGTTAACTGAAAGGCTGGAGTGTCAAATCAACTCAGAGGTACCTTGGGAGAAAGGCCTGGCAATCTACTTCTGAAAAAATCAGCCACTGAAAACTCCATGCAGCACAGTTCTACTCTTGACACACTTATGGTCACCATGAGTCAAATCGACTTCATGGCAACCGGCCAGCTCTTGGAACGAAGTTTTTCTGTCAGCATTCTGAACATATATAAGCTTCCTGTAAATATTTCACTGACTAAGAAGGCTGAAGCTCAGCACAGGTCTGGTTTTGAAATGAGGCCTGTGCATAAACATCCACATAAAACTGCACCCTGTCAGAACACATTGTGCAGAACTCAATTAAATGCTAAGCATACATCCTGGGCAATGTCTTTCATTACAACCTAATAGCTCTATAATAACAAGTAAACATGGAAATTATCAAGTTGTGGTAATCATCTTATGGTTTGGAGTGCCTCTTATCTGAATTTTTATATAATAAGCAATAACAACAATAGCTGGATGTTAGTATTAATTCAACTTTGAAATAAAAAGTTTTTACTCCTTTTCAAAGCTTCTCAATTAGTTTAATTAGAGAAGTCTTGAGATTTTGGGTAAGCTATCTATTTTAAATATTTGGGCTCCAGGTATAGCTTGTTGGGGAAAATAACTTATCTATTTCTGTATTATTCTGTACTATTACTAAAACTCCCAGCTGAGCAAAGCAGCAACTTTTGATTTGCGGACTTACCTCCAGAGGTAGGCAGGTGTTATGAAATCCCTGGGAGACTAATTTTTCAAATGTCTACTATGCCATGAGAATTATGATTCCTGGGGGAGGTAGGAGTAGGGATGGCACTCAGACATCCTCCGTCACCGTCTCCCTCTTTGAGTCTAGATCACGTTGCTATTGAAGTAGCAAAGGAGCCCTGGTGATGCAACATTAAGTGCTTGGCTGCTAACTGAAAGGCTGGTGGTTGGAACCCACCCAGTGGCTCTGCAGCAGAAAGACCTGGAGATCTGCTCCCATAAAGATTACAGCCTAGAAAACCCTATGGGGCAATTCTACTTTGTCACATTTGAACAACAACATTAAAGTAGCTAATGAGCAATACATTTACACAGCACTTTCAATATGTTTATGCTGCCTATACTGTAATTCCCACATCTAATGAGTACAGCCATGATGCAGTACAAAGAAAATTCTATACATCAAAAAGTACTTCCAGAAGCATATTAAAATGTTTTTTTGTTTCAAATGTTTTATTGTGCTTTAGGTGAAAATTTACAGAGCAAATTAATATTAAATGTTTTTAGAACATTTTTGAATATATAAAAAGCATCATTTTAACTGCACTGGGGACTTGTATAAATAAAATTAAAACACAGGATCAATTTTCAATGTGCAAATTACTCATATTATGCTTCAATATTAAGAATACTAAATTATTTTTACTGAATGAAGTGATTTTTAAGAGGATGGAGGCAGAGTAGTGGTAAATTAGTCTTAGACAAATAAAAGAACCATGTACAGCACTAAAGCACTATAACCATGTATGGCAGGGGTTTGATTCAAGTTTGCATGAAGTAAAAAACAAATCACAAAATAATCTGAAAATCTCTGAAATCCCCCCAGAAGTACAGTATATATGGTTTTGTTTATAGAACCCACATAGTAAAGTTTGAGAACGACTGATCTAGATTAAAGGAAGTACACAGGTAAAATCTATACAGGCAGTCCCTGGGTTACAAACTTCTGACTTATGAACAACTAATACTTGCCCTTTAATGGTATGTAAATTTGCCCTCCCTTTGAAACGACTGAACCAACATCTACTTGCAACAAATTCTTCATCACAACACCTTCACCTGCTGCAAGTCCAACTTTTAAACCACTGAAAAGGCTTACAGCTTTTTCTTGCACTAAGTAAGGCTAAATAAGAACCATATGCACCTGTTCCGACTTACCTACAAATTCAACTTAAAGACTTAAACACACAGTTAGGAATGGATCTTGTTTGCAACCCAGGGACTTCCTGTATACAGATGTTTGAGCATTCAAACCACTCTACCTTTAAAATGGCAAAATATCTAGTATGGTTAATGGTGGGGAAGAGAAACGGAAATGTTGGAGAAGTTTTAAGTCTGTACAGATCATGGTACTCTACTAGAATGCCTCTGGAACAATAAGCAAATAAAACACTTTGTCCTTGTTGGCCTATGTATCAAAATCTTACCAGTATTTTAAAAAGGAGCTCTCCTCATCTTCTCTGATAACTTACATTATTGTTTAATTTTCTAAAATAAAAACACTACTGAGGCAGAAGGGGAGTAGGAAGCTGATGATAGGGAACACAAAGTAGAGTAAGGATATTGTTGATGTGTTATGAGATTGTTAACCAATGTCACAGGGCAACATTTGTAGTAACTGTTAAATGGGAGACTATTTTGT
>NW_004443965.1:16944531-17000105 GCF_000243295.1 Trichechus manatus latirostris
CATAAAACAGCATGTGTGTTACTGTTACATGAGAAACTATCTGTTCTGTAAGCCTTCACCTGAAGTACAATAAAATATTTAAAAAAAATAAAAAAATAAAAAAACACTACTGAAATCTACTTTAAAAGTCTCCAAATCTCAAGATTGAAATACAATTACTATTAGTATTAACACATTAAAACTTTATTTTCTGAACTATAAATATTAGGTAGTGATGATTAATAATGTAGCTATACAGAAAAGTAACATGAATTCCTTTTTAAATTTCTATTTTTGCTACCAGTTGTGTGTGTGTGTATGTGTATGAATATGTAGCCTAGTCAAATTCTCTATTAGTATTTTACTGATATTTTTCCTAGAAGTATATATGACAAAAATATTATTCAACATCATCATCCTTGATAAAATGGACATTTAAAACAAATTTTTACAAGCTAAACAACATACAGACACTATCTTAGTTTTCTGAAAACACCTCTGATATAAGAAGAAATCTGCTCATATTTAAAAATTAGGAACTGTAGTTCTATGTTGGTTTTCTAAAAAAAAAAAATTAACACAATTTGTTTTATCACCCTAAAATAACTTATTCTATAATCAAATAGTTAGGAGTTCTCAATAAAAATATTAACGTTAATTAGCTAATCTGTTTTTAATTTTAAGAAATGATGACAATGATGAAGATGACAGCCATAAGGACTCATACAGCACTTAGTATATGCCAGGTACTGTTCCAAGCGTTTTTTATATATAAACTCATTTCATTTTTGAAACAATCCTAGAGATAATTCCTTTTATTGTGCTTATTTCACAGATGATGCAATTGAGATAAGAAAAGGCTAAGTTACTTATTGAATTAGCAAATTAAACAGCAGAGCTGGGATTCCCAACAGTCACACTGCGTTGCCTGCATATATGCTATACAATATAGTAACTAAATTTTGTTTTTACCAAAAAAGTCAGAGATGTAACATGTATTTATTTTCTGATAAGTTCATTTTTAAAATATGGTTTATCAAACACGAATCTGTTTCAATGTATATCCGAAAATAAAACTTTTATATAACATTAAGTAAAAACTGTTTCATATGTAAATACTATTTAAGATCAGAAAGAAACACAGCATACATTTAAGAAATACATGAGAATAAAATATCCTGCAAGGCAATATAGCAGAGCTTTAGTAACAGCAGCATATACTTTTGGTATTTATTTAGAAAATGCTTCCTAGCCAGTGAACTGGAATATACCACAATGCACCGACTAGTAAATGAGTAGCCTGGGAGGGGTGTGTTTTGGCAAGTATATCATGTGAAAGAGTGTCCCTCCTAACTTCAAAGTATGTGTTATACTGTCAGCTGTTGCACCCAGTTTGCCCTCTTTCTGTTCTCACAGGGCCTCTCTTAGTTTCACTGATCTAGTTTTCACCTTTAAATTACCAGTGGGCACCACCGGGAAACCACTGTCATTCACTCTCCAAGAAACTGTACAGCGAATTTCTAAATATGCAAGTATTTTACAGAATGGGAGAACTGAGAAGTCACATTGCTACTTGCTGTTTACTAAAGTCCAGGCACATCTCTGTCAGGCAGGAAAGTAGTGGAAGAATAGCCATCTGAGATGTCAACTACACAGAATATAATGATAACCAAATTTGTTTTTTCCTTCAAATCTGCTACTCCTTCTGTATGTCCAGTAATAGTTAATGCATTCCCAACAACCAATTATTCAAGGCACAAATATCAAGCTTTATCCATTTTCCTCCATGACTGAATACAGTCTCTTTCAGAACTGTCTTTTGAATTCGTTCCTTTGTTTCAATTGCACTTCAACAGTTCAGACTTCATTTCTTATCTGGATCCCTAAAACAGCCTCGTAACTCCATCTCCTTAACTACGGCCTCTGCCTCCTCAAATCCAATTTCACACTATCACCAGAAGTTTATTTATAAAACACAGCTATGTTACTTCCCTGCTTAAGAAATTTCCATATTTCTTAGAAAAGCATACAAGTTCAAATAACTTCAACATTAAGTACAGAGTTACAGCTGAAACAAAATGGATAGATAAGAAAGACGCAGACTAAGGTCTATGAATGCTCAACTACTTTAAAGTTGAGAGAGGATACTGAAAAGAGCTAACAATTATAGCAATTGAATGGTATAAAATATTAATACTTTAGGCATATATTTCTGAAAAATTTGTTTTAAGGAATCTTAATGACTGAAGTTGCACACATTCAGCTGTTTATAAAAAAAAAAATTTAAGAAATAAAGGTAAGATCATGTTTGGGTAAAATCCAGTGAGAAAGAATATGCCTTATACGCTTGGGTAATAACAATGGCTCTAACATTGGTTTTATGGGGTAATTTTTAAAATTTTAACTGCTTTCAAAGGATGAGCATTTACAAATAAAGTTATAAACTGAACAAAAGTGTAAATTATTTTACCAACTATTTCCAAACTACACTACAGCCATAGAACACTTAACTGAATTCAAGCAGGCCAGAAATGCAATTGAGAAAAGTCAAGAGTAAATGCCATGCCAGAAGCAACCTGTGTCAGTGACAGTGTTAGTTTATATAACATGGGCTGGGGGAAAATCCTAGATGAAATATTTACATTTCTTTTATTCTGTTAACTATACAGTAAACTGCTTTTTTTTTTTTAACACATCCTTATATCATCAACATTATTAATAGAGGAGACCATGAGGTCAGAAAATGCAATGGAGATGCACAGGTATATACATGTATTATTTATAGTATGTGAACATAATCCAAAAGAGATACACACAAACATATAAAATGGATATTATGTCCACTTAGAAAAACCGGGGAGTAAGAGAAAGGAAAACTTTATACTACTTTTCACTTGTTTTGAGTCCTGGCCAAGACTAAACTTGGAACTCCAAGGTCGGCAGTTCAAATCCACCAGCCGCTCCTTGGAAACCCAATGGGGCAGTTCTACTTTGTCCTATAGGGTCACTATGAGTCAGAATCAACTTGATGGCAGTGGGTTTTGTTTTTTAATCATTAAAGAGTATCTTGTTTCACCTTATTTAAAAAATGAAGAATGCCAAGTATGTTTAAGGAAAATAAGTAAATTCACAAAAGAGTAGAACAAAAAATTCATTTTCGATTACCTTTTCTAACTTTTTGGCCTCAATGTGTCGGAGTACTTGTTCTCGCCAATCATGAGGGACTTTACTTTTTCCTGGAGGATCTAATAAAGAATGCTCAGAACCAACCCTCGCATTTGGTCTTTTCGAAGGACTAGTCCGTGAATAACTGAAATCACTAACTGACATAGTTCTCTCTGGTATTTCAGTAACAGAGGGTCGAGCACTCTGAGGCCTTGGTGTATTTGGACCATCAATGCTGTATGTTCGTGCAGAAAGAGGTCTCTGTGATCCTGACAACACTGGTGGAGTTCTTCCCACTGAATGTAACTCTCTGTACAATAAATAATCTCCTTCAGGAATTTGGGCCCGCCTTGCGGCACCTGGATCACCAAGATTTACTGAGGCTGTAGAAGACACACTACTTTGTCGTTGAATTGTAGGTCGAGTTACTCCAGGATTGAGTCGATCATTTGGTGAGATGGCCCACATTTCCCCATGTCTTGCTGAGCCAAGTCTCTGATGTAAATGGTATGAAGTATTAGCTCGAACATTATTATGATTAGAGAAATTCATATTTGCAGAATGTTTAACATAACCGTGACTTTCTATACTCTCTGATCTAGGAAGGCGCTGAGAAGGAAAACTGACATGATCTATTTGGGGATTTTGTCTGGAGTGCCACAAAGTATCTTTGGCTGCAGCACTGCTATTACAACTACTGTACTGGATATTATATTGTGGAGGACCATATATTTGAGGCATAGATTGTGGGCCACATGTTGTGGGGCCTCTTATTATATTTGGCTCTTCAGGATTATGATTTGAATCGAACTTGAAAATCGCCTTTGTACCTGATACTAAATCAGAAGATGAAGAAGAACCTGTAAATACTTGTAACGGCTGATCATATAAAAGTGTGGCCGACTTGCTCCTGACTATGTTTTTTCCATCAATAGCAGATGTTACTTTAACTGTTGCATTTGGCTGCTGAGGTCCATTATCACTAAGAATGTCACAGATTTTTAGTCTTCCAGTCTCCATATTAGTTATGCTATGAGATTTCACAACAGACCCAATTGGCCCACTTCTCTGGGGGGAGAGGTCTTCAGTGCTTTTGGAAATACCCATGTCAACAGAAGAATCAGTGTCCAATGGTTCAGTCCTCCTAGGAGACTGTGGAGTTCCCTCAGAATGTCCATTTACCTCATTTATAGATTCCAGATTAGGATACTTGTTTTCATTTTCCAAGTGCTCAGCTTCTCCTTTAGCATTTATGTTTAAAAAGCCCATTCCAAGCACTATATCCTGTGTCTTTGATCTTTCCACCATCTCTGGCTGAAATATATCATTAGTTACAAGTTTATCAAGATTCATATTGATATGGTCTAATTTGTGAGACTCATCAGATGTGGCTGCTGAGTCAACACCTTTCTCAATTAGAACTAATTGCTCTTCAATATTCAAATCATATTCAGGGAGGTTAAAGTCTTTTTTATCATGAACCTTGAATTTTTCTTCTGTTGAACTGCTTAAAATATCTCCATTTTGCAAAAGGCTATTAAAATTTTCATCTTCTTGCCTAAAACAAAGATAATTTTATGAAAAAAAATATGAAGTCCAGTTTATTAGTAAGGGTGATATTAATAGCTAGTTAGCTAATATGTAGGTATACAAAGTTAAGAGTTGATGGAATCACAAAAAGCATTTATTGTGAAGCGAGTAACTTAAACATTATTTTCATAGGAAAATAATATAGGCTTATTTTAAACGGAGACAAGAAAATAAAATTAAAACTCAGAGCTTACCAAGATTAAATTTTCCTCAATATCCTCAATCTACTTTGTCACAAAATAGTTTAATAGGGCTAAGCAATGAAGAAAAACAGACTAATGTATCCTCTTCTCCTGTGGCATCTTTTCATGACTATGCTAAAAAAATGAAGGTTTAAAAGATAGGCAGATACATCGAGAGAAACCCAATAACTTGAATCGTTGAGTAAAGACAGGGTGCTTTTAGAGATAATTCTGAAACATTACATTAACCATATTAACTAAGTGCTTATTATTAAATTCAAATATGTAGATAAAAAAATGTACAAAGCAAAGCACTAGTCTCCCAAGTTCTCCATTAAATATGGAAGCAAAAGAGAAACTAAATCTAATCACTCTTCTAGGTGTCTATGTTGTATTTGTCTATTTCTATTTATTGTACAAACAAATTATTTGTAAGATGCTCACAAACCTGATTCTGGAATTAATACCAATATGAGTTTCTTTCACCGGAGAGCAGAGCGAGGTGTCTTGACTACTATCAGTATTAAGAGATACTGAATCAGACATCCGAGACGGAGAAGAACAATTGCTGTTATTCTGATTGCTATTGTGTGTAGCTTCATCTGATAAAGAATCTGTGTCCTTCGTATCATCTGAAACAAAACAATTTAAGATGATAAAGCAAACAAGAATTTGTGTGAAATTTTTTCGAGTGATGAAAAATGGCATTTACATTGTAATGCTCCATACATGAGTTATAAATTATATGGATAATAACCAGAAGTACCCCTAAAAAGTCAGTCCTAATATGCACAAAGACTAGAGAATTTTAAAACAGTGAATCATTGTTTTTAATCTAACCAGTGTTAGGATTATGCAGAATTTATTTTTAACTACTGACAAGACTATATTATGCAATGTTTTCTAAGGTCATCAACTAGTTTTAGTGACTATGCTTTTTCACCCATTCACAATACAGGAAAAAAAAAATCTCAGTTACATTCCACAACCTTGGCAAACTTATCTGGGTAAAAAATTATTTCATACATATGTTGAATTTGTTTCATTTATTCTTATAAGAAAAACGAGCAACGCAGTCAATAAAAAGCATACACACAAACATATCAAGGGATTTTTACAAAGTTAGCTCAAGCTTTTAAAGCATTTCATAGAATTGTTTATCATAGTGAACTTTCAAATATGTGAGATGGCTGTGTGTGTATGAATTATATAAACAGAAACAGACTGTTCATATTCCATTATAGGTAGGTAATATAAAAAGAAGCTTTAAAAAAAAATAGTGTTACAAGGATTATAATTTATTTACAACCCTAAAGGCCATTTTTAACTAACTTAATTCTAGCCAAATCACAAAAATAGTGTATATAGATACAACCATATGAGATTATACGAATTAAGGATATTTTTGCTGTTCCACAGAATTTAGGAGTACAGGGCAAGTATTCCAGACTGTGTTTACAGTTGAAAACAGTAGCACACGTGACCTCAAGCTTAAACTATTTGAGGGTCTGGGATTCTTAATTTTTAAAGTATTGTTAAATAGATAGTTGGT
The DNA here is from genome assembly GCF_000243295.1 of Trichechus manatus latirostris. Classification (NCBI taxonomy): domain Eukaryota; kingdom Metazoa; phylum Chordata; class Mammalia; order Sirenia; family Trichechidae; genus Trichechus; species Trichechus manatus. Next base: position 16,951,000 of record NW_004443965.1, read on the forward strand.
AAGTTCCTTCCTAGTCCCCCTTATCATGGGGCTATTGTGAAAATCAGATAATACATGCAAAATATTTACTAGCATTTATTAAGTGCTCAACATTTATTATCATTATTATTATTACAAATTGATGCCACAAAGGTTAAGGCTGATGAACATTTGATGGAGATAATATAGACAGTCATGTACTAGCAGGAAGGGTTGATGGAGGGAGAAGAGGAAGGGACAGATACCCTTTCACCTCTAAGAGTCTGAGATTCTAAGTTACATGAAAGAATGGCTGGGGGTGGGGGTGTGTGTTAACAAAAAGCATGGGAGAGAGAAGAGTAGAGTAACACTGAGCATCTATTATTCACCAGGTACTGCACTAGACTTGGATGCTCTACATACTCTAGTCCATTTGAAATACACAAAAAAATCTTCATTAACCTCACTGTATGTCAAATTAGAAATGTCTACATTCATAAAATAAGTAATTCAAGGATCATATAGCCATATAAGAAATGGAAATGGAATTAAAATCTAGGCTTAAGTCGATGTCCTTATAAATAAATTTACATTAGGGGAGAGAAAAGATCTATCATAATCTTTCTTTAAAAATAAGAGAGATAAGGAACTCGAATTTTTAGAAAAGCATGTTTTAAAAGTTGTTTCTAAGGCATGTTTTCAGTAACATAGTAACATTTAATGAAATTTATTCCAAAAATTTTTATAAATTCTATTTTCAGTGCTTTCCTTCAACATCTAACCTTTTTTGTTATTACTAAGTGCTACCACTTTTGGGTGGTTAATAGAGGTTTCAATTAAAGGTGGTCGCATCTCTGCCATTTTCATCTCTTCATCAGAAGAAAGTTCTTCAGATTCCTAAAGAAAAAAGGGGAAGATGTTTATAAAACTTAAATTTTCATTTCTTTAAATAAATATTAAGTCAAAAGAACTTCAAAGGGAAAAGGATATTAAGAACATGTATGAAATATTTTTTATGGTAATAATGGCTACAAGCAGTATGTAATTAACTTTTTCAAAACATGGCAATAAAACTATGGCACTCGTTAACAATATGCCAAAGTGCCTATGTGATAATTTTCTGTGGCAGACCATAACTTATGTATTAATGAATGACTACATGCCTGGTACTATATCAAGGACTAGAGAAACAAAGATGAATAAAACACAATCCCTGCCTTGAAAAACTCAGCTTAATGAAAGAATACCAACAAAATGTACCCCCTAATTCTCAAATTTATTTTCTCAAGGATCACTGGGTTCCAAGGAATCAGCTGGACTGAGGTATTCTACTATTAAAAGGAACTAACGTCAATCTCTCCCAAATCTGGAGGCAGAACTTAATTAATCTCTATAAATTTTTCTCTAAAAAAATGCAGGTAAGCAACTTCCCCAGCTTGTCTACCACTGAGTGCTATCAGATGGCAAAAAATGATGCAGTAGTCAACAGATATTAATAGAAAAATTTTAATACTTTTATGTTATATATGAAAATCACGTTATGCAGATAAAACTATTCCTAGTTAATATGATGAAAATAAAAATAGTAGTATTTTGCAGGGTCCTAAAAATGTGTTCTATCAAAAGTAATAAGACTTACGTGCTCCGTTATCCAATTAGTTTAAGAATAAATGATACAAATAATTACAGAACAAGATGGTAAGTGCTATAATAAGATATGGATTGGGTCAGCAAACTATTTCAGTAAAGGGATATTTAGTAAATATTTTTGGCTTTGCAGGGGTGCCACTGTGGCAAGAAAACAGCATAGACATTATGTAAACAAATGAATGTGGCTGTGTTCCAATAAAATTTTATTTATGGGCACGGAAATTCGAATTTCATGTAATTTTCACAGCACGAAATATTTTTCTTTTGATTTTTATTCTGCTATATAATAACGTAAAAGCTATCTTTAGTTGCTGGCCATACAAAAAGAGCTGAGCCAGACTTGGCCCAGAGGCCCTGTTCTACACAGTACTATAATGGAAAGAGTTAAAGGCTGCTTATTAGTAAAAAAGGAAAAGGTGGTAAAATTGAGCTCAGTCTTGAAGGGTGAGGGAAGAAGGGAATGACATTCTCAGCAAAGGGAGGCTTGGGGATAAAAAATTTTATATAGTAGGTCAGGGAGTAGAAAGTAATTCAATCCAGCTGGAACTCAGGATAGGTGGTAGGAAAGATAGAAAAAGTGGACTATGCTGTATGGTAAAAGGTTATGTTCTGAGTAGGAAGTCAATTAAGTATGTATTGGTCATCATTGAAGTTGCCAAGTCAGAAACTTATGAGAATTATGCTTTAAAATGATAACTCTGTTATTTAAGAATTTATGGGAAGAAGAAGAGACTAGAGGAAAGGAATCTAGCTGCTATAATAGTCCTGATGAAAAATGATTAGGTCTGATCTTAGAAAATGGCAGTGGTGGTTGGTGAAGAGAAAAAAATTGGAATGAACAGGATTTAATGACTAGAAGAAGGAGCCCTGGCGGCAAAGGGGTTAAGAGATCAGCTGCTAACAAAAATGAACGTGGTTTGAGCCTACCAGCCAGCCACTCCACAGGATAAAGATGTGGCAGTCTGCTTCTGTAAAGATTACCACCTTGGAAACCCTACTGGGGAGTTCTACTCTGTCCTATAGGGTATGAGTCGGAGTCAACTTGACGGCAAAGGGAATGACTAGATAAATGTGAAAAATAAGAGCAGTAAAAGAAAGAGCAAATGGACTGTCCTAATCTTTAAATCTGCAGCATTCTAAACTGCTGACCACACTTCCTGCTTCATGAAATTACATTATGCCTGGGCTTCTGGGAACTGCAGTCTCGTAAATCTCCTCCCACCTTCCTGTCTCTTTTGCTCATTCCATGTCCTCTTCTGCAGGTAGCTCATGTTTTTTCGTTTCTTCTTTTGACCCTGGGATACTGCGTTTATTTCAATGATTATATTTAATGTAGACAATTCTCCAATTTATAATCTAGCTTTGACTTCTCTTCTGAGCTAAACAAACATATTTTTAATTGCCTATTGAATATGTCAAGAGGGTTCTGTCACTTGTTCAAATTCCACATACCCCAAACCCAACTTGTTCCTCCAAATCTGTTTGTTTTCTCAATAGCCCTATTTATGTTAATGGCACCATCATACTACTTAGGCACAGTTAGGTGACTATTTCCTCTTCTCCATTCCTTATAGCCTTCAATATTCGCACACTATGTTTTCTGTAATATTCTGAGCACCTAACTTCCAGCCTGTGGTTTACTATCATTATTCAAAAGACCCTCAAAGTTGGAGAACTGAGTAGCTATTGCCAGAAAACTCTAATACAGCTCTATTACATTTAATAAAAGCCTTTAGTGGCTCCCCAAAGAATTCAAAAAATTAAGCCCAAACTTCTTAGAATGGCCATCAAGGGCCTTCATAATCAGTGCCTATCTACTCTTCTAATTTTATTTCCTACTATTGTACCTGACATATTCAGTCATAGGAAAAATGCTCTTTTCAGAACATCACATTTTCCAAATGCCATTCTTTTGCTCTCATTATTCCTTCCACATTCCTTTCTCTTATTTCTGCCAATTGAAATCTTTCAAAATACAGGTAAATACTGCCTTCACCTTATAGAATCCTTGATTCTTCACAGCCAGATCTCTTTTCTAAATTTCTGTAGCATTTAATAGTTTTCTTACACACTTAGCACAGTCTATCTTGATTATATTTGCACTCATTTATATCTATTTATCCATTTATTGGTGCCACCACCATAGCACCAAACATAGTATAGAAATTACACTGAATGAGTAACAGCTTTCCTATAGTAGGAATAAAATGACTTTTTATTCATGCGTGTATACACTTAACACAAATAAATCCTGTCAATTTTTATTTTAAAATATGGGACCTTTTTACATAATATCACAAAGGTAATTACTGCTATATTGTGACTAGTCTCAAAGATTTATATAAAAACAGGTTACTTTTATCTCCCATTATATTATCCCCTTTCCTTATCTCTTGGTATTTCTTTTTAAGGGAATAATTCCCAATCCTAGCTACCCAGCAGTGGAAAGATTAATAAACAATCTATGATCAACCCCAGTGCAGACTTAAGAGGAAATAAGAAACTCTTCCACCATCTAAATAGTCTCTTCCACAAAATTCCTTGGTGGAAGAGACTAGCATTTCTTACAGTTGATGTATCAAAGAACAAAATTAATAACTTCTTCACAGGCTATGTTACACCAAGTTCAATGTATATAATGATGCCTTGAGTGGTGTGATGCATCCTAAAGTACATTCAAAAGCCATGTAAATGTTAGCTCACATGTCATAATAACAAACATAGATAACGACTTTGAATGCATTTTGAGTTGTCATGAATAAAGATACTATTATAAACCCACACCACCACTATTTCTACAGACCAGTGTTCTCCTTAAAGAACTTTCTGCAGTGACGGAAATGTTCTATGTCTGTGCTGTCCAACATGGTGCCACTAACTAGGCACGTGTAGCTACTGAGCATCTGAAATGTGGCTAGTGGGACTGAGAAACTAAAATTTTACCTAATTTAAATAGCTACATATAGCTATTGGCTACCACAATGGACAGTGTACCTATAAATCAAAAATAACTTCAAATAATCATTTTAAAGAGTTAGAGCTTCACCATATTATATTACTACCACTAGTGTATGAGAAGAATGTAAAATGGTACAGTTACTTTGGAAAACCGTATGGCAGTTCCTCAAATGGTTAAACATAAAGTTACTATATGATCTAGCAAATACACTCCTAGGTATATACTCAAGAGAAATGAAAACTATGTCCACACAAAAACTTGAATATGAATGTTAATAGCAGCATTATTCATAATAGCCAAAAAGTGGAAACTAAATGTACAATGCATGTAAAAATTCTAAGTTCAAAGTGATAAATAAGTGATACTTTTAGCAAATATGGAATTTCTCAATAAAGAATGCATTAGCCAGCATAATACATTCCGCTATCAAAATCAGGTTTTCTCTTGTCTTTAGTTAGCAACGTGTAATACTAAATTGAAAGTTCTTGCGACCACTCCAGACATAACCACAAAGCCATACCTCAAAAACATCCCCATGGTTAACAACATGTTTCGACTTCTCACGTGCAGTCACTGGTCGACTCCCAGGACTGACCTCAGCTTCAGGTTCATTCACCTTCTGTGCAGCGTTCCCTATCATATACTTTTCTCTTTCATCAGCTTTACTTTTTACTGGAGTAGTACTTTCTGAAGTCTAAGTAAAAGAAAAGATAAAGAATTTACAATCTTTAAGTTTTATATTTATTAATATATTCAGATGAAATTTTAAAAGTAATTTGCCATCCATCTTCCTATTCTGGATAAATCTTAAACAAGGAATCTTTAAATATAGAAACCTGTAGGAGTCACAGATAAAATGCTCATTTTAGGAACAAGTGGCCCTCAAAGGCCATAACCAGTAACCACTTGCTGTTAACTCTGGCTCATGGCGACCCCATGTGTGTCAAAGCAGAACTGTGCTCCATATGGTTTTCAATGGCTCATTTGTTGGAAGTAGATTGTCAGGTCTTTCTTCCAAGGCACTTCCGGGTAGACTCAGATCTCTAATTTTTTGGTTAGTAGCTGAGTACAATAATTGTTTATACCACCCAGGGAGGGCCAAAAGGTCAATAAACCACATTAAAATTAATGATTTAGCTGAGGCTAATTTTCACCTTAGAAGTTGCAAGGATGGTGTGTATGAGTGAGTTACTTTGCTCAGCATGCTCAACTCAGAGCAATTAAATTGTTTTCTGATCATTGTGGAATATATACTAACTCTATTGTTGTTAGTTGCTGTTGATTCCAACTCCAGGTAACACCATGCTTGTAGAATAGAACTGCTCCATAGGGTTTTCAATGCTGTGACCTTTTGGTAGCAGACCATCAGGCCTATCTTCTGAGGCACCTCTGGGTGAGTCTGTACTGTCAACCTTTCAGTTAGTGGTCCAGTGCTTAACCATTTGCGCCACCCAGGGACTACTATAGTAACTCTAATCCATTGCCGTCACGTCGATTCTGACTCATAGCTACCCTCTAGGACAGAGAACTGCCCCATAGGGTTCCCAAGGCTGTAAATCTTTTTTTTTTTCTTTAATTTAAATATTTCATACTTTATTGTGTTTTTGGTGAAAGTTTACACAGCAAATTAGGTTCCCATTTAACAATTTCTATATATATTGTTCAGTAACATTCATTACATTTTCCACATTGTATCAACATTCTCATTATTTCTGTTCTGTTCATTTCCATTAATCTAGTTTCCTTCCGATCCCCTGATGTTCTCATCTTTGCTTTAGGGTTTGGTCTTATATTGATTTACTTATTTTTTATTTTTTTTAATTTTACTTTTGTTGTTGTTGAGAATATACATAGCAAAACATACACCAGTTCAACAGTTTCTACATGTATCATTTAGTAACACTGATGACATTCTTCAACTTGTGCAACCATTCTCATTCTCCTACTCTGAGTTGTTTCCATTAACGTAAACTCACTGCCCCCTAAAGTTCCTATCTAATCTCTCATGTTGCTGCTGTCAAGTTTGAGTCCATATAGACAGTTCTTAAAAAAGCACAATGCTCAAGGCAGACATTCTTTACTAGTTAACCTAAACTATTATTAGGTTTTAAGAAGACTTCAGAGGATATTTTTGGTTTAAGGTTTAAAGATTATCTCAGGGCAGTCGTTTCTGGGGTTCATCCAACCTTCATGGCTCCAGCAAGTCTGGAGTCCATGAGAATTTGAAATTCTGCTTTGCCTTTTCCCCGCTGTGATCAGGATTCTTCTATAGAATCTTTGATCAAAATGTTCAGTAATGGTAGCCAGGCAGTTCTTCTGGTCTCATGGCAAAGGAGGCAGTTGTTCATGGAGGGAATTAGTCACACATTCCATATCCTCCTATTCCTGACCCTCCTTCTTCCTCTGTTGCTACAGGTGAATAGAGACCAATTGTTGTGCTTTGGATGGCCACCTGCAAGCTCTTAAGACTCCAGGCACTACGCAACGAACTAGGAGGTAAAACAGAGGCACTAAACATGTTATAATGCCAGTTAACTGGGATGTCCCACAAAATCATGACCTTAAACCTCCAACAAGGAACCAAATCCCATGAGGTTTTTAGTTGTACATAAGCAGCCTACTCTTCTTTTTGTCATTGTTGTAAATATATCACACAACTTTTGCTAATTTAACTTTTTACAGGTGTACAACTTAATGACAGCAATCACAAATAATCGGCTGCAAATCTTTATGGGGTAGATTGCCACATCTTTCTCCCGCAGAGCGGCTGATGGGTTTAAACCTCTGATCTCTCAGTTAGCAGCCAAACGCTTCCACCACAAGGGCTCCTTTTGGTAACTCTAGTGACATGATAATACCTGTTTCTGTTATACAACATGGGGGAAAAAGTTGACTAAAAGGAATATACAGGTTAGAGATTTGTGTGTTTCTGAAACATCCCAAGGAAATGTCAAAGGTCTATCATAGTAATTATATTTAAATCAGAATGTGACAGAGGAGGAAAGCAGTATTATCAGAAGGGAAAAAAGAATATTTCCACAGTGATAAATCTTCTGACATTTATTATCTTCTTCTTTGTTCAGGCAATGATACCACCCTGCCCATCCAGTCATTTGATAGCCAGAGAGGTGGTGACAGCAGCAGTTAGGGAATTTATTACTGATCATTACAGTGTCCCAGTTCAGGCAGCTGAGAACAAAAACCTAAACTAAACTTGAGGGGACATTTTCGCATGAATAAAAAGAATCATTATATCAACTGTCATTTTAAATTTTAAATAACTTGAAATAGGTTTTGATCAATCTTTATGAATTGAGTTTTCTAACCTTCACACCCACATCTTTATTTACAACTTGCTGATCTTCATGTGGTTTCAGATCTTTTCCAGAGTCTTCACTGGTCTCTTCATCTCTTAATCTATGTACAATGGTTTGAACTGTTTTGACCATATTCTTAAGCTCATCTGGGTACGGTGTTGGATATCTCTTTAAATTTCCTTCCTAGAGAGATAAAATCAGTGAAATTTAAAATATAGATAACTATTTCTAATGTGAATCTAAAACAAAATTTAACCTATAATCCATCCACATTACAATGACTATCTAGTTCATAGGGATAACTATGAAGACAGATGATAGGCCTTTGAAAGCATTTTAGACTAAAAGTATGGTTTTTACAAAATAGTCAAATAGGTAAATAAAAGTCTGGTATCACAAAATAGTCAAAAGACTTCACAGTTATAGATGTCAGTATGTTTTAAAAACTTTTTAGCAGTTTTTAAACAGTTTCCATTTAGAGATCTAAAGTGTGGATTATGTGAAAAACCCTGTCACTTGGCTTTCAAACAGATTACATTTCCCAGACATATATGTATCCAGACATATATATTTATGTTTTCTGAACCAGGAACTCTTTGAAGTTATTCAGTTAGTTTTGATAAGGGGCATATGATTACATCCATAAGTCACTTGGAAATGTTTAATTTGCAATTTCTATCACTGTGACACATGTTCTCAATCTCATGAAGAAACAAAATATTTCTAACAAACAGTTCTTTATCACTAGGATGTATAGATAGATCATTAAAGAAGTACAAAGTGGGGAAAACAGCCACTTCAAATACCAAACAAACAAAAAAACCCAAAACACTAAACTTTGGAGTTAAATAAAAACGGCACTAATTCAGGATAAAGTTCTGATTAGTTGCTGTAGCCTACAATGATCTATTTTTCTTCTATATTTATACCTACTATAAAATTTTAACTTTTAATCACATAGTTTTATATTGCTCTGAAATTACTTCATGTGCAAAATGTGCCTTCAGGGGAAAGAACTAACCCAATACTTCTTTAGTGTTTCTAAAATACAGCATCCAATGAGTATCAGCAGACCTGTTTCAAATGTGAAGGTAGAAAGAATTGGCTCACCCTGGGAGGTGCCTCCCTTTCATCTTTGTCTTCATCACATTCAAATGCCACTTGAGCCCGCTGTTTCCTCTGTTCCTCCCACAATGAAGGATTAAAACTTTCATTATCTGATATAAACATAACTATAGAAAAGTAAAAAACAAAACAAAAAAACCCGTTATTTTACTATAATTATGAAAAACTATTACATCTTCATAATTTTCTTTATTAGTTAACGTTCATTAAGGTAAGTCTGAGACAGTCAATGCCAACAGCTATAAATCCTAGGCTAACTATTAGGCTATGATTCTAACTTTTTTTTTTAAATTAACAATGTCAATCACATATCTTTTCTTCCCTAAATTCTGATTTGTCTGGTTTTGTTACCTGAGGGGTTCCTGAAGAGAATCCACCAGTTAAAATATTGTATGGGTATGATTTTGTTCAGTGTCTAAAAAAACATTATAGTGTACAAATTATTTCATCCAGGATTTGTATTCAGAAAAACCCTTCATAATTCCAGTACTGATAATTATGTGTATTGGGGGTAGGTGGGTGGGGGGAGTTTGACAATGGAAAGAGGGAGATATTTTGGTAAAAAAGTTTTTTTCAAAATTTAACATAAACTCAACCCTTATACAGCCTGCTATATGATACAATATTGAAAGCAAAGATTTAACAACTCTTAGAATTTTTTGCTTCCTATTATCAGGCAAATGCAAAAAACAGTAAAAAAAAAAAAAAAAAAACCAAAAAAAAACAAAAAAAACTAAGGCTTAAAAAATTTATTTGACTATATCACCCTATAAAAGTTGTGCAATATCAAATAAAATCACGTGTTTTTTGCCCATTACAAAAAAATGACTCTATTCAAAACAAAAATGGGTTAAAAGCACTCATAATTCAGTAACAGAAAAAATGAAATTACTGGAATACCTCTATTGGTCAATTTGAATATTTATGCAAAAACAGGATAATAACAAATGTATCTAATTGTCATTTGCATTTAGCCCTTAATTTGGGCTTCTATCTTTCTTTGATCTCATATCCTAACTATGGATACCATGAAACCAAATACTAACAAAGAGGGTGAAATTTTATTATTTAGCTTCTTTGTTTTCATTTCTCAATTAAGTTCAATAATGTATTCTTATAATGGCTTTGTTGAGTTAACATTTCAGAAGTTATTTCATGAATTAAACTATTGGTTTTTGTTTGTTTCTTTGTATGTTAGTGGGATGTAGTTGTTCAAATTCCAAATGACATACTTTTGTGGATAGCTGGAAAGACAAGTGGGACCAAGCAGTTTCTAACAAAGTCTATTTCCAGGATTCAGAAAATTACCCTGAGTTGGAATCGACTCGATGGCAATGACTTTGGTTTGGTTTCTGGATCTTAGGCAGTAATTTCAATCACTAGTGTAGCCCAGAGTTTTACATTATGAAAAGGCAATTTTACACCAGAATTCTACTCAGAACATTTCAGGCAAGTACTTTTACCATGCTTCTCATCCTTGTCAAACTTCTAGTCACCTATGCTTTCTGCCTCTTAGTATAAATTTCACTTTTTTTTTTGAGATCCGGTAATCAGGTAATACTACTTTTTATCCATTCTAGATGCTATTAGACCTTATCACTTATGGAGGACTCTGCTATTTGGCTATAGACTTTCTCTCCACCTAAGATCTGCCAATATCCTGAATGATGTCAATGGGTGGTGACTCCTCCAACACTACGATATTACACTTTCTTGATTTCCTCAATCCCAATGTCTATCTGCACTTCACCTGCAATATCATTCACAGTAATGGTCATACTCAAGATCTAGACCTTGGCGTCTAAAAATTTTCTACCTCTTTGATTACATCTGTCCTTCCAAATCATTCCCTCACTTTTTTTCTACTAAACTATTAGTTCCTTAACCCCCTCCTTTTTTTTTTTTTTTAAATTCCTGTAAAACCAGTCTAGGTTTTACTTCCTTCTCTGTTCAGCTTATATTTCATGATACATTATTTAACCATCCTCACCTCTCCTGCTCCTTTTTTCTTAAGTGATACCTATCCAACAAAGCCCGCAGTCTGGTGCTCCAATCACCCTATTTGCTCTGGACTGCTTAATTCTACCAGAGATAAATTACGTAACTACTACAAATTTATGAGATTCCCTCATCTTTGCCACATCCTCAATGCTGCCTAGGAATCCTTCTACTTATTCCTAGTCAGTCTCTTCTCTTGCTCCAAATCACTATGTTCCTCAAGTGTCCTTTCGCCAACCTCCGGAGAATCTTCTTTTCACTGAGAAAAGAAATCCAATAAAACCTTCAGTCTGATACTCGCTCAACATCCTGATTTCCCCAGCTATAAATTAATTGTTATATGGACTCATACTTTCCCCTCTTGTGTTTAAGACTGATTTCTCTATGTAGACCCAGGATCTCATTTCTTCTTTTTCAAATTTATTTATCATTAACCCCCTCTAGGTCAAGAGCCTCTTGGAGAAAAGGGCTTTTGTCTTTGAAGACTTATCTAACATAATACACATACCTGGTCAATAAAAACAAAATGAATTAAACATGAACAAAGTATCTACTTCTTCCAAAATGATGTAAAACTTTAACCCAAGAATGGTATATTTCCTGACTCATCTATTTCTCAGAGGCATTAGGATGAAGGAAAAACTTTTCCTACGGTTGAAAGGAAATTCACTCTCTTAGCCACATCGATGTAGTTTTCATTTGGTATTATCAGTATTTTATAGTGTTCTCTTTATAATACCCATAGTGAGATATTTTAAGTGGCACATGAACTCCAAGAGGGCTCAGAATATCATAAATGATTTCTGTATCTATGACTTTTCCATTATAGACCCTTCTACTCTAAGCCACATCTTCGAAAGCAAAAAATAGAAGTGGCAAAAATATATATGTCTATATATATACGTGTGTGTATATATATACAAATTAAGGTTTAAGATTCATGTAACATGAAATTAACCATTTTAAAGTGTACAATTCATTGGCATTTAGTACATTCACAATGTTGTGCGATCACGACCTCTATCTAGTTCAAAAACATTTTTCATCACTCCAAAAGGAAACACTGTACTCATTACGCAGTCACTCCCTTCCTCCCTCTCCTCACCCCCTGGCAACCACCAATCTACTTTCTGTCCCCATGGGTTTACCAATTCTGGGTAAGAAATAAATTTCTTAACTGAAATATGATCTCTTTCAAGAAGAAATAGCAAGGAAATAGAGAGAAATGATATAAAGGAAGAGGCCAGGTAGATTTGAAGCATGTAATGATAATAGAAGGGACTGTATGGAAAACAGGAAGAAGAAAGATCAAAACGTGTATACCCATGATAAGGACAATTTACAGCAGGAGTCGAAAACTTTTTTTTGTAAAGGGTCAGACAGTAAATATTTTAAGCTTTGTGAGTCAGGAGGCAAAATCAAGGATATTATGTAGGCACTTAGAAAAAAAGACATAAAAAAATTTCCACAAAATTTTTATTGGCAAAATAATAATGATAACAATAATAGTATTTCAGTACAATTTTTTGTAATACAGGCTTACTAATGAGAAGAATGGAATTCTCTTGTCAGAATACCATTTCGCTTAATTGGGGTACAAACTTAGTGTTCTGTATCATCAAATAGATTGCAAATGTTTATCTGTAAAAACTATTTTTATCTTGTGGGCCACACGAAAACAAACAGCAGGCCAGATTTGGCCTGTAAGCTGTAATTTTCAACTCTTGGTTTAAAGTACCAACATGACTCTGAGAAAAGTACTGTTAAATACACTTGCTTCATTTCAATTATCTTTATAGCATTCATGGAACCTAGGGTACAAGGACATTTCTACCTTATAGATACAATACTAAAATCACTAACAGATTGTAGGAATTTTCAGAATACAATTAAAAATAGCAACACAAAAGAAATCAAGATAAGAATATTTATTACTACTTTAACCATACTAGTATAATGTAAAACTAGAGGGTCAACAATACTAAAAGATGGTCAAAGTAAAGTCCTACTAACCTAACAAGATAGTTTGTATTTATTTTTATTGGAACAGAAAGTGCTAAGACAAAGAACAGTTATCTGATTATTCCCTGGCGGGAGCCTTCAATAATCCTACAACCGCGCATTTAATAATTTAGTCTATTAGTAAAATAAAATGCGCATATGCTTTTGACTAGTTTTATTCAGGTATGGTTATTTTAGTGGGAATATAAACGAAAGGGAAAAAATTAGATTCTGATTTTTCTATAGAATAACAAAAACAACTAGCAAAGCACTAACAACACATTCAATATAATAAAACATTAAAAATTAAACATGCCCTTTGGAGACTTTGGTTCAATCACAGGGAGTTTTCTTTTTTTTTTTTTTAAGGAGACTCTACCTTCAGAATAATGTCTGTATTTGATTCCTTTCTACTATTTTCCAGTTTTTATTACTTTTTTAAACCAACAAAACTTTGTTTCCTTTTTCAATCTTTTAAGATAGGAAACCACAAACTACTAAACATGGTCCACCACCATCCCATGAGCTAAGAATGGTTTTTATGTTTTTAAATGCTTGGAAAAAAGAAAAAAGAATAATATCTCATGACACATGAAAACTACATGAAATTCAAATTTCATTGTCTATAAAGTTTTATTAGAACACAGTTATGATCACTTTTTTACATATTGCCTGTGGCTGCTTTGCACTAAAATGGCAGAGTTAAGTAGTTGCAGCAGCATCCTTATGGCCTGTGAAGCCTAAAACATTTACTAAATGACTCTTTATTAAAACAGTTTGCCAGCCCAAGCTATACACTATTAAAGTCTCTTCTCTACTCTAAGAACTCATTTCATCTCTTTCCTCAAAAATATTTTAAGAAGCATTAGCACTTTATCTTCCTATATGAAACAACTACTATTTGAATATATTGTGCAGCTGATCATATTACTATTTATAGAATGCTCACTCTTACTATTTCCTATTATCCAGAAACCACCTTCAGAATCAAAGTAAAAAATTGAGACCTGAGTTCCAGTGACTAAAGCAAACAAACAAAAACTTCTATTAATGTATCCAAGCATTTGCTGTAATTCCCCACACTGCACTAGCTGTAGCATAAGCCAGAGTTCACATGCCTATTTTTAACTTTGACGCAGGATAGGGCACCATTTAGTTCTATTATACGTAAGATTGCTATGAGCTGGAGTCAACTCAAGGGTTAACTACTAACAACAACAACCACTGCAGCCACAGCAGCAATTTCTAATGCACATACAGTGTTTGCATAAAGCACCACATCAACACTGACCACTTACAATTAAGTATACTACATTTTGTTATAGATATGTATTTTTGTATTTTATTATATTGCTAAATACAGAGGTTGGGGAGTGGATTTAAACACATGGTAGAGAAATCTTACTTGTAAACCAGTTCTCAAAGCTTTAACTACAAGCCTTCTAATGAATGAAGTCATATGCCTTCCACATCTCACAAGTCTGAACTAATTCAACTTAAAAGCTAAACAAGTTTTGCTTCACCCAAATAAATCTCATCAAACATACCCACTCATTTGATAATATCCTTTATCAAACCAAGTCTTTAATTCCTTCTTCCAAAGAGAAAGAAATAATTAGTGTAGGGCACTTAATGAGTTTTCTGTTTAACACTAGTGATGAAATAGAAGTTAGAGAAGTTTAGTTTTTGGTCTATTCAAGTATTTAAAAGCTGTTTGATGAACCTGCCACAACAATGGAAAAATAAAAATAGCTAATCTGATTGAGTCAGACATAGTGCTAAGCACTTTATAGTCATTATTTCTCATCTTTCTTAACAAATCTCCAAAACAAATATTATTATCCTCATTTCATGATAAGAAAACTGAAGTTCAAGAATTTATATACCTTGCCCGAGGTATATTTTATAAATTAAGACTGATCATTAATTTTTCTTTGGTATTTTTGTATTAATTAATTTATAAATAACTTTGGACCATCAAGATTTTCATTGGATTCAGAAAGATATATACATAAACATGATATATTTTAAGTAAAACATAATAAATATTATACACAGTACAACACAGAAACAACTTGCTCCTTAATCTAAAAGGCTCCTATACTATCATCCATAAAATATTTGTGGCTAATGTAAAAGGATATATTCTCCTTTTTTGGCAAAATGATTCCTGATTAAGAACTCAGAGGTAAAAAATTTATAGTCGCAGTACTACAACAGATCATCCTGATCTAGCGTGTAGATTGGGTAGTATTAAGTCTACAACAACAGAAGAGAACAAAATACTGTCTAATTTAATAGTTCTTATCACATTACACTATTTATTCCTAACATTTAGCTAAATGGAGAGACCTAAAATAGATGAAATCAGCTGTTTAATTTGAAAGATAAGGAAGCATATGGTATACCTATACCTCTAAATTTAACTGTCTATAAACCTGAGACCTTGCCTTACTTTGAGAGGTCTTTTTAAATCAATTCTTCAAATTTCTTTCAAACTAGCCTAGGTCTTTGAAAATTAAAATTCACTTCACGCCTTTGCTTTAACTAGTCAGTATTTAAAAAAGAAAAGAGATTCTTAAATTCCTACCATCCTCAGTCCTTGGCTGCTGAGGGAACATGTAGTTAGTAAGCACCGTTTTCTGGGTCTCTGAATCAGTCTCTTTTTGAAGAGGTATCAGGGGTTTGGACTAGGGAAAGAAAATAAATGTTTAATTTTCAACAATCCTAAAGCAAATACATACCCAGCAGTTCCTCTGAATCATTTTTTCTATAAAACATCAATTTGCAGATTACAAAGACAAATTTATATATACACAATAACATTTTCAAATCTTTAGTTTGAAATCTTATAAAAATCTAAAAAATAAAACTTAGTTTTTAGTATAAAGCAAACACACATTGTACTGCAATTATCACTGAAACTATCAATACAATTTCAAAATATTTCATATTCTAAGCACCCATGGTCCAATTAGTTGTCATCACAGCAATTTATTTATTAAAGCTTTTAAAATAAGACTTTCCATTTTGCTATTCTGTCCACTCTAGTACTCCCCCTTGGAAAGCTGGTTTTATAGAAATGATGTGAAGGGTTTGGTCTAGTTATCTGAAGGTTTATTCTAGTTATCAGCTGAAAAGAGAGTGCTTAAAACAAACATTACATCACAAATTGCTTCTCTTTCCTTCCCTTGTGTTTCCTGTTTCCATTAATGGCAACACAAGTCACTCAGTGGTAGAGCCAGAAACCTCAGTTATCTTGAACCTCATTTTTTCTTAAGACTTCTTCCTAAATGATTACCTTGTGCTATCAATTTACTCCTTTATTTAACTAATTCTTTTGCCAACCTATTCACCTACAATCCTACCAACCCAAGCCTTAGCTGACTCCGGACAGGCAGAGGACTTCCCAATCCTCCCCCCACATGCCACCCTATCAATTCTTTGGATCCATTCTCTCGATAACCTTGCAGCTATCTAATTCCATCCTGTAATCTTACTCCCATTCAAACATTTCCTTTGTGCCCCCTACTGGTACAGTAAACAAACTGCCCTAATCTTAAACATTTTCCTTTACCTCCTCAGGTAATGGAAATGGTAGTTCTACTCCCTCCCCCCAAAAAAGTGCTTCCCTGAAGCTTCTCAAATAGAGGTTGCTTATTCTCCCCCCAAGGAGCCCTGGTGGAACAGTGGTTAGGCGCTCAACTGCTCACTGGAAAGGTTGGTAGTTCGAACGCATCAGCTGCACTGCAAGAGAAAGATATGGCAATGTGATTCCGTAAAGATTTACAGCCTTGGAAACACTATGGGGCAGTTCTACTCTGCCCTACAGGGTCACCATGAGTGGGAATCGACTCTGGCAGTGGGTTTTTGATACTCCTCCTCACCTCACTGACAGTCAGGAGGTGGAGTTAGCACTTACAAATGCTGTGAGATCATTACTCCTCTAACCTCAAGTATAAACTCTTGTTCCTTAGAAGCGCATACTCCCTGCTTGTATCTCCTGACTATATAGGCAGAATCCATCTATTCCTAGTTCTTTTACCCCAAATCTTTCCACAGTCATGGGTAATTACAACACAAACAGACTACAGATGACACAGCCAAATTCTTGGCTCAGTGATTTCTTAGCAGATGAGGGGTATATGAGAACGAGAAAATAAAGTCCCCTCAGGCATATCAAAATTATCTGGGAGGCTTTTAAAAACGAATTACTCCAGAAAATGTTCTAATTGTGGTAATGGTTGCACAATTCTGTAAATATATTAAAAACCATTGAATCCTGAATCATATACTTTAAATGAGTAGACTGTATTTATGGTGAATTATAATTTAATAAAGTTGTTTAAAAAAAACAACTAAATACCCTTTATTTATGAGCTGAAAGGGCACATAAAATGGTTGAGAACCATTTATTGAGGCGCTTAGTTCCCTGAACATCTAGCTCCAGTGATATTTATTCCTATTTCATTTTAGATACTCATCTCACTACCTTGTCATAATTCCTACACTACCACCTGTAAATGTTCATCTTCTGAAATCTAAATTTGCTCATTTACTCACTCAGTGCCTCTTACATGGCAAAAGACTATCACAGGCACTAGGTACAGAGTGGTGAACAAAACAAATCTTCATTGATTTCTAGAGGGGGAGGGATACAGATAACTAAATAGGCAACTGCAATACAGTGTGAGTACAGAGGTAGGGAGGGTATGGGGTGGTATGGGAACATAAGGTGTTCACTTATCCCAATCTTGAAGGATTAGGAAAATCTTCCTGAAAGAAAGCATTCTATGGTGAGAATGAGTGGGAGTTAACCAAGTATGAAGGAGGAGGGAGAATGTTCCAAGAAATCAGAACTCATTTAGGGCAAAGAGAATGTAGGTGTAAAAAAAAGGCAGAGATAAAGCTAGAGGAATGAGTGGGGATGAAGACTATGACAGAAAAAAGAAAACTCATGAAAAAGTTTTAAGTCATGATAACATTAAAGGATCACTCCAGTTTCAGTGTGGCTTAGAATGGAATTAGGGTGATATGGGGTTTGGAATGGTGTCAACAACGAAATCAGAGAGACCTGTTAGGAAACTATCCAGGAGTTTAACTCAGCACTCTCTAAAAGAAATATAATGGGAGCCAAAAATGAGAGCCACACAGATAATTTATAATTTTTGAGTAGCCACATTTTTTAAGAAACAGCAAAATAAGGTGAAATTCATTTATTAATGTATTTAATCTTATATATTCAAAATAATATAATTTTAACATGTAATCAGTTAAAAAACTAATGTGGTATTTTATTTTTCATAGTAAGTCTTCCAGTGTGTATTTTACATTTACAGCACATCTCAATTTGGACTAGTCACATTTCAAATGCTCAATAGCCACATGATACTAGTGGCTACTATATTATACCATGCAGGTCTAAGTGAAAGATGATGGTAGACTATTTAAGAGAAGTTGCAGTAGGAATAAAACAAAGTAGACAAACACCAAAAAACAAAAAGCCCCGCTGCTGTCAAGCCAATTCCTACTCATAGCTACCCTGCAGGGCGGAGTGGAACTGCCCCATAGGATTTCCAAGAAGCAGCTGGTGAATTCGAAATGCTGACCTTTTGGTTAGCAGCCATAGCACTCAGCCACTGTGCCACCAGGGCAGGGATATTTAATAGTTAATACTCAACACGGCTTGGTAATTAATTGAAGTAGAGAGAGAAACAGTAGTTAAAGGTTACATCCCCAAGTCTCTGGTTCCAGCAAGTACTATTTACTGACCTAGGGAACCCAGGAAGAGAAAAATATTGGGAGGACAAAAGATGCTATGGTTAATTTTAGGCAGGTTGAATCTGAGATGTCTATGAGACATCTAGGTTGCAACGTTAAGTAGGCAATGAGCTATATTGAGTGTGAAGTTCAGGAGAGAGAACTGGGCTAAGATATTGTCTAGAAATAATGAGCATATAGATTATAACTATAGCTCTCCCAAGGTAAAGTATATGGAGGGAAACTGAAACAGAACCAAGAGTACCCCTAAGAGTACCAACATATAAGGGACTGGCAGAAGAAAGATGCATGAAAAGGTGACTAAGGAGTAGGCAGTCAAAAGTACAGCCAGAAGAATTCTAACTCACACAGACAAAAAAAGACTAGTCTTATGGTCTGACAGAGACTGGAGAAACCCCGAGAGTATGGCCCCCAGACACCCTTGTAGTGCAGTAATGAAGTCACTCCTGAGGTTCACCCTTCAGCCAACGATTAGACAAGCCCATAAAACAAAACGCGACTAAAGGGGCACAGCAGCCCAAGAGCAAGGAAGGGAAGGCTGAAGGGGACAGGAAAGCTGGTAATGGGGAACCCAAGGTCAAGAAGTGGAGAGTGTTGACATGTCATGGGGTTGGCAATCAATGTTACAAAACAGTAAGTGTATTAATTGTTTAATGAGAAACTAGTTTGCTCTGTAAACCTTCATCTAAAGTACAAAAAAAAAACAAAAAACAAAACAGTACAGCCAGGAGAGTATGGTAACATAGACACCAAGCAGCTCTCCCACTCCACTGATCCCACAATACTTGCACATCAACCTTACCCAAGACCTAGTCCCTTACCTTTTTACTTTCTTTCCATCATTTGCTCCTGTCTTTGTTTCCTTTTTTATACCATATCATATCTCATTTTAACCACTTTACTGACAATTACTAAGAATTCCTTGCTTCACTGTCCTTCTCTGCACCTGTTTGGCAAAGCTGCAGCCCAGAATCATTCCAGTTGTATGCTTTCTCTATAACACAGCTGAATAAATTATTATCACTACAAATCTGTAATCATCAAATCAATAGGCCTCTCAATGTTACCTGAAAATCCTCCTACATTTTCTAAATTGTGTTCTTAAAAAGGTATCTTCTAAAAATAACCTTAAAAATAAAAATAGTTAAGAGTTTGAAAACTACTAAATTCTAAGAGTATCACATGTACATTATTAGCCCTCCCTCTCACAAACCTCAGACCCACACTCCCTTCAACTGGATAAGAAACTCTGTCTTAGGTTTTGATTCCACCAGCTTCCACTCCAGTTATCCAACCCCTCTCATATCCTTATGTTCCACCCAGTTTCTTTCCAACAATGTGTAAACATGCTCTCTAACACTAAAGGATCCTTTCTTATCCTGCGTCTAGCTACCTATTTCTCTCTATTTTACTTCCTTTCCTTCTCATCCAGTCTTCTCAAAAGAGTAATCAACAATCACTGACTCCATTCACTCATTTCCTATTTACTACTTAAACTGTTTTAATCTGTTTTTTTTGCCAAATACCTCAAAAATTACTTAAATCACAGTCCAACTTTATTAAGTTGCCAAATATAATGACAGCTTTCCTTCTACTGTTACGATCACTCTTTTAAAGCCTATTAATCTATCCGACACTTATATGTTAGTGTATCTCATGATCCATTCACATCTAATCTTTTTTTAAAAAATTATCTTTATATAATCCCTTTTGAGAAACTAATAAAAACTATGAAACCACTCTCTAGAAAAGGAATTAAGATGCCAACATTTTCTGTTGTCTAGAGTACAGCAATGTTCTCCAATTCAGTTTCCCTTGCCTTTATGCTTGGCACCACCCCCTGCTAAATCTATCTTCTAAAATGCAGCCAAAAAGGCCTTTCTAAAATATCAATCTGAACATACCACTATTTGCTCATTCAAAAGTTAAACTGGCTGCCCGTCTCTTACAGTGGAGTTGACAAATATGTATCATAAAGGTCACTGCTTCTTCCCATTATAGTCATGGCAGATAGGCATAACTGTTCATGACCAGAATGACCAAATGCCCAATATGCCTGGGACGGACTCATTTTACACGTTGTTCAGACATAGTTATCAGTAGAGCCCCCTTTCACTCTCAAAAGTGTCCTAAGTCACCCTAATCACAGCACTTTTCCACTGAGCCTGAATATGACCTGAGAATCCTCAATACAATTTTTCAGGAAGTCACTCATAATTGATCAGAGCTGGCATGCAAGACTTAAAAAAATCTATTTGCCATCCTTGAAATATGATACAAGCTTCTTTTCATGACATACAAGATCTTTCATGAATTAGTCCCTGTCTGCCTCTCTGGTCTCATCTCCTGCATCTTCCCTGACACAGGTTATGCTCTGGTGATCATGAACCACATGCAGAGGACATACCCCAAATATACTAGGCTGCTCTCACCTCAGTGCTTATGCTCATGGTATTCCTTCTAACCAGAACACTGTTCCTTTGTTTGTTTAAATCCTTTTCCTATTTCAAAAGGCAATTCAAGCATTTCCTTCTCTGGGAAATTTGTCTTTTTAGCCCGTAGTTATCTATCTACTTTGATCCTGAAGCATAGTCCTACCAAGGCTTTTACAACACTGTTATTAAAATGACTTTCTTAACGTCCTTGTTTCCCCCACCTTAGACTGCTTGGCAGAAGGCAGTTGTTCAATAAATGGTGCCTGAATGAGAATAACAAAACGAATGAGGGAATGAATAAATGAACAAACAAATGTTCTGCTCAAGCATTCAGAGGTACTCAGGAAAAATAATCATGTTGTGCAGATGGGTATATGCTCTACCTGGTCAGTGAAACATCCAAGAGCAATTTATTTTTATAATTTATAATCAAACTTCTTTCATCTACTGTCTTCTCTACACTTTGTTCTTTTACAGCAAAATGACTACATCTGTTATGTTTTACTAAATATTCTGCCAATATTTAAGGGGGAGAAAGCCCCCCTCCATATTTGTTTTAAAGTAATTAACAAATGGGGAGGAGGGAGTGAAGAACAAGAGAACACTATTAACAGGAAAAGTATTAGAGGCTAGATAATTTCACTAAAATGAGCTACCTGGCATAATTTTCCAGCATTAATTTATCCACAAAAGTGCTTCTGTACTAATAAACTGAAAGTTCGTCAAAAAAAGCAGCTAAGTCTCATTCATACTCTAGCTGGTATGCATAAGACAGAGTCCAGTAAATGTTTTCTGAATCCAACTGCAAAAATTGAAATCAAGTTTCAAACTTAAATAACCAATTAACCAATCAAAAAGTTAATATATGTGAACTGATACGTTTAATAAAAGCAATGTTAATAACTACTTGTGATCAAGCTCTAACAAAAGCATATATCTCATCATTTTAATGTTTTCTTTCCTAATTGGCAAAACAAGTAAATACTATAGTCTGATTCATATGCATAAATCAAACACCAATTTAAGGCTTTAGGGTATTAATGGGTGTTAGGTGGAAAAACGGTTCTCAGTTAAAAAGTTCGGAAAATTCTGAAATAAACAAAAACAATTGGGTTTCTTTACTATAGCAACATCTCAGGGTTGCTTATATAATACAAAATAGGGAATATAATATAGTTTCCCAAACTAATTTGACCAGGGAACTTACGAGTATCATACAAGACCAGTGTATCCTACCCTGAGAAAATGCAGTTTTAGATGAATTATTATAAGGTAGTGTTCAAAGTCAAACGATAAGCATTAACTTTTTTTTTTTTAATTAAAAGTGTTTATTTTGCTTTGTTAAAGCCATTTATCACAAGAAAAACATGAGAACAGATGTGGAAAATGCTTTTCTTGTATTTAAAGATAGTAAGTTAGCCTTCAATTTTTTTCTTTGGCAGATTATAAACCAATATCCTTAACTTCCTGATTAGTATTTTCTAATTCTTTCATTACTGTCATACACTGTACTTTTTTTTTGGACCTACAACCCCTTATTTTGGTGACATTATACAGGAGATTTCTCATCCATTAAAGCAGAAATTTTCAAAAAGATGATCTTTAAGATCCTTTTCATCTCTAACTCTCAATGGCTTTGGCTCAAACAATAGTTAATTGTAAATTAATTAACAACACATGTTATGTGCCTAAGTCTACATTTGAATTCTAAGACTGAAAACCAGACATTTAAAATTAAATCCAAAGTACATTTTGCCAATATAGTATGCTCTTGATAGGTGAAATATAGCTACTATTTGCAAGCATGAAATACTAAATTTAATTCAAAGACCATGGCAAATATAGACATTTATTAATTGTCTAAGTAAAACTTCACTAGAGTGCCCAGATGTATTCACAGTCTTGACGTCCTTGACGACTCCACATTCATTTCAATACACTTAAATCAAGCTTTCATTCTCATCATTCTACTGAAAATGCTCTTATGTCAAGATCAGCAATTACCCTTAATTTGGAAACCCAATGGCTAATTAACAATCTGACCTATCAGCAGCATTTGACTTACTTCAGATGGCTTTCTCATTCTCCTTTCTAGGATCCCTTTTGTCCCTGGCTTCAACCTTTGGCCTTCCTTTCTTCTCCATCTATTCCCTCTCCCTAGTAATCTCATCCATTTGCACAGTTTTAAATATCTTCTTTGTTCAATGTTGACTCCCAAATTTACATCTCCAGCCAATATCTGAGTTCCAAACTTATACAGCTCCAGATTTGATATTCCTACTTTAATATATAAGCTTCTCAAATTTAACAATGCCAAAAATAAAACTATCGAATTACCCCTAACTTGCTCCTCTCCTCTGTCTTCCTTGTCTCAGAAAACGGTGACTCAAATATTCTACTTCAGGTAAAAAGCCTAGGAATCATACTTGACTCTTCCTCTCGAGTTCCACATTTAGTCCATCACTGGTCATATCTTAAAAATACATCACAAATCTAAATTTTCTCACCATCTTCACTAATATCACACTAGTTGAAGCCCAGTCAACATCCTTCTTCTGAACTACTGGAACAGCCAGCCCCCTTACTGATATTTATGCTTCTCATATTGAATATTCCACCTTCAGCACTCACAGTCTATTCTTCACACAACAGTCAGGATGATCTTTTAAAAATATAACTCACATCTTGCCATGCCCTGGCTCGAAATACTGCAACAGATGTCTATATAACCCAGAGTAAAACCCCAAGTACTTCAACTTGTACAAGGCCCTAAATGATGTGGTTCCAGTTTTCCTCTCTGATCTAATCTGCACAATTCTTCCCATTCCTCATTACACAGCAGCTCACTGGGCTTTTATTTATACCTCAAATACACCAAGCTCATTCCCGCATTAGGTCCTTTACATTGAGTATTCCCTAAATGTCCAATCCTGCCACCCAAGGCTATGCATGGCTCAATCTTGATATCATTTGATAATCTGCTCTTCTGTTCCCTCTTAAGAGAGACATTTCCTAATCACCCTATTTAAAACTGGATATCTACTCCAACCGTGCTATTCTTCTAATGCCTATCTAGTTTTATTTTTCTCTGTAGCACTTACCACCACCTGAAACTTTATTACAAAAAACTTGTCTCTCTCGCCCATGAGAATGTTAAGCTCAATGAGAATAAGACTATTTGCTTCACCAATATATCCCCAGCTCCAAAAACAGTTCATGGCCTCTTACAAGTATTTGTCAGATGAAAAAAGTCCGTGAAATGACTCTTCATTTTTTAGAAACACTTCTTTTAGGATTGTGAAAGTACCCAATTAGAAACACAATTTAAATAATCAATTTTCTACATATATACCACACAGGATCACCACAAAAACTTACTAAAGGCAGGGAGCACAATCTGTGTATCTTTTTACAGATTAAGGGGAAATTAGACAAGTCCAACAGGATCTGTTCTTTAGGAGTCTATCCATGCTTCATGAAAATTATGTGTTTCTAAGTATTTACTAAGACTTTTCCTTATACATATTTTACATGCATATAATAAGTTTTTATATGTGTATCAGAGTATAACCGCTCTTAAATGTTCCTATGTAAACTAGAATGCATGATTATATAATAAAACTGGAATTCCAGTATTACAAAATCAGAACGCCCACCTGATTATCTGAGAGCCACATAGCAGTCAATTGCTGTAGCTTTGTAAAGCTAAAGGGCAAATTCTTTAATCTGTGGGGAGAAAAATACCACAAACAAAAAATTAAATTTTAAAATAAGATTTAAAATGATTTGAAAGCTAAATTTACTGGCCTTCTAAAAATACTATAGTATTGTATAAGAAAGAAGAGAAAAATGATTACTTAAGGAGAAAACCCAGTACAGGTCTTTGCATAGGACATAAGACAAAACATTATCCAGTTTAAAAAATAATTGCTCAGTTAAATCAATTCAGCTGGCAAGAAAACAGATAATCTAATAACCTCCATAAAGGTGTCTGTTTGAAAAAAAAAACAACTGTCTTTGCCTTAGAGCAAAGACTTGGACACATGAAGCAATGTATCATAAAACTGCTTTGGCTATACTATTTGTATTTAGAGAACAAACTGTTATAAAAACCACTGCTCTATAGTTCTTTTAGTACTTTCATACACAAAGAGACTATTCTAAGGTGATAATGAGTGACAACAAAGTCACATAAATATTCATTAAAATGCTTAATTAAAATGGGACTGTATTTAAAATAAGGTATGTACTTCAACCTTGCTATCAAACCCCTGTCTACTCTTCTACGTCTATCTTCCAAGACAATCTGCTAGCATCTAGAGCTGCAGTCTTGGGGTAGAAAACATAAGCTGAAATAGGGACTTAATAAAAAAGCAGTGGTTCTTTTTAAATAAAACGGAAGTCAGAAAGTTGTACTAGTCAGAAAACTGGATTTAAATCAAAGCTCATCTTATAAGCTGTGTGACTCACGTGAGTCACTTAAACTACGACTATTAGTCTTCTCCTCCATGAAATGGGATGGCCTATCATACTATTTCATAGGGTTGTTTCAAAGATTGCACAGATATCATGAGAGCAAAATGTAAAAATGCTCTATGAATGCTGTTTTCTTATTATTAGTACCTTTATTTCAGGAAAAATTACATATATTCCGCTTACCTTCAACACTGTTCTAACTTAGCAACCCGAGTAATTTATTTGCTCTGTACCTTGGCTTCGTCGCCCAAGCTATGTGAGTGAGTGCCTAACTGCACCTTTGCCCAGAAATATACAAGCAATAGATTAGATTCAAAAGCTGCTTTGTTCAACAGCAGCATTAAGGTGAAGATCTCCCTGTAGAGTAAAAAAGGTCACTATAAACAGAGAATAAAGGTTGTATAGCTGAAGTTAACCCAAAATGAAGCGACAAATAACTCAGCATGATAGTTAACATGAGGAAAATTAGATAATCCTTTCACATGAAAATTCTATTTAAAAAATAAGAAAAATGTATTAAAAGGAAACAGGCATTAGATTTTCTATCACACAGCATGTGAAACTTTAATTCTATTCAATCAACGCCTTCTATAAACCAACTGATAAAGTATTACAAACCTATTGTCACTTAAATTAATGACTTTTAATTTCTGCATATCACCCATTTCCTCTGGAAGTGTCTCAAGTTTATTAGAATGAAGAAACAGCACGGTTATATTTTTCCAGCTTCCAATCTGAAAGAGAAACAAATTTAAGGATCAAATATGTGGCTTATTGTACACTGATGTTCACTGCAGCATTATTCACAATAACCGAAAGATGGAAACAACTGATGTGTCCATCAACAAATGAATGGATAAACAAAATGTGATATATACATATAATGAATGGAGTATTACTCAGCCATAAAGAGAAATCAAATTCTGCATGGATGAACCTTGAAAACATTATGCTGAGTGAAATAAGTCAGACACAAAAGGACAAACACTGTATACCCCATTTATATGAAATATCCAGAATGGCAAACGCATACAGACATAAGTTTGTAAGTGGTTACCAGAGGCTAAGAGGAAAAGGGAATAAGAGTTATTGCCGAAGGGGTACTCTAGTTTCCATTTAGGGTGATGTAAAACTTTTGGAAATGGATAGTGGTGATGGTAGCACAACATGGTGAATATAATTAATACCACTGAATTGTACCCATAAAAACAGTCAAAATGGCAAAGTTTTTGTTATATTTGTATTTTACCACACAAAAATGAATTTTTTTAATTGGCCTATTAGATAATCAACTTATTTTATATAACATCATTTTCAAAGTTATGCAAAATACTCTTCACTTTTGTAAAAAGTGATCATATTTTCACTTTTTAATTAACTTTCATGTATAAAGGAAAGTAGAGTTAGGTACCTCTTCTAAAATAAAATAGCTAACTATTATTCAAAAAATTAGTAATATAATAAATAAAACCAACCTGGGTAGCTACAATAGAGATGAGAAAAATGATGAAAAGTTAAAAAACTAAAAATAAATTTAGAATACAGTACCTCTGGTGGTAACTGTTGTAAATAATTATGATCTGCAGCAAAGGTTCTTATATTAGTAAGCTGCCCAACAGATGAAGGCAAAGCTTCAACTTCATTGAAACTACAATCCAGTTCTTCTACTGATGTTAACCTTTAATTAAAAAATAAAGCATACATTATAAAAAAAAGGTTTTATATGTGTAATTCAAAATGTATGAACACTTGATCTTGACTTTAATAAACCTAGGGAAACTTTCCATTTCACTAACCTCAACTTTACCAACAATAAATAAGTCTGCCAATCTTTATTATAAATATGCCCACCTGTATACCAATTACTTATTTAAACATTTATGGAATCTTCTCTAGATGTTATTTATGCACTCATCTGAGGAAAAAAAATACACATGTGTGTGTATACACACACACACACACACGAAGCCCTGGTGGCGCAGTGGTTAACAGCTACAGCTGCTAACCAAAAGGCTGGCAGTTTGAATCCAACAGCAACTCCCTGGAAAGCATACTCTGTCCTACAGGGTTTGGGTTGGTTTATACACACACACACACGACATACTGAATTGAAAGCAAAATCTGCTAGTTTTTTAATTCATACAAATCTTACCCTCCTATAGAGTCTGGTAGATACATTAATTGGTTTTCATCTATTTTAAGCGTTGTTACATTCTTCAGTGAACCTATTGAGGAAAGAAATAACACAAAAATTTTCAACAAGAACTAGAAGCAAATTCACCAACAGTCAATGTGAGCACCTATTACATTTGACATGCTTCAGAAAGAACTTTCCTAAGCAACATGTCTAAGAGACACCATCCCAACCCTATCACTTTCTATTCCTTATCCTATACTTTTCACCAATATATCACCACTTAGCATACTGTAAATTTGCCTATTAACCCCCACTAGAATGCAACCTTCATGAGAATATGGACATTCTGTCAGCTTTATTCACTGCTGTAACCCTACTCCTTAGAGCAATGCCATGGCACACAGAAGACATACACAGCACAAACCTGTTGAATTAATGGATTGAAGAAACTATAATATGAAAACAGTTTATATAACTATCAATATTTAATGTATGCTAAATATTAAAACAATAAAGGGAAGATAAAAGATAAAGAAGGAAATTCCTAATTAATTTGCAAAATTTAACCTGAGATAAAACTACTATATAACTCAACTGAGAAAAAAAAAACTGGCGGTGGGGGAAGAAAGAAGATTTATATCAGAACATCATAAAGATAAGATTAGGTTAGTGAAATGGAAAGCTTCCCTAGGTTTATTAAAGTCAAGATCAAGTGTTCAAAATAATTCAATTCCCTTGACACACATCATCAGATAAGACACTACATAAATACAGACTCAATAACAATTATAGAGCTCTCACAGGAGTTGTTCAATTTAGTCTGTTTTCTTGTAAGTCTATTATCAAGAAGCCTGTAAAAAGTTACCAAATAAGGGCTATGATCAAGAGTTAAGCAAAGTTTGGATAAATTAACTCCTCAGAGGTAATTTAAATTTTATTACAGTGATTAAAAAAAAAAAAAGCGGTCTCCTTATAGTAAAGGAAAACAAAATAATGTCAACAAAGGAATAAAGTGAATTGTAACTGATAACACATCAGGCAAACAGTTAAATAAGATCTGTTACTGTAGCAGTACAGTACAGAACAAATAAAATTTTGATAATATTATATGGAAGCTTGGAATCAAGCAAGGGCAAAGATTTCACTTCTCAGATTTTACTTTAGTAAAAACTAATTATATTAATTAGAAAACAATACAAACCAATAGTCTCAGGCAGTTGTTGAAGTGAATTGCTTGATAACAGGAGGTCTTGAAGGTTTTCACATGCTGAAATTCCATCTTCAACCACTTCAATATTATTTTTAGAAACATCCAAATACGTGAGCTGTGTCAAACTACCAATAAACTACAAGTAAAAAAAAAAGGAAAATCTAGTGATTCCATTAAGTAAATTGTAAAAAGTTTAGGCAATAAACCTAATACCAAGTTATAATTCATAATTAAATGTTCATATGAGAAAGAGGACTTACAAATTTTTTTAGCTGCCATTAGTAATGCATTCAGTAATAAAATCTAAGAGATCCTACTGATTTTAGCCCAGCGGAATGACAAAGGACCTATCCGGTAGTATTCTTTGAGAACGCAGCTACCCATCATCTACGAGGGAAATAGCAAATGTGGGGGTTCTTAAGACTTCTTTAGATCTGAGAATGTACAATCTGTCAGTTGAGAAGACAGAAACTATATGGAAAATTTTGTATTTTAGTAATTCCCTGGGCAAACTGGAACAGAACATAAGGTCAACTGCTAAGATTGGTAAGGATACACTCCACAGTATCAAAGAGAGACAATTAGACAAAGTTTATTTTGGAGGTTTTCTAATTATAAAGAATTTGTTCACAGTAAACAAAAAAAGTAATTGGTTTTTAACTGTTTAATACTATAAAGAATTAAATAAAAATTCTTTCTTTACTAATTAAAAGTCACTCGGAAATGCACAATTCATAAAACTGCTAAGGATAGACAACAATAAGTGAAAGCACTTAATATTTGATATACATACCCCTGGGATAAAAGTCAGTCTATTACCATCCATCCAAAATTCTTTTAATCCACTTAGTTGCTCAAGTACTTCAGGCTGTTGGGATAGGGAGGGGGGAAAAACCAAAAAATTTACCTGAATATGTCTTTATTTTGCAAGAGAACCTCCTGGGAATTTCAAATGATAACTTTTAATTTTAAAAGTTTAAATAAAAAATTTCAGCTACTGGAAAGAATAGTTGTGAAGAATAATTTGAAATATAACCCTAGAAGGTATCTCTCCTAAAATCTGAATATCAGAGGTAAAAGAACTCTTAACGTTTATTAGTGTTAAGTTATACTGTACAGTACTTTTAGCATTTACAACAAATTTCAAAAACATTATTTCATTTAATCCTGGTAACAATCTGTGAAGTGCATAATATACACTTTACAGATGAATAACAGTTAAATCAACTGCCCAAAGTCCCACAGCTTTAAAAAAAAAAAAAAAAGGCAGAGCCAGGACTTAAGCCTTTCTGCTACATTATAGTTACTACAATAACATTAAAAAAAATGGTTGCCATCAAGTGGATTCTGGTTCATGGTGACCCCACATGTGTCAGAGTAGAACTGTGCTCCATAGGGTTTTCAATGGCTGATTTTTTGGAAGTAGATCACCAGGCCTTTCTTCCAAGGTACCTCTGGGTGAACTCAAACCTCCAACCTTCAGGTTAACAGCCAAGAGACTTAACTGTCTGCACCACCCAGACACTGAAGGGGAACTCTAAGATGATCATTTTAAAACAGTAAATTACATAAAACTCATTTAGGCTTTGTATTACATACTAGGGTGAAATACTATACAATTAATAAAGAAAAAATAGGACTCTTGTTTGCAAGAGTAGAATAAAAAAAAACACTCATTCATTAAGAATAAAAAGATGAAAGCAAGACTGAAGAAGAAGGAACAAAGTAGGAAACCTCACATTACCTGATCTTAGAACATACTATACAGCCAAGGTAGTCAAAACAGCCTGGTACTGGTACAACAGACGCATAGACCAATGGAACAGAATTTAGAAATCAGATGTAAATCCATCTACCTATGGTCAGCAGATCTTCGAAAAAGGGCCAAAGATCATTTAAATGGGGAAGAGATGTCTCTTCAACAAATGGTGCTGGCAAAACTGGATGTCTATCTGTAGAAAAATGCAACCGGACCCAAACCTCACACCATACACAAAAACTAACTCAAAATGGATCAAAGACCTAAATGTGAAACCTAAAACTATAAAGATCATGGAGGAAAAAATAGGGACAATGCTAGAGGCCCTAATATATGGCATGAATAGAAGACCAAACGTAACTAGAAATGTACACACAGCCTAAGATGAACTAGATAAACAGGACCTCGTAAAAATTAGACACGCTCATCAAAAGATTTCTCCAAAAGTCAAAAGAGAACCTACAGACTGGAAAAAAATTTTTGGCTACAACATATCCAATAAGGGACAAATCTCTAAAATTCATAGAAAACTTCAACATCTCAACAATAAAAAGACAAACAATCCCATTTAAAAAATGGGCAGACGATATGAACAGACACTTCACCAAAGAAGACATTCAGGTAGCTAACAAACACATGAAAAAAAGCTCGAGATCATCAGTTATTAAAGAGATGCAAATCAAAACTACAATGAGATACCATCTCACCCCAACATTACTGGCACTGATTAAAAAAAGAAAATAACAAATGTTAGCGAGGTTATAGGGAGACTAGAACTCATACACTGTGGTGGGAATGAAAAATGGTACAACCACTCTGGAAAACGGTATGGCACCTCCTCAAAAAAGCTAGAAATAGAAATACCATATGATCCAGCAATCCCACTCCTAGGTATATACCCTAAAGAAATAAAAGCCATGATATGAATAGACATATGCACACCCATGTTCACTGCTGCATTATTCACAATAGCAAAAAGATGGAAACAACGTAAGTGCCCATCAACAGATGACTGGATTAACAAACTGTAGTACATACATGCAATGGAATATTATGAAACAATAAAGAATCCACAAAACATCTCACAACATGGATGAAACTGGAGACATTATGCTGAGTGAAATAAGTCAATCACAAAAGGACAAATATTGTATGAGACCACTATTATAAAGAAACAACAAATGGCTTACACACAAGAAATAAAAAACATTCTTTGATGGTTAACAGGGACAGGATGGGTTGGGAGGGAAAATTATCAATTAGATAGAAGACAGGAGTTAACACTGACGAAGGGAAAGGCAATACATAATATGCAGGAAGCCAACACAACGTGACAAAAGCAAGAGAGGACACTGAGAGGAACACAAGAATAAAGAGCAACAATGGTAACTATTACAGTCTAGACAATCTGCAACGAACAATAATTTATGAATGGATAAATAGGCAGACAGATATGCCAAAAGGTGTGGGAGGATGTAAGGAAACACATCCACCAGCAGATACAGGTTTGGTGGTGGATATTTCTACATACATGACTGTACGTACGGCTCATATAGAGCACACAAGGGACATAGTCAGGGAAACCTCTCAGATATAACCAAATACCTCGTGGGATGAAGTTCACAGGCTAGAAGATAGACTTGGGGGACATGTATGTCAACTGGCACAACATAGTTCATGAAGACAATGTTCTGCATCCTACTTGGTAAGTAGCGTCTGGGGTCTTAAAAGCTTGCGAGTGTTCATTTAAGGTAGAACTATTGGTCTCTTCATATCTGGAGCAAAGGAGAGTGAGGAAAACCAAGGACTCAAGGTACATTTAACCCAAAGAACTAATGCACCACATTAACCACAGCCTACATGACCCTGAGACCAGAAGAACTAGATGGTGCCCGGCTACCACTACTAATTGCTCCAACTAGAATTACAACAGACGGTCCCGGACAGAGCAGGAGAAAACTGTAGAACAAAAAATCAAATTCACAAAAAAGGCCAGGCTTGCTGGTCTGATGGAGACTGAAGGAACTTCCAAGACTATGGCCCTAAGACTCCCTTCTGACCAGGAACTGAAGCCATTCCTGGAGACCACCTCCTAGCCAAACAAAAGACAAGCATATAAGATAAACAACACCTGAGAGGAATGTAGTCCTTAGAACAATCAATTATACAAGATAAAAACGGAAATACCAGTCCAAATGCAAAGACGAGAAGGCAAGAAGGGCAAGAAAATCAGGATGAAAGGAAAACAGGGAACCCAGGACAGAAATGGAGGGTGCTGACACACTGTAGGTAATGAAACCAAGGTCATGAAATACTTTACGTACAAACTATCAAATGGGAAACTATTTTGTTATAAACTTTCACCTAATGCAGAATAAAAAAATAAAAATAATAAAATGATGTAGCCTTCTAAGGACATGATCTTATCTTACGAAAATCATAAAGATGCTCCCTGGTGACATTAATAAAGGGGGAAAAGAAATAGAAAAAGAAAGAAGGGAAGGGAAAAGACAAGGTACATCCAATAACAAGGAAAAGTTAAATAAACTGAAGTGTAACCACATTGTAAGAATACTCTGCTGTTTTAAACTCCTAGTAAAATTTTCTAATAACATAGTGGGTAACTGTTTAAAACATGGTGTTGATGATCTAAAAATTAACCAAAGAGTTGGAGTGTACCAGTATTCTGCTAAAAACCAAAACCAAACCCCCTGTCGTCAAGTCGATTCTGACTCATGGCATCACCACGTGTTACACAGTAGAACTACTCCAGGCAGTTTTCTTGACTGTAATCTCTACAGAAGCAGATCACCAGGCCTTTCTTCCATGGTGTCCCTAAGTGGGCTTGAACTGCCATCCTCCTTTAGACTAGCAGACAATCGCAAACTGTCTGTGCTACCCAGGGATCTAGTATTCTGCAAGGACTTTGTTATTTAGGCAAAATTTCATCTCGGTCTTTGACCCTTGGAGGCTGAAGACTCAAATGCCAACTCCAATATTATCTGTGTCACCCGTAACACAATGACCATGTGATGGCATACAGTATCATCATATCTAATCACCATAACATGAATAATTCATAAAAGGTGTGTCATTCAGATTTACCACTAATATATAAATATAGGTTAAAATTCCAGATATAACCTGGATTAAAAGAAGTCTCCTTTTCGTGCTGACTTGTAATTCTATTAAGTTAAAATTAAAATGTATATTGTTGAAACAGCAAAATGCTATAAAATTAATAATTCTGAAGCTGCTTTGGTTCAAGAAATTAACAATTATTAAGTATTTTTCAACAGTTCATATGGACACAGATTAACACGTATAAAACAAAAGACTGAAAAAGGGTACGATAGCTAGATAATTTAGGAAGCATATCATATGTATTGTTTTTCATATGTATTTCTGAACCACAAAATGTTTAAGTAAATTTAATACAAGGTAAAGTAAAAATTAGGATACGTCAATAATTTTAATGTTTGTATCATTGTTTGGTGTCCCAGATTTATAACATTGAAGAAAATAAATATTAAGAACTATACTTAATATTGACTTACTTGCTTCTATTTAAGCCAATAAAAAGACCTATTAGAAAATTATTCACACTTAGTTAGGGGAAAATAAAAGCACAATGTCAACTCTATTACCTGCAACTTTCACAAGGAGTAAAAAGTCCCAAAACTCATCATTAAGCATAATGGAAAAATTCAGAACAGACAAGGGTGATGACTGAACAACATGATGAATATAAGGTAATGTCACTGAACTGTACATGCAGAGAATGTTGAAATAACAAATGTTTTGTTACATATATATTTACGAGAATAAAAAAAGAAAGTATCTTGCACTACTTTAATCCATCATAATTCATTTTCAATTAAGATATAATAAAGAATATGAAGAAGAGTACTTTAGAGAAAACATGAGGTCCCTAAAAACTCTTTAAGTATCCATTTAGTGAGCAAATGTACAATATGATACCCATAGGGCAACATTACAGCTGAAGGTGCTGAGAAATGCTTTTCTTAAGACTATTATTTGCAATCTCCCACAATTTTAAACAGCATTTTTGTAAGCAAAATTTAAAATTTTTAATGATGGTGATGCTCAGCTTCATCCTCACCCTCATATTGATTTTAACACTCAGCTGGGCATTTGGCTGACATATGTTTTTGAAGACCTCTAGTTGTAAAAATGAGGTAAAAAGAACATAAAAGGAAAACAACAGAACACACTGAGATGTCTGTTAAACAGTGACTGATGCAACAATGAGTGCCTTATGTTTTCTTCCTTCCACTTTCATCTATTTTTAAATGGTCTATGGGGAATATACTTTATTTTTATAATAGATGAAAAGTAATAATAGAAAAGACAACATCCTAACATATAATATGTTACGGCACATGTCTGTTTTCCTTAGTCTAATATTAGTAATTTATTTACTGAGCACATCCCAATTGTCCATGTTATATAACAAAACTAGCTAAGCTGGGATTTGAAAATTGCCACAGAAAATTCATTTAGTAACAGATTCGCATGTGAATAAGGGCTGTCAGTATTAAAATTTCAATATTCTAAAACTAGACACACATAACACGTAAGTCAAAGTCAAAGGGCTTTTTATTTTTCCCAACACAACTGTATTCTTACTGATTTCCTCTTTAAAATCCATCTAGCTTATTTTCTGATTTCTTTTGGAGAACTTCCAGAAGACAAAAAATTGTTTACATATTCCTAGTATCACAGTACACTTTACATACAATGCACAAACACAAGAGGTCTCATTATCAAGTCAAAAATAACAGTTGTTTCACTCTATAATTTTCTTTTTAGCTATTCAGCAAAACTATACAGAGGTGCCTTATCCTTATCAAATAAATTGCTAAGCAATACCCCACGAAGGTATTTTTGACTCAGAACTGTCTTTTCTACTGCATTCCAGGTCTGATGAAAATTTTTCTGCTTTTCCCTTATAATCTCTCAAATTTTGTAATTTCTGTGCAGAAAAACTTTTGGTTACCTCTTAAATGGTTTTTTCATTAATTTTACACTTTAAATTGCAATCTCAGTCAAATTTTTCTGTTTGTCTGGTTAATTTTTCCCATTAAAAACTTTCATTTCTTGTCCCTCAAAAATATATGTATAACTTTACATAATTTTTACATTAAAAAAGGCAATGTAACAGAGTAACCTTCAACAAAATCCAAAACACTGAGATAATACAAAGTATCTTCTCTGATTACAATGCTATCAAAGCAGAAATTAACAATAGGAAGAGCAAGGGGAAAAAAAAATCGAAAACATGGAAACTGAGTAATACCCGGCTTAAAAACCACTGGGTAATAGAAGAAATCAAAGATGGAATAAAAACAAATTCCTAAACTCAAATGAGAATGAAAACACATCATGCTAAAACCTTTGGGACACAGCAAAGGCAGTCCTCAGAGGTCAATTTATAGCAATAAAAGCACACATCAAAAAAGGAGAAAGGGACAAAATCAAAGTATTAGCTACACAACTAGAATAAACAGAAAGAAGCCCACAGCCACCAGAAGAAAGGAAATAATAAAGATCAGAGCAGAAATAAATGAAATAGAGAAAAGAAAAGCAATAGAAAGAATTAACAAAACCAAAAGTTGGTTCTTTGAAAGGATCAACAAAATTGACAAATCACTGGCCAAACTGACAAAAGAAAACTAGGAGAAGATGCAAACAACCCAATTAAGGAATGACATGGGAAACATTACACCAGACGCAACTGAAATAAAAATACAAAGTACCATACAACAGTACCATGAAAAAAATACTCCAACAAATTTGAAAACCTAGAAGAAATGGACAAATTTCTAGAAACACACTACCTACCCAAACTAATACAAACTGAAGTTAAAAATCTGAACAGACTCATAGCAAGAGAAGAGACTGAAAAGATAATTTAAACAACTCCCAACAAAAAAAAAGCACTGGCCCAGATGACTTCACTGGAGAATTCTACCAAACATTCAGAGAAGAGCTTACAACAGTACTACTCAAAATATTTTAGAACACAGAAAAAGAAGGGATACTTCCGAATTCATTCTATGAAGCCAGTATAACTGTGATACCAAAACCAGGCAAAGACACCACAAAAAAAAGAAAATTACAGACCGGTATCTCTCATGAATATAGGTATAAAAATTCTCAACAAAATTCTAGCCAATAGAATTCACCATCACATCAAAAAAACTAAACACTGCGACCAAGTGGCATTCATACCAGGTATGCAAGGATGGTACAACATTAGAAAATCAATCAATGTCGTCTACCACAGAAATAAAAGAATCATATTATCATCTCAATTGATGCAGAAAAGACATTCGGAAAAAGTCCAACACCCATAACTGATAAAAACTCTTAGTAAAATAGGTATAGAAGGGAAATTCCTCAACATAATAAAGGGCATCTATGCAAAACCAAAGCCAACATCATTCCTAATGGAGAGAGGCTGAAAACATTCCCCTTGAGAACAGGAACAAGACAAGGATGCCCTTTATCACCACTCCTATTTAACATTGTGCTGGAAGTCCTAGCTAGAGTGATAAGAAAAAGAAATAAAGGGCATCCAAATTGGTAAGGAAGAAGTAAAACTGTCCCTATTTGCGGATGATATGATACTATACATAGAAAACCCAAAAGACTCCAAAAGAACAATGATGAATGTGTGAAGCATCTCACAACATGGACGAATCTGAAGGGCATTATGTTGAGTGAAATAAGTCAATCATAAAAGGACAAATACTGTATGAGATGACTAGTATAAAAACTCATGAAAAGGTTTACACACAAAAAGAAACAATCTTTGATGGTTACTAGGGAAAGGAGGGGTGGGAATGATAAACACTGAATAGACAATAGATAAGTGGTAACTGTGGTGAAGGATAAGATCGTATACAATACTGGGGAAGAAAGCACAACTTGTCCAAGGTAAGGTCATCAAAGCTCCATAGATACATCCAAACTCCCGGAGGGATCAAATTACTGGGCTGAGGGCTCTGGGGACCATGGGCTCAGGGAATATCTTGCTCAAGTGGCGTAACATAGTTTATAAAGAAAATGTTCTACATTCTACTTTGGTAAGTAGTGTCTGGGGTCTTAAAAGCTTATGAGAGGCCATCTAAAGATACTCCATTGGTCTCATCCCATCTGGAGCAAGAGAGAAAAAAGAAAACCAAAGACACAAGAGAAACATTAGTCCAAAGGACTAATGGACCACAACTACCATAGCCTCCACCAGACTGAGTCTAGCACAACTAGATGGTGCTCAGCCATCACCACTGACTGCCCTGACAGGGATCACAATAGAGGGTCCTGGAAAGAGCTGGAGAAAAATGTATAACAAAATTCCAACTCACACACACAAAAAAACAAAAAACCAGACTTACTAGTCTGACAGAGACTGGAGAAACCCCAAGGGTATAGCCCCCAGACACCCTTGTAGTTCAGTAATGAAGTCGCTGCTGAGGTTCACCCTTCAGCTAAAGATTAGACAGGCCCATAAAACAAAACGAGACTAAATGGGCACACCAGCCCAGGGGCAAGGACGAGACAGCAGGAGGAGACAGGAAAACTGGTAATGGGGAATACAAGGTCAAGAAGGGGAGAGTGTTGACAAGTTGTGGGGTTGGCAACCAATGTCACGAAATAATATGTGTATTATTTGTTTAATGAGAAACTTGTTTGCTTGTCAAGGATTTCATTTTACTTGGATCCACGATCAACATCCATCGAAGCAGCAGTCAAGAATCAAATTTCAACAACAGTGACTACACATGTGCACCTCAATGGACAGAATACACAGAAATCAAGTAGACTACATCTATTAAAAGAGACTAGGAGAAACTCAGTATCACCTGACAAAACAAAGCCAGGGGCTGACTGCAGAACAGACCATCAATTATTCTTATTCAAGTTCAAGATGAAGCTGAAGTAAATAAGAACAAGTCCATGAGA
The DNA here is from genome assembly GCF_000243295.1 of Trichechus manatus latirostris. Taxonomy (NCBI): domain Eukaryota; kingdom Metazoa; phylum Chordata; class Mammalia; order Sirenia; family Trichechidae; genus Trichechus; species Trichechus manatus. Next base: position 16,989,795 of record NW_004443965.1, read on the forward strand.
GCCAAAGTACAACTTTGAGTATATGCCGCCTGAATTTAGAGACCATCTCGGGAATAGATTTGATACACTGAACACTAACAACCGAAGATTAGACGAGTTTTGGGATGACATCAAGGACATCATATATGAAGAAAGCAAAAGGTCATTAAAAAGAAACGAAAGAAAGTAAAGACCAAAATAGATGTCATAAGAGACTCTGAAACTTGTTCTTCAATGTACAGTAGCTAAAGAGAATGGAAGAAACCATCATGTCAAAAAGCAGAACATACTTCAAAGGGCAGTTGGAGAAGACAAAGTGAAGTATTATACTGAAATGTGCAAAGACCCGGAATTAGAAAACTAAAAAGGAAGAACATGCACGGCATTTCTCAAGCTGAAAGAACTGAAGAAAATATTCAAGCCTCGGGTCGCAATACTGAGGGATTCTACGGGCAAACTACTGAACAATGCAGGAAGTATCAAAAGAAGATGGAAGCAACACACTGAGTCACTGTACCAAAGAACTGGTCAGCGTTCAACCATTTCAGGAGGTAGCGTATGATCAAGAATCGCTGGTACTGAAGCAAGAAGTCCAAGCTGCACTGAGGTCACTGGCGAAAAACAAGGCTTCAGGAAATGACGGAAATATAATTGAAATGTTTCAACAAATGGATCCAACACTGGAAATGCTCCCTCATCTATGCCAAGACACTTGGAAGACAGCTACCTGGCCAACTGACTGGAAGAGATTCATATTTGTGCCCATTCCAAAGAAAGGTGATCCAACAGAATGGAGAAATTACTGAATGCTATCATTATCACATGCAAGTTAAATTTTGCTGAAGATAATTTAAAAAAAAGAAAAAAAGCTGCAGCAGTGTATCAACAGGAACTGCCAGAAATTCAGGCTGGACTCAGAAGAGGACGTGGAACAAGGGATATCACTGCTGATGTCAATCGGATCTTGGCTGAAAGCAGAGAATACCAGAAAGATGTTAAACTGCATTTTACTGACTATGCAAACGCATTTGACTATGTGGATCATAACAAATTATGGATTAACATTGTGAAGAACGGGAATTCCAGAACACTGAATTGTGTTGTCACAACATTTGTATGGTATTTTACAAAAATACTGATCTACAACAGACTGGAAATTTAAAAAACTTAATCCTTTACCCCTGGTGGTTTGAAAAACACTGGTCTAGAAGTGAACTCAAAAGCTGAAATTTTTAAGCAAACTGTTGAATTTACCCATCATGATTGTAGGTGGCGATACCTTCTACTACATTGCCTAAGCAGTTAACTATATGGTGACCAGGCCACTGGGTTGAAGGAAAAAGGATGAGGAAAATATAAATAAAGATGAAAATAGGTAGACAGATAAAGGAAAGTGAAAATGTTCCATTATTTTAATATTAGACAAGACTGCCTTCAGAAATTACTTTAGATTTCATTCACTGCTGTATATGATGTAGATTTTTCACTTCTTCTATGTTCAGCTTTGCATTAAACTTTGTTAGTTTATATATATGAGGAGCCAGCTCAATCTGGAGCCAAGTCATTCGAACTCAACAAGGGGATACTGAGTAGTTTAAAATCAGAAAAGGCGTGAGTCAGGATTGTATCCTTTCATCACACTTATTCAATTTGTATGCTGAGCAAAGAATCCAAGAAGCTGAACTACAGGAAGAAGAACATGGCATCAGGATTGGAGGAAGACTCATTAACATCATGCAATATGCAGATGACACGACCTTGCTTGCTGAAAGCAAAGAGGACTTGAAGCACCTACTGATGAAGATCAAAGACTACAGTCTTCAGGATGGATTATACCTCAACCTAAAGAAAACGAAAATCCTCACAACTGGACCAATAAACAACATCATGATAAACAGAGAAAATACTGAAGTTGTCAAGGATTTCATTTTATTTGGATCCACAATCAACGCCTATGGAAACAACAATTAAGAAATCAAATGAAGTACTGCACTGGGTAAATCTGCGGCAAAAAACCTCTTTAAAATGTTAAAAAGCAAAGATGTTATTCTGAGGACTAAAGTGCACCTCACCCAAGCCCTGGTATTTTCAATTGCCAAATATGCATGTGTAAGCTGGACAATGAATAAGGAAGACCAAAGAACTGATGCCTTTGAATTACGGTGTTGGCAAAGATATTGAATATACCATGGACTGCCAAAAGAATGAACAAATCTGTCTTAGAAAGAGTACAGCCAGAACGCTCCTTAGAAGCAAGGATGGCAACACTTCGTCTCATGTACTTTGAACATGTTATCAGGAGGGACCAGTACTTAGAGAAGGACATTATGTTTGGTGAAGTCGAGGGTTGGAGAAACACAGGAAGACCCTCAAGAAGAAGGACTGACATAGAGACTGTAACAATGGGCTCAAACATAGCAATGACTGTGAGGATGGTACAGGATTGGGCCAGATTTTGTTCTGTTGCACAGAGTCCCTAAGAGTTGGAACCGACTTGATGGCAACTAACAACAATGGATAGTGAGATACTTACCACTTCTGTGAATTCATTACTTCCCAAATCCAGTCTTTCGAGCTGAGTCAGTCTATTCATGGTTCTATTCAAAATGGATTAATAAAAGAATTAAGTATACAAAAATAACAAGCACAAGGAAGCTTTCAAATTTCATAGTTTAAAATGTTCTTATATATTTAATAAACTATAGATTTTCACATATTTGCAAAATAACAATAATTTTCTAACAAAAAAGTCATTTTAATTTCTACATCAAAAGAATTAAGTTTATCATCAATTATTCTCTAATTTTAATCTCTCATGTCTTCTCACTTGACTTCAAAAGATGTAATCACAGTAAATTTAAACGGACAGGTCAGAATATGAATAACTGGTTTCCATTTTTTTCCCACAGAACACATTTTCATATTGTATAAATCAGCTAATGAATTAGTCTCTCTGGCATCTACATAGTTACTGGTACCATTTTTCAAGGCTGCTCATATATTTGTAAAACTTGAAGATGCCTATAACTCAAAAATAATTTTCAAAATTCTAGGAAGAGTAAATGTTAAGCTTCTCCCTACATTTTCAAGTTAAATTCAATACCCACCATTTCAATACAATTCAAAATAAAGATTTATGAAAATTACAAACATCAATTTTGATAATATGTATTTCATATTAAAGCTATAATTATACTGTTTTAACTTCCAACTTAACATCAACACTTTTCTGCAAACTACCAGGTCTTGAAAAATGTACAAACTGATTTTGTAAGTAAATAAACTAAGTTGTACTTTTCTATCTCCATCTATAAAAGGCAATTCTTTAATTTCTAATTAAATCAAATATATATATACACTCCTAAATTGCTATTTATATAAAACAATTATTATTTACACTGTGGTGCTACCAAGATAACGAATTCTCTATTTTAAAATATTATACGTTACGACAAAATGATAATACAGTTATTACTATATTACCAATATATTACATTAATTAATTCATAATAATTTGGAAATCAACATCACAAGAACATACACAAAAAAATGTATCTTTTGGAAATACAACAAATTAAAAATAAGTTAAAACATTTCTCCAGTTTTTTAGTCAAAAGAAAATCTAAAAAATGCACCATAATTTTACTGATTTAAAATGAGGAAGTTAATTTTTTCCTAACCTTCCATCTTAAATATGCTATTTCATCATCATGCCTTTAATCTCCTCCAGCGCACAGTGCCTCGTTTTTCTCAAAATTGCTTTATTTAACTTAGACTTATTAAGTGCCTATTTCTCAGGTACTATGAAGTACTAGAAGTACTTCATGGTGCCTGAAAAATAGGCACTCAATAAATCTAACTGAAGTACTGGAGCCCTGGTGGCGCAATGGGTATGAGCTCAGCTGCTAACCAAAAGGTTGGCAGTTCAAATCCACCAGCTGCTCCTTGGAAACTCTATGGGGCAGTTCTACTCTGTCCTGCAGACTCACAATGAGTCAAAATCAACACAATGGCAATACATTTTGTTTGGTTTTATAATTCTACTTCCTTTACTCATCTATTTCTTGTTCCAGAGAATCTATAAGTAAGTTCTAGTTTACTTCATTACAAAACAAAAGATGTTTCCAGGACATTTCTTCAGAAGTATAAAATCACACACTATGTAATTAAATTCTTATACCTATACTACTATACCAGGTCAAGATCTGGAAAATGTAAAGAGAACTGTAAAAAGGGGAGAAGAAAAAACGTGATCTTACATTTCTTAATTCACTACAATAGTTACAATGAGACTACATAACACAGAAAACTTGCATGCAGCAATTGAACACACATTAATAAGGGTAAATTATAAAACTAAAGCATATCAGTTTTAGAAAAAGGTACAAAAAAGAACAGCAGTGCACTGAAAAATTCAATTACAGACAACTTCCTAGAAAGATTAAGGTTTAAAACAGATTTAGGAAAATGTGAAGATACAGCTATGTAATTAAAAACAGGAAACCTACAAAAAGAGAAAATATAAAGTTTGAAAAGTGCTTCCACCTGAACTCCCTGTACTTAACACTGGCAATGTCTGTCCTACTCTTCATAAGCTCCAGAAATCTAAATCAGAAACAAAATTGTATCTTAGATAAAATTCTATTTCCTACTTTAAGTAGAAAACAGTTACCACATCCCTCAAATTTCCTGCTGTATACCTCCCAAATTCATTTGGATTTAACTCATTTTTACCTTCTCCTCTCCAGAGATAACACTGAGAAGAATGGAAATTCTAGAACACTGAATTGTGCTCATGAGGAACCTGTACATAGACCAACAGGCAGTCATTCAAACAGAACAAGAGGATACTGTGTGATTTAAAGTCAGGAAAAGTGTACGTCAGGGTTGTATCCTCTCACTTAACTACGTATCTAAAAACAGCACTACCTTAAACCAAAAATATCCCTCAAATTTTTTTTTTTTTAAATTTCAGGAGACTGTATTAATATTTCAAGAAATGCAAAGGGTTCTTGAAGAGGCCGAAACTAGTATTTAGTAAGCTAGTGTGAGAGTACATCCCTGAGTGGCCCAAGTCGTCGGCAATTCAAACCTTACCCAGCAGCACCACGGGAGAAAGACCTGGTGAACCGCTTCCATAAAGACTACAGCCAAGAAAATGAAATCTTAAAACCAGAAAGTAGTTTAGCTTAACTAGTAAAGAATGTCTACCTTGAGCATTATGTTCTTTTAAGATCTATCCATATGAGTTCAAATTGATAACAGCAACTCGAAAGATTAAGACAGGAAACTTGGGGGAAATGAGGTTACATTAATGGAGGGAGACAGAAAAGGAGGGTGAGAATGGGTACAGAACTCAAAAGAATGTGATCAGTGTCACTGAACTGTACACGTAGAAACTGTTGGTGTATGTTCTGCTGTGTATATTCTCAACAAAAATAAATAAATTATAAAAGAAAAATAAGGGCAGCTGATAGAATCCATCCTACACAGAACAATAAATTAATACTAATTTGAACTGCCTAGTACAGCTGTTAGAAATACCTTAATACTACTGAATACAAATAACTAAATTCAAAACTGTCCAACTTTTGGGTGTTTTTTTTTTCTATACCATATAATACCGCAGTAATTCTTTAAGACGTTAATGAACGTCTTCAACCAAGATTCATCTGCCATTAGCAATGATATCCCTAGTTTCAGATCCTCTTCTGAACCCAGCCTGAGTTTCTGACAGTTCCCTGTTGATGTACTGCTGCAGCTGTTTTTTTTTTTTTTTATTATCTTCAGCAAAATTTTACTTGCATGTGATATTGATGCTATTGTTCAATAATTTCCACATTCTGTTGGATCACCTTTCTTTGGAAAGGGCACAAATATGGATCTCTTCCAGTTGACTGGCCAGATAGCTGTCTTCCAAGTGTCTTGGCATAGATGAGCGAGCACTTCCAGTGTTGTATCTGTTTGTTGAAACATCTCAATTGTATTCCATCATCTCCTGAAGCCTTGTTTTCCGCCAATGACTTCAGCGCAGCATGAACTTCTTGCTTCAGTACCAATGATTCTTGATCATACGCTACCTCCTGAAATGGTTGAACGTTGACCAATTCTTTGGTACAGTGACTATGTATTCCTTCCATCTTCTTTTGATGCTTCCTGCACTGTTCAGTATTTTGCCCATAGAATCCTTCAGTATTGTGACCTGAAGCTTGAACTTTTTCTTCAGTTCTTTCAGCTTCAGAAATGCCAAACATGTTCTTCCCTTTCGGTTTTCTAATTCCAGATCTTTGCACATTTCAGTATAATACTTCACTTTGTCTTCTCGAGCTGCTCTTTGAAATCTCTGTTCTCTGTTCAGCTTTTGATGTGATCATATGTTCCATTCTCTTTAGCTACTGTACATTCAAGAACAAGTTTCAGAGTCTCTTCTTCTGACTAATCCATTTTGGTCTTTTCTTTCTTTCCTGTCTTTTTAATGATCTTTAGTTTTCTTCATGTATGATGTCTTTGATGTCATGCTAAAACTTATCTGGTTTTTGGTCATCATTGTTCAATGCATCAAATCTATATACTCAAAGTCATACTTTGGCTCTCATGGACTTATTCTAGTTTTCTTCAGCTTCATCTTCACACTGCATATGAGCAACTGACGCTGTGTTCTGCAGTCAGCCCTTGGCCTTGTTCTGACTGATGATACTGAGCTTCTCCAGAGTCTCTTTCCACAGATGTGGTCTATTGATTTCTTTGTATTCTATCCAGTGAGGTCCACATGTACAGTCACTGTTTATGTTGCTGAAAAAAGGTGTTTTCAATTAAGAAGTCGTTGGTCTTGCAAAATTCTATCATGCAATCTCTGAAGTCGTTTCTATCACCAAGCCCACATTTTCCAACTACTGACAATTCTTCTGTTTCTAATCTTCACATTTAAATAAGCAGTAATTATCAATGCATCTTTACTGAATTTTTGATTAATTTCAGACTTCAGAAGTTGGTAAAAATCTTGAATTTCTTCATCTTTGGCATTAGTGGTTGGTGCATAAACTTGAATAATACTCCTATTAACTGCTCTTCTTTGTAGGCATAGGGATATTATATCCTATCATTCACAGTATTATACTTCAGGACATATCTTGAAATGTTCTAACAATGAATGCAATGCCATTCCTCATTCCTGGCACAGAAGATCATATGATTGTCCAATTCAAAACAGCCAATACCATTCTGTTTTCAGCTCACTAATGCCTAGGATATTGACGTTTATGTCTCCTGCTTCATTTTTGACGAATTCCAGTTTTTCTAGATTCATGCTTCGTACATTTCATGTTCTGGTTATTAATGGATATTTACAATTATTTCTTCTCATTTTGAGTTGTGCCACATCAGCAAAAGAAGGTCCCAAAACCTTGACTCCACTCACATCATTAAAGTTGACTCTACTTTGAGGAGGCAGCTCTTCCCAGTCATATGCTGACTCTCTTCCAACCTGAACGGCTCATCTTCAGGCACTACACGTGACATGTTCTGCTGCTATTCATAAGGTTATCACTGCCCAGTTTTTTTCAGAAGTAGGTCCTTCTTCCTAGTCTGTCTTAGTATGGAAGCTCCACTGAAATTTGTCCACCATGGATGACTCTGCTGGTATGTACAATACCAGTGGCATAGCTTGTAGCATCACAGCAATCTGTAAGCCACCACAATACAACAAACTGAAAACGAAATGAGTGGTGGCACCATCATTTCAAAAATTTAGTAATATTTCTCTAAGGACTTTAATATTATAAATTCTAAACTATTTTAAAACGGATAGCACTTTACTTACTTTGGCAACATTTTCAACTGATTTTCTCTAAGTTCTAATATTTGGAGTTTAGTTAATCTGCAAAACAAAGAAAATAAATCAAACATCTATGGCAAACAGTTTAATGAACAAATTAATGTCACACTGTAAAGTATAAAGCAACCAATATTTACTGTGTAATTACTATGTGCAGAGTATTATATTAGAAAATACAAAGAAATACATAGAAGAAAAGACTATCTCTGCTCCTGAAAATTACAGGGGGTAAAAATAGGTAAGCACTTCAAGTGATTGTTCCCTAAGTCTAAATCCTAAAACATCTCATGCCAATTTCTCCTGAAAATAAATGTAAAAAACGTTAACTGATAGTAGAGTGGAGAAAAATAATTCAACCCCAGAGTTCAGCTCTAAGAAGGAATCGACAAGGGAAACTAAAGAACATGGATAAGGAGAAATGCTCTGGCACTTCAGTGAAGCATGTGCCACTAAAAACAGAGAAAAAAGGGACTTTCGGGCAACATGGTACTATAGGCAGAAGCACTACACCGTCCCTCCACAGCAAAGATCCAAAAAACTAAGTCAAACAGAGACACACATCAATCCTGAAATCCTAAGCATCCAATGAAGAGATAAAGAACTCGGTCAAGCACCAAATGGAATAAGAAACTGACCGAGAACAGACAGCGAGAGGAGATACATGCAGAGGTCCCTATCAGCTAATGCAGCACGGATCCACCATCTTGGATTTCTATCGGAAATCGGTGAACAGGGGTACAAGAAAGCTGCTTCACAGAGCTTCCAGCAGGAGACAAAACAACCAGTAACCAGTGATATACATTTTCACACCCCCAACCCTTCTTCCCCCCTGCTTAACCTCCTCTGCCTCCTGCGGCCACAGTCTCTTGGCTCAAAAGCACAAGCTTCACCCCAGTGCTGCCTGGATTCTACCCACCAGCACTGGACTGCTCCCTGAGTGCCATTTGTTGGCTGCTGGTGTTGCTTTTCTCCACTTCTTTTCACTTCTTCCATACCTCTCACCACCTCCCCCTCCTTTCTCTCAAATACCTGGCTCTGTGTGCCATCTTTGCTTCTTCCTGAAAGGCTGCGAAAAACCCCTCGACTGTGAAACTGCTTCCCAGCCTGTGCTGCCACAATAGTGGGATCCCCGGGGCATTTTGTTTGTTTTGATTCGTTCTGTTTTCTTTTACTTTTCTCAGCTTCTAGCCGGGCAGTACTGCATGCTTGGGAGCTACTCCGTTACTCTGCTCAGATGAGCAGTGGGATCCCTGGGGGCATCTCTTTTTGTTTTTTCTCTTTTTCCCTGTATTCATTTCTCAGTTTCTCATCTCTCTGTACTTACCTTCTCTTCCTATCTCCTGAATACCTGGTGCTGTGTGACACCACTATCCCTTCTAGCCAGGCTGTACCTCGTGGCCTGGGAGCAATATTCTGAGTACTCGCAGCCGCACCAGTGGGATCCATGGTGACTTTGCTTTTCTGTATCTTTTTTTAAAAAATTTTTTTATTTATTCATATTTTTCTTTTACCGTTTTTCTTCTTTTTCCTTTTCTTCTTTTCTGTTTTTCTCCATTTCTCAGTCTGTCATCTCTCCACTCCAACGGCAAGCTCCCTTAGCAATTTTTTTGTTTCTTTGTATGTTTTTGGCTCCTATTTCTCTCTTCTCTCTCTCCTCTTTTCCACACCCATCTTAGGTCCACACATCACAATTTCCCCCTCCTTCCTGCCTACCTGCACCGTGCGCCAAAACTTCACACACCCAAGCAGCACAGGCACAGCCTACGGGAACCTGTCCTGCACTGATTCCTGGCCCACCCTGTTGGACACAGTACGTGCCACAAACAACCCATCCCAGCAACTACCCTTCAGCTGGACCTGCCCTGCTGTACCATACCTGAGCGACCGACCCTGCCCATTGGAGAAGGAGGCGAAAAGTATCACGTCTACAGACAAGCAAACAACAAAGAACGCACAGCCCACCTGCTCAGACATAACCAAATTAAAAAAAAAAAAAAAAACCAGGAAGAAACAAATAAATCTACAATCAATAAATGAGGAAAATAACTACTGAATGTCCCGAAGACAGCAGACAATATCAAAACATTCACAAAAACAGGAAAGGATGGTTCCAGTAGGCATCCAAAATAAAATACCAGATGACCTTCCAGGAGAAGAAAAGACACTAGACCTAACCGATAGGGAATTCAAATCTCTAATATTCAGAGCTATCCAACAGTTTAAGGAAAAAGCAGACAAAAATTAGGAAAAAACAGACAAATTGATGGAAAGAGCAGACAGATTTATGGAAAATACAGACAAAAAAATTGAAGAATTCAGGAAAATAATAAAGGAACAAAATGCCAAAAAAATTCACAACTAGAAATCATACAAAAACAACAATTAGAGACTTCCGGCAAGATGGCGCTCTAGGCAGAAACACCACGCCGTCCCTCCACAACAAAGATCCGAAAAACTAAGCCAAACAGAGAATCAACAATCCTGAAACCCTAGAACAT
>NW_004443965.1:17008842-17010208 GCF_000243295.1 Trichechus manatus latirostris
AATAAAATATTAAAAAAAAAAAAAAACAACAATTAGAAAGCCACAAGATAAACAATATTTCAGAAATGGATGGTGTCATAGAAGGTCTGAGGAGCATGTTTGAAACGATAGAAGACAGGATAAGTGAAACTGAAGACAAACACTTGGATACAACTCTGTGTGAGAAAAAAATCAGAAAAAAGAATGAAGAAAAATGAAGAAACACTGAGAATTACGAGGCACACAGTCAAAAGCAAAAATTTGAAAATGGTCACAGTTCCAGAACATGGGGAGAAGACAGAAAACACAGAGAGGATCACTGAAGAACTGCTGACAGAAAACTTCCTCAATATCATGTAACATGAGAAGCTGACCATCCAAGAAGCTCAATGAACCCCATATAGGATAGACCCGAAAAGAAAATCACCAAAGCATATCATAATCACACTTGCCAAAACCAAAGGCAAACAAAGAATCCTGAGAGTAGCTTGAGAAAAACAAAAAGTTACATACAGAGGAGAAACAATAAGACTGAGCTCGGATTATTCAGTAGAAACCATGCAGGCAAGAAGGCAATGGGATATCATACATAAAACCTTGAAAGAAAAAAACTGCCAGCCAAGAATAATATATCCTGCAAAACTCTCGTTCCAATATGATGGTGAAATCAGGACATTTCCAGGAAAACAAAATCAAGGGACTATGTAAAAACCAAACCAAACTTACAAGAATTATTAAAGAGAGTCCTTCGATCTGAGAACAAACAACATCAGACCACAAGCTGAATCTAGAATGCAAGATCCTACCAGCCAGATACCAACCTAGGAAATGAATTCTCAAGGACTATCCAAAACCAAGAGTTACAACAGGGAACCAAAGCTGTTAATCTGTAAAAAGACAACATCAGAACAATAAAAGAGAGAATAAACACTGTAGGTATAGAGCCTCCTAAGGGAGAGGAAGGCAAGGAGATACCAAGTAATAATAGACTGGTTTAAATCTAGGAAGATAAGGGTAAATTTCAAGGTAAACACAAAGAAAGTTAACAAATCTACTCATCAAAATAAAGAAGAAAAACAAAGTCTCAGTAAAAATAAAACCTACAAAAACAAAAGAAATGAAAAAAAAACAAATCCACAAACAAAAGTCAGCACAGCAGAGTATGAGGAACAAAGAAATCGTCTCACCACAAAATAAAAAAAAAAAACTACAAATTGAGAGCAATAAACTCACAACTATCAATAATCACACTGAATGTAAATGGCCTAAATGCACCCATAAAGAGACGGAGAATGACAGAGTGGATAAAAAAACAGGATCCATCAATATGCTGTCTACAAGAGACACACCTTAGAAACAAAGATGTAAATTTATTAAAAATCAAAGG
>NW_004443965.1:17011330-17040158 GCF_000243295.1 Trichechus manatus latirostris
TGGATAAATTTCTAGAAACACACTACCTACCCAAACTAACACAAATTGATGGTGGAAATCTGAGCAGACTCATAACAAGATAAAAGACTGAAAAGGTAATAAAAAAAAAACCCAACAACAACAAAAAAAAACCCTGGCCCCGATGGCTTCACTGGAGAATTCTACCAAACATTCAAAGAATAGCTTATACCAGTACTACTCAAACTATTTCAGAACATAGAAAAGGAAGTTACATTTCTGAATTCATTCTATGAAGCCAGCATAACCTTTGTCTTAGTCATCTAGTGCTGCTACAACAGAAATACCACAAGTGGATAGCTTTAATAAAGAGAAATTTATTTCTTCACAATAAAGTAGCCTAAAAGTCCAAACTCAGGGCGTCAGCTCCAGGGGAAGGCTTTCTCTCTCTGTCGGTCTTCTCATCAATGTTCCTCCAGACTAGGAGCTTCTCCACGCAGGGACCCCAGGTTCGAAGGATGTGCTCTTCTCCTGGCACTGCTTTCTTGGTGGTATGAGGTCCCCGTCTCTCTGCTCACTTCTTTTATATCTCAAGAGATTGCCTCAGGACACAATCGAATCTTGCAGATTGAGTCCTGCCTTACTAACACAACCACCGCCCATCCTCCCTCACTAACATCATATAGGAAAATCACACAATACCAGGAATCACGGCCCATCCAAATTGATACACACATTTTTTGGGGGACATAATTCAATCCATGACAACCCTGATACCAAAACCAGGTAAACATGTCACAAAAAGAGAAAATTACAGACCAGTATCTCTCATGAATACAGATTCAAAAATTCTGAACAAAATTCTAGCCAATAGAATTCAGCATCATATCAAAAAAATAATACACCATGACCAAGCACGATTTATATCGGGGATGCAAGGATGGTTCAACATTAGAAAATCAATCAACGTAATCCACCACATAAATAAAAAGAAAGAAAAGAATCACAGGATCATCTCAATTGATGCAGAAAAGGCATTTGACAAACTCCAACACCCATTTCTGATAAAATTCTCAATAAAATAGGTATAGAAGAAATTTCTCAACATAATAAAGGGCGTCTATGCAAAACCAATGGCCAACATCATTCTTAATGGAGAGAGGCTGAAAACATTCCCCCTGAGAACAGGAACAAGACAAGGATGCCCTTTATCACCACTCCTATTTTACATTATGCTGGAAGTCCTAGCTAGAGCAATAAGGCAAGAAAAAGAAATAAAGGGCATCTAAATTGGTAATGAAGAAGTTAAACCATCCCTGTTTGTGGATGATATGATACTATACATAGAAAACCCTGAAGACTCCACGAGAAAACTATTGGAATGAAGAGAAAGATTCAGCGGAGTAGCAAGATACAAGATAAACACACAAAAATCAGCTGCATTCCTATACACCAATAAAGAGAATGATGAAAAGGACATCAGGAAAACAATACCATTTATAACAGGCCCTAAAAAAATAAAATACTTAGAAATAAATCTAACCAGGGATGTAAAAGACCTATACAAAGAAAACTACAAAACACTACTGCAAGAAACCCAAAGGAACCTCCATAAATGGAAAAACATACCATGCTAATGGATAGGTAGACTCACCATTGTGAAAATGACAATTCTACCCAAAGTAATTTACAAATACAATGCAATCCTGATCCAAATACCAAAAACATTCTTCAAAGAGATGGAGAAACTAATCATTATCTTTATTTGGAAGGGGAAGAAGCCCCAGATAAGTAAAGCACTATTGAAAAAGAAAAATAAAGTAGGAAAACTCGCACTACCTGACCTCAGAACCTACTATACAGCTACGGTAGTCAAAACAGCCTGGTACTAGTACAACGACAGATACACTGACCAGTGGAACAGAACTGAGAACCCAGATGTAAATCCATCCACCTACGGTAACCTGATCTTCCACAAGGGCCCAAAGCCCATCTAATGGTGAAAAGACAGTCTTTTTAACAAATGGTGCTGGCAAAACTGGATATCCATCTGCAAAAAAATGAAACAGGACCCATACCTCACACCATATACAAAACCTAATTCAAAATGGATCAAAGACCTAAATATAAAGCCAAAAAATTATAAAGTTTATAGAAGAAAAAACAGGATCAATGCTAGAGACCCTAATAAATGATATTAACAGGACACAAACCATAACCAACAACACACAAACTCCAGAAGATAAGCTAGATAACTGTGATCTTCTAAAAATTAAACACTTATGCTGTCAAAAGACTTTACCAAAAGAGTAAAAAGAGAACCTACAGAGACAAAATTTTTGGATATTATAAGTCAGACAAAGGTCTAATCTTTAAAATCTATAAAATGAGAGATAAAATAAGCAGATTAAGTGTCTAAATCCCACATACAGAATCTGATCAGTACACTAGTTTTAGACAGAAGATGACTAAAAATTTAACAGGTAGTTGAGTAGCACTTTTTTTCTAGTAATTAATTTGAATTCTGTATTGATACTTATTTATTCATTTGTTTTTTTCATCTATTCAGAGTGACTATAATATGATAGGAACGGCTCAAGATGCTGACAAAGGTGGGGGGTGAACCCCAGAAACACATTCTCTTCTCTCCAGAATTTTTTTTCTAGTGGGGAAGACAAACCAGTAAATTAGATAGTTCTGGATAGTAGCAAATGCTAAGAATAAAGCAATTAGTATCTCAAATACACAGAAATTACCCCCATTTAAACCATCTATTTTTGTATTCCTTAAAATCAATTCAAGTCTAAAATTACTTGTTTCTTTTAAACTCTTATTGTTTATTGTTTACCCGGGAAAATAAACTTCAAGTCAAAATAACAGGGTCAACAGAAATCTATAAAAGCCATAATGCTTGGAAATAATTATAAAAGTCTAAGAAACTGTAATTAATAGTATTACTAAATCAACTCGTATTTTTGTGAATTTTACAAGAGGTAGCAGTAAAAGGTTTTAGAAGAAACTATAATTTACCTGCCAAAATTAGCTGGCAAGAACTCAAGGAAAGCATCATTCAGATATAATTGTGTTAGGTTTAACAGCTGAGAAAATCCATCAGGAAGCCTAAATAAAATATATCAAAATTTAAATTAAGTTCATATACAGAATTTCAGTCTCTCACTTAAATCTCTTCAAGAATTTGTGTAATCAGATAATAGTTACCTCTTTCTTTCTATTAGATATCCTCAAATAGAGATTTGCCTTCAGTAGTATCTTACCTGTTTCAGTATTAATATCTTCATTTCTTTCTATTAAGTAGTGAGGCAGTATTTGTCTCAATATAAAATCTTCCCTAGTCAACCCACAATACACAGAAATGTATTTCTGACATAACTATGAAATCATCAGACACTCCCAAAATTCACCTTACATAGCATATAACAACTTCAAGTTTTTCATTAATCCGAAGGACTAGATCAGGGTCTCTAAACCTTGGCAATATTAGCATTTTCAGCAGGATAATTTTTACTGTGAAAAGGCAGTTCTGTGGACTGCAGGATGTTTAGCAGTATCCTTTGCTCCTAACCACTAAATCCCAGCAGCAATTCCTCCCTAGGTCATTACAACCAAAAATGTCTCCAGAAATTGCCAAATGTCCCCCAGAAGCAAAATCGCCCCAAATTGAGAACTGCTAGTTTAGATTATTTTCAATCTAACATTTGCCCCTTACAAGAATCAAATATAGATTACAGAAGGAGAAAAAGCTGACTGACATTTTAAGGCCATATAAGAAACTATATGTATCAGCTCTGTTTCTGTTTTCTCTGGCTTATGAAACAAGTCATACATTTAGAACTAAATAAACCTGTTGCCGTCAAGTCAATTCCAACTCATAGCGTCCCTATAGGACAGAGTAAAACTGCCCCATAGGTTTCCAAGGAGTGGCTGGTGGATTCAAACTACTGACCTTTTGGTTAGCAGCTGAGCTCTTAACCACTGCACCACCAGAGCTCTTTAGAACTAAGTATTAGAGCAATATTTTCAAATGAAGAGAATATACATCATCTTTGTTTGTCCTGGATTTTAACAAGTACAAAATCCTCTCACAGTAAGATAGCTGAGTCTTTAACTCATCTTATTTTTCCCCTACCTCATAATCCTCCATATTCCACAAACGGTAAAGCAACTCTATGTTGGAAAAATTCATCAAGAAATACAGTGAAGGCTGATTTCAACTCTCACCTTAGTTATACTATGCCATGCTCTGCTCTATCCATCTTTCCCTTCAGCATTTCATTTTCACAAAATTTAACAACTTAGGTACCAGCAAAGCTGTTTCTAGCCACTATCATCATAAAAGAATATACGTAACTTCCATCGTTTTCCTTTATTTTTAGAAGGCTGAGTGTGTCACACATCTGAATTGTAGATGAAGATATTTTTATACTGCGAAAATGACATTGAGAAAGGATACCTGGATTCTGGTCTCATTTCTGACATTAATTTGCTGTGAGACCAGGAGTAAAACACATTATCTGTTTGAATCTTAAATTATACCTTTGTAAAATAAGAGTTTACAAAATTTATTTTAAATGTTTATTTTTTCATCTAAAATTGGTATTTTTTATGGGTTGAAGATTAATACAAATTGTTCCTTAAAATATGTAAGGTATTATTTTACTACTGGTTTATAGTTGTTCTATTCAAAAAAGTAACTGAGAATGCAACAGAGAACTTACTTGGAAATAGGATTTACACTGGCCTCCACAATTGTCAAAACTTTACAATTTTTTATATTTTCTGGAAACTCCTGTATTCCTAGAAAATGAACAAACATTATTCAAATTATAAGAATCTATTCCTGGAACCAAAGTCATAACAGTACTACTACTACTACTATTGATGTATACCTTGCAGATTCAAAAGTAATTTATCAACTAAGCTGGAAATAGATAAACATCAACATCTCTGTGAATCAAACAGAAGCATCTCCACACCAATTTTTCTCTTTTTCATCTTCTCTTCATTTGCCTCTAAAACTGCTAATAACTTAGAATAGTTTTACCTTCCCTTCCTTCTTTTAGCATTTCTGAAAATTAGTGCCTTTTCTATGTGATGATGTTAAGGACACAAAACATATAACACATTTAACATTCTTTATGACTTTCTCACATACAGAGAAGCATTACTTTTCGAATGCTAGGCTCCAGATTGAGCTGGCTCTTCATATGTATAAACTAACAAAGTTTAATGCAAAGCTAAACATAAAAAACAGTTGCTGTCAAGTTGATTTCGACTCATAGCGACCCTACAAGATAGAGTAGAACTGCCCCATAGGGTTTTCAAGGAGTGGCTGATGGATGAGAACTGCTGATCTTTTGGTTAACAGTCAAACTCTTAATCACTGCGCCACCAGGGCTCCTAAGCCAAACACAGAAGTGAAAAACCTGTATCAGATATGCCAGTGAATGAAATCTAAATTTCTGAAGGCAGTCTTGTCTACCATTAAAATAATGAACATTTTCTCTTTCCTGTATCAATCTCCCTATTTTTCCTGTATTTATTTACATTTCCCTCTTTCCTCAACCTTTTTCCTTCACACAATCCAGTGGCCTGGTCACCATATAGTTAACTGCTTAGGGATTGTAGTAGAATATACTGCCACCTACTATTACAATGGGTAAATTCAACAGTTCTATTAGACATTTCAGCTTTTGAATTCGCTTCTCACCAATATTTCTCAAACCACCAGGGGTAAAGAATTAAGTATTTTAAATTTCCAATCTTTTGTGGATCAATACTTTTGTAAAATACCATACAAATGTTGTGACAACACAATTAAGTGTTCTGGGAATTCCCATTCTTCGCAATGTTATCCATAATTTGTTATGATCCACACAGTCGAATGCCTTTGTATAGTCAATAAAACACAGGTAAACATCTTTCTGGTATTCTCTGCTTTCAGCCAGGATCCATCTGGCATCAGCAATGACAGCCCTCATTCCACATCTTTTCTTAATCCGACTTGAATTTCTGGTAGTTCCCTGTTGCTGCACTGCTGCAGTCGTTTTTTTTTTTTTTTTTTTAATTATCTTCAGCAATATTTTACTCGTGTGTGATATTAATGATATTGTTAAATAATTTCCACATTCTGTTGGATCATCTTTCTTTGGAACATGCACAAATCTGGATTTCTTCCAGCTGGCTGGCCAGGCAGCTGTCTTCCAAATTTCTTGGCATAGACTAGTGAGCACTTTCAGCGCTGCATCAGTTTGTTGAAACAGCTGGTATTTGTCAATTCCTGGAGCCTTGTTTTTCACAAATCTTCAGTGGAGCTTGGACTTCTTTCTTCAGTACCATCATTTCTTGATCATACGCTACCTCCTGAAATGGGTGAGCATCAACCAATTCTTTTTGGTACAGTGACTCTGTGTATTCCTTCCATCTTCTTTTGATGCTTCCTGCGTCACTTAGTATTTTCCCCATAGAATCCTTCAATATTGAACCTTGAAGTTTTAATGTTCTTTCAGCTTGAGAAATGTCAAGCATGTTCTTCCCTTTTGGTTTTCTAACTCCACGTCTTTGCACATGTCATTAAAATACTTTACTTGGTCTTCTCGAACCTCCCTTTGAAATCTTTTGTTTAGCTCTTAATTCTTCCTTTTGCTTTAGCTACTTGATGTTCAAAATCAAGTTTCAAGGTCTCTTCTGACATCCTTTTTTCCCCCCTATCTTTTTAATCATCTTCTGCTTTCTCCATGTATGATGTCCCTGATGTCACCCCACAACTCATATGGTCTTTGGTCATTAGTGTTCGCTGCATCAAAACTATTCTTTAGATGGTCTCTAAATTCAGGTGGAATATACTCAGGGTTGTATTTTGGCTCTTGTGGACTCGTTCTAATTTTCTTCAGCTTCAACTTGAACTTGCATTATGAGCAACTGATGGTTTGTTCCGCAGTCGGCCCCTGGCCTTGTTCTAACTGATGATATTGAGCTTTTCCATCATCTCTTTCCACAGATGCAGTCAATTAGATTCCTGTGTATTATTATACATATGGTGAAATCCATGTTTATAGTCACCATTTATGTTGTTGAAAAAAAGTATTTGCAATGAAGAAGTCGTTGGTCTTGCGAAATTCTATCATGCAGTCTCCGGTGTTGTTTCTATCACCAAGGCCATATTTTCCAACTATTGTTCCTTCTTCATTGCCAACTTTAGCATTCCAATCTCCAGTAATTACCAACATATCTTGATTGCATTAAAATATTGTAATATATAGCATACATAGTGTATTTTTATAATTATACTTTTATAATCTGTAATACACATTTGATTTATAAGGACAATTTCTTAAGAAGGCAACAGACTAAAAAAGAATACAACAATCACAGTAATTTAATGGTCTTTTTTGCATCCCGACAGATTAAATCTATATAATTTGACATAGTGTAAATAAACAAGCATATTAATCTTAAAAACAGCAAATAGTAAACGCAGAAGTGATTTTTATCTTGTTCACCTCTTGATTTCCAGCATCTAGCACAGTGTCTGTCATGGTAGGTATTTGTTAAGGAATGAATTAATAAATTAAAAGCATCAGGAAAAAGAGAAGAACGATAAAAAAAATTCTTATCTTCCTTTTGTTACTCATAAAACCAACTACTACCTCAGCCCAACACATTTTATACATTTTATCATAAAAAATCATTATTATAACCTGTATTGTTCTGATGTGATTCTTTTGTAATTGCTTTAAATGTAATAAAATCTCAGACTGAAGGCAGCATAAAGGTTTTCTAAACAAGCATGATAAAAGTTCAATTTT
The DNA here is from genome assembly GCF_000243295.1 of Trichechus manatus latirostris. Taxonomy (NCBI): domain Eukaryota; kingdom Metazoa; phylum Chordata; class Mammalia; order Sirenia; family Trichechidae; genus Trichechus; species Trichechus manatus. The sequence continues at coordinate 17,019,115 of NW_004443965.1, forward strand.
TCACATAACTTAACTACAGATTAAAAATCCTTGCACCATACTATACTGAAAACCTGCATCATGCCCTGGAAGAAAACTATTTGGAAGAGAGGGGAATAACAAAAAGATCTACTCACTTACATAGATAAATGGCAATTGTTAAGTTTGGAGACATTAAAAAAAAAAAAAAAAAGGTTTTAAAGGTACTATCGTGTCCTAGAGTCGAATCTGACTCACAGTGACCCTAATATGACAGAGAAGAACTGCCCTGTACGGTTTTCTAGGTTATAATCTTTATGGGAGCTGATTGCCAGGTCTTTTTTCCTGCAGAGCTGCTGGTGGGTTCGAGCTACCAACTCTTCAGTTAGCATCCAAGCACTTAACCATTGGACCACCAGGGCTAGGATGATGAAATAACGGGATTCATATAGTATGAGGACATATACGAAAGTGAATAACGAGTAATAAAGTACATTCAAGCCAGATATCTTGAATTTAATTCTCAGCTCTACCTCTTTATAAACTTTAGGTGGCTTCTTAGGCTCTTTCTGCCTTTGTTTCCTTATCTGTAATGCACAAAATAATAATGCCTCACAGAGATTTTATAAAAATATTAAATGAGTTAAGACAGACGACAGAGGGCTTGAAGCAGTGAGTGTTAAGTTCTCAATAAATGTTAGTTAATATTGTTATATTTAAAAGTTTTCATCTGGCCAATAACCATAAACTTCCAGAGCTTTAAGAATGCAGATATTTTTTAAGTACTGAGGGCTTTTGCAGGTTATTAAAAGTTTATTTTGCAAAGGTAATATATAGCTATATAAATTTAAGCATTACAGAAATAGTGTAGATATGAGAATGCTGACACATTGCGAAAAGTGTAACCAATGTCACTGAATAACGTGTAAAAACTGTTAAACGACAACCTATTTTGCTATGTAGTTTCTCCAGAATCACAATAAAATATTTTTTAAAAGGAAATAATGTAAATAGAAAAGTCTCCCATAATTGCACTCCCTCCTGCTGTATGTTGAATCTATAATTAAAAATCTTCCCACTGAAAAATATCAAGTGTAGATATGTGTGTATATGTACACACAAGTGTGCACACACATATACAATATTATAGGACGATCCATTCACTCATTCAACAAAAATCCATCATGTATCTGGGGTCCTGATCTAGGTACTGGAAATACAGCTGTGAATAAGAGTGCTTATCCTCAAGGACTGGTATTCTAGTGGGAAAAGAGAGAGGTATTTCTAATTAAGTAAATAAGAAAATTTCAGATTGTGATAAATACTGAACATGGTAATGGGTTACAGAGTTAAGAAGAAGTGAGTTCACGTAGTCAGAGAAGACCTTTCAGAGGTGAGATCTGAACAATGAATAAATAGCAACCATGAAAAGATCCGAAAAAAGAATAATCCAGCTAGAGGGAATAACTACAGTATATTCCCTGAAAAAGACACAAGTTTAGTATGTTTGAGGGACAGAAAGAAAAGCTATAAAATGAATGAGAGAAAGCAGAACAACATTTAGTAACAGAAATAAGTAGTGACCAGATCAGATACAATCATAATCCATGGTAAACAGCTTGGCTTTTATCAGAATAGCTACAGATAGTCATTATTTAAGTAGAGGAGTAAAATGATTTCATAGCAGTACCAATATACACACCTAACAACAGTATATTAGGAAGCCTAATTTTCTATATCCTTAACAGTAGATGTTATCAACCTTTTAAATCTTAGACCAGCTATTTCACTTAAAAGATTGGACATCATCATATGTTCATAGGTCTCCTGTATTTCTTCTATGTGCTACATGTTCATGCACCTTGCCCATTTTGCAACTGGGTTAACTTGTGTTTACTGATTGGTAGCAATCTTTATTTATAAACAGATACCAGCCTACTAACAGTTATAAACATTGCAAGTATTTTCTCCTAGTTTTTTTAATCCTTAATTTTTTTGATAGTCTTTGCTATAGAAAGTTTATGTATTATGTAGTTAAATCTGTCCGTTTTGTCCCGTTAGAGAAATTCTTTCATTGTTTTGTATAATACTCTTCTCTTGTTCTCAAAGGGAAAGATGTCAACATTTCACCATTAGGTACACCTCCTTTATATTTTTATAGATATTAATATTCATCAGATTAAAGAAGTTGCCTTCAATTCCTACTTGCCAAAGTTTTTTTTTTTTATTAACATAAACAGATGTTGATTATTACCAAATGCTTTTTCTGACTATGTTGAAATTATCTTACTTTTTTTCTCCCCTTTCTGTTAACCTGGTAAAATACATGGACTGCTTTCTGAATATTAATCCAACCTGTATTCCTAGGAGAAAAAAAAAAAAAAAAAAACACCAAACTAGGTCATGATGTATTATACTTTTTTATATTACTGGATTCAGTCTGCTAATATGTTAATATTTTTGCATCTATGTGTATGAATGAATCCTTTCTTGAATTGTTCTTTTTGGGTTTGTAATCAAGGTTTTGCTACTCTTTTAAGTGAACTGTTGAGTCTTCTTTTTTATTCTCTGCAAATTTTTGTATACAGTATTAATTCTTCCTCATATATTTGGTAGAATTCATTAGTAAAAGCATCTGGACTCCAGATGTCCTTCAATAGGTGAATGGTTAAACAAACTGTGATACATTGATAGCATGGACTACTACCCAGCAATACAATGGAACAAACTATTGATAAATAATGTATCTCCAGGAAATCATGCTGACTGAAAAAAGTCAATTGCTAAAGGTTACGTATTGTATAATTCCACTTACATAACATTTTGAAGTAAAAAAAAATTTTAGAAAAGGAGAAGAAATTACTGATTGCTGGGGGACGGGGGTGGGGGGTTGTCCTGGAATGGAGATAGGTGTGGTTATAAAAGGACAACATGAGAGATCTTTGTAGTGACTGAACTGTTCAGTATATTGACTGTGATGTTGAATACACAAACCTACACGTGTTAAAATTATAAAGAACTAAACACGCACACAGCAGTCCAGGTTAAAACTGGGGAAATCTGAGTAAGATTGGTGAACTGTATCAATGTCAATATCCTGGTTGTGACAGGCATAAAAAACAGGTTGTGTTATTTTCTGTAACTGTGCAAAGTGTTACCATTGGGTGGAGGGGACTGGGTAAAGAGTACACAGGATCTCTCTCTAGTTTTTCTTACAACTGCAAGTGAATCTAATCTATAGTTATTCTCAATAAAAATTTTAATTAAAAATTCTTCATGTTTCCTTAAGGAAAGGTGCTACTGTTGTTTTGTTATTGTTACAAATTCAATTCCTCTAACAATTTCAAGATAATTCAGATTTTTTAAATGTCAATTTTGGAAGTTTTATTTTTCCTGGAATTTATCAAGTTCATGTAAGTCTTCAAGGAAATGTGAACTCTGATGGATTTCTACTGTTATTAAGGAGTTACCGTTAGCTGTTAATTTTTAAAATAATTTATTTTAGTTAGCTGTTAATTTTTTTTTAATGTGATAGTGGTAGAGTGGTTACATCTTGAAATATTTACATATGAGAGAGTTTTCTGAGATTTGCTTTAAAATAATCAGGGGTAGGAAAGTACCAGGTATAGTTAAAACTACACTGACAACATATTAATAACTCTTGAAGCTGGATGATAGGTACATTAGGTTCATTATATTCCCTCTACTTTTGTAAATGTTTAAAACATTCCACTATAAAAATTTCCCACTGTTCAGTAACTAGAAAAAGACTCAGAAATGACAAAGATGACAGGATTAAAAGACAAGGCCTTAAAAATAGCTACTGTACGTAAAGAAAACACACTGATGAGGAAGGAAAGGTTGAAAATATGAAACAAATGAAACTTTTAAAGTTGAAAAAGAAAATATCTGAATGAAAAATTCACAGGAATCTAGGCTCTGTAGCATCTACTGTCTACATATACCAACAAACCAACCCGTTGCCACTGAGTCGATTCCGACTCGTAGCGACCCTACAGGACAGAGTAGAACTGCCCCATAGGGTTTCCACAGAGCACCTGGTGGATTCGAACTGCCGACCTTTTGGTTAGCAGCCGTAGCTCTTAACCACTACAACACTAGGGTTTCCCTTTCTACCTATAGTCAGAGTAAAACATAAGGCAGATCCTGCTCACAATGAGCTGCTCAAAACCCTCCAAATGGCTCTTCATTTCACTAAGAGTGAAAGCTAAGGCCCATACAATGGCCAACAAGACCCTAACATCTTCTGCTCCCCCAAATCCGTACCCCTCTGACCTCTATTCCTATTATGTTCCCATCTCATTCACTCTGTTTTAGGTACCCTAGCCTCGTGTTCCTCACACATGCTACGGATACTTGTACCTTACAGCCTTTGCATTGGCTGTTCCCTCTTTCTGACTGTGTAGTAATGAATCACCTTGCCAAAAAAATTTTTTTTTAGCCTTTGTCCTTGGTTTCCTGAGAGACAACCCTGGAAATTTCCTGAGTAACTAAAGTGCCTTTATCACCTAAAAACTCCAGACCACACCTGAGGATTCATACTAATGTGTGGGGGCTAGCCAGGTCGGAAAGACCACCAATATCAACTAACTTCAGAAGGCATGATTTAACCTATCATACATATTCAGTAAAGCCTCAAGTTTTAGTAATGAAGCCAACAAAGGCTCTAAACATAGAGGCTCCAAGAGCTTCCTGGCTGGCAAAGGGAAAGCAGCACGCCTTCTTTTGGATATGGAAACTCTATGTTGGGAACCCTCCCAGATCTTACTTATGTGTCTCTTCCTTATAATGATCCTGATTTGCATCCTTTTGCTAATTGTAAGTGCAGAACTTTCTGTGAATTCTGAGTCATTCCAGTGAATTATTGGACCCAAGGGAGTAGTGGAAGCTAGTGGGTGAGAGTGAGTGATCCCACAAGAAACCCCAAGCTTGGGGCTGGTATCTTAAGGTAGTGGGAAAACCCTAAATTTGTGGCCAGCAGGTCAGAAGTAAGGGTGTTGTGTGGACTCCCAAGTTAGCAGCTGGTCTATGCTTATCTGGCAGTCTGAAGGACAACATCCTTTTAACTTGTGAACTCTGACCTAGCAGGGCTTGGAATCCATTTGAGCCCCTGCTGAAACTCTGCATTTCTAACAAGTTCCCAGGAAGTTATACATAAGAATCACTTATATATGCAAATTCTCAGCAGGGAACTTGTTAGAAATGCAAATTCTCAGCAGGCGTTCTATTCACTAACATAGAATGAACTGGTTGGAAGCTCTGTGACCTGGCTTCACGTGGCTAGGGTCAGAGAGAAGGAGTACGGAGTGGGTGTCTAATGTTAGAGAAGACTGAGAAATGGGAAAGCAGGGATTTGATTAATCTTCACTCACATTTTAGGGACTGGATTTATGCTGATTCTTATCCATGAACTAGTATATTCTTACTTCAGTTAACTTCCTCACTTCCTTCAAATCCATGCTCAAATCATTTTCTCATGTATTAGGTAATCTCCAAAGATAGCTCATTTTGTTCTTATGCATAAAACATTCAGAATTTGAATTTTACCTTGAGTTGCTTCTTGACTCTGTAAACAGTATCAACTATCTCTTTTTTTTCATTCTCACTTAACTTCAATAAATAGTGTGACTTCTTTGTCATGTACTCTTTTTCTAAGTATTTGACCCTGTTGCTCAAACTTAATAAAATAAAGCACTAGATTAAAATACTATGGAATGTGGGTATCTTTTTCATATTACTCTGCTGCAATTACAGAAGAACTCTCTCTATACCCCTGAGAAAGACAACATCTAGAAGTGGCCTAGTACTATAAGCTGTATCTTGGTCTTATTACAAACTAGCATGCAGAGGGAGGCCTTGGTGTTATCTTATTGAACTAAACAATTTCATAGGATCATCAACATCAGAGCAGGCCACTCTGTGACCAAGACAGATCAAGAAAAAAAGCAAATCTGTAATCATGTCAGAACACAGACAAAATATAAACAGTGTCCAAGCCACAAAATATCAAACATCACCTTCTTCCATCCAATATGACTACTACTTCTTTAACAATTATGGATTTAGACTCGCCCATGGTTCCCCATGGTATGAGTTTTTCCTCACTGTAATGAGTATTAAACCCAACTTGTTTTAACTACTAGTGAACTAGTGAGATGGTGATCTCTGGCTGGATAGCATCAACAGTCCAATGTACTAGCTGTAAAATTTAAGTTAATACGTGGTTCCTTATAGTTTCTGCATTTTAGATGTTATGTTAATAAATACTAAAAATATACCTGAGTCATAGTCAAAACAGTCAAAACCAGGAATTGCAAACTTCAATGATTACAGCGGCCAGAGGATAAGAGATACATGATTTGAACCAGGTTTAACACAATGGGTGGTACAGCCGACGGGAACCAAAAAGTGCACACCTAGGTTACAGTTACATTTATTAAAACACTAGGCAATGATCCAAAGAGGACATGAAGTACTTACTGATGAAGATCAAAGCCTACATCCTTCAGTATGGCTTACACCTCAACATAAAGAAAACAAAAATCCTCACAAGTGGATCAATAAGCAACATCATGATAAATGGAGAAAAGATTGAACTTGTCAAGGATTTCATTTTACTTGGATCCACAATCAACACTCAATCACGAAATCAAAAGATGCAACACATTGGCCAAATATGCTGCAAAAGACCTTTTAAAGTGTTGAAAAGCAAAGATGTCACCTTGAACACTAAGGTGCCCCTGACCCAAGCCATAGTGTTTTCAATCGTCTCATATGCACGTCAAAGCTGTGACAATGATTAAGGAAGACGGAAGAAGAATTGACACCTTTGAACTGCGGTGTTGGCAAAGAATACTGAATATCATGGACTGCCAAAAGAACAAACAAATCTGTCTTGGAAGAAGTACAACCAGAATGCTCCCTAGAGGCAAAGATGGCAAGACTATGTGTCACATACTTTGGGCATGTTATTAGTAGGGATCAGTCCCTAAAGAAGGATATCATGCTTGGTAGGGTAGATGGTCAGCAAAGGAGAGAAAGACTCTCAGTGAGATGGACTGACACAGTGGCCACAATAGGCTCAAGTATAGCAAGGATTGTGAGGATGGCGCAGGACCAAGCACTGTTTCATTCTGTTGTACACAGGGTTTCTATGTGTTAGAATCAACTAAATGGCACCTAACAACAACAAGCAATGATCAAGGACCACTGGTAAACACTGGATTTAAGTTCCAGGGAAGTTTTAAGACATGGTTTTCCTTCTTCTTTCACTATCTTAAAAAAAAAAAAAAGAAAAACTAATTTATTAAAACAGTTGAACTATAAAGCAAATTAATAATATTAGAAATTTTAAAACATAAAAGAAAAATACCATGACTTCCCTGGCAATCTGTAATTTTCCTCTTAATCAATGTAACTTCTCTTAGCTTAAAGTGAAAAAGTCTTTTCCAGCAGTGTGTCCCCAATCATCAGATTTCCTCAGTTTCAAAGAACTACTTTTTGTTTTCACCACAAACTTTCAATTCATTCTGCCTGGGCTTTTTGACTCAATTAAAAAGAAAAGAACCTTGGTTTACCTCTCTAACATTCCCATATCAGATAGAAAGGTCTGCACTACTCTTTCTGGTTTCACTACCTAAAAACTCCTGGCTTTTATTTAATACGTTCAAACAGCAGAATTAACAATACATAATCTTTTTCATTCTCTCCCCTCCCTACCAGCTTTCTCACCCCTTCTGATGGAATGTTTTAATCTTCATCTCTATTAATTCTGTAGAAGATAGGCCATTTGGACACAACAGATGAAAATTTCTCTAATGCCAGTTGCTATCCACAATGGCTTGGGATACCAGCTTGGTGAATTTTTTCCTTTAAAGAGCTTACAATAACTAAAACTTTAGAAAAGGAAGAGCAAATTAAGACAGAAAATTAATGACAAAAAACCGAATTCCTTAAAAAAAAAAAAAAAATACAAAGACTAGTACCTTAAAAATATATATATATTTTTATATATGGCAGGGAGGAAAGTGGTATTACTGACAATTATTATAAATGCACTAATTGAGACTAAGGAGCTCTGGTGGCAAAATGTTTAAATGCTTGGCTGCTAACCGAAAGGTCGGCAGTTCGAATCTACCAGCAGCTTCACAGGAGAAAAGACCTGGTGATCTGCTCCCCTAAAGATGTGCAGCCTAGGAAATTCTACAGGAAGTTCTCCTCTGTCCTACAGGGTTGCTATGAGTGAGAATCAACTCGATGGCCCACAACAGAAACAACAATTGAGACTTAAGATTAATTTTCTAATATAATAGCATGGCCTATAAATAGAGAGACAAAGACTAGAGCCTAATTCTTCTTATTCCTAAGTGTTTCTAATCATGAAACCAAACTACCTGGCAAGCTGAAAAACACTGAAGAACTATAAAAAAATATCAGAAACTAAGAAACTCTAAAAAGCCAAAACACTAAAGCATAGGTTTTTAAATAAAAACAGCTTGATGAAACAATAATAAAGACACTACAATATATTTCCTGTCTCCTTGCAAGGAGGGCATAACAATAATGAATCTGAGAACGGGACCTGGCACATTAACATATACTCAAATATTATTAGACTGAACTATACAAACACATGAAAGGAGACACCACTACAGCTTAGTTATAAGATTAATCATCTTATTCAAAGCTTAATATACTTAGACATTATAATAGAGAAAAACTTTGCGGGCATCTCAATTTTCTCAGTCAGAATATAAAATCAAACTCTCATTCATCTCTATCATAGTGGTCATCTGAATGCTAGATAAGATTTTAATAATTTCTGCAGATGGGAAAATCTGGTAAATAATGCTGCTGCTGTTGTTGTCAGATGCTATCGAGTCAGTTCTGAGTCACAGCGGCCCTATGTACAACCGAATGAAAAAGTGCCAGGTCCTGTGTCATCCACCAATCATTGTTATGCTTGAGCCCATTGTTGCAGCCACTGTGTCAATCATCTCATTGAAGGTCTTCCTCTTTTTTGCTGCCCCTTTACTTTACCAAGCATGATGTCCTTGTCCAGGGACTGGTTTCTCAGATAATATGTCCAAAGTATGTGAGACGAAGTCTGGCCGTCCTCGCTTCCAAAGAACATTTTAGCTGTACTTCTTCCAAGAAAGACTTGTTCGTTCTTCTGGCAGTCCATGGTATATCAGTATCGTTCGCCAACACCATAAATTCAAAGATGTCAATTCTTCCTTGGTCTTCCTTACTCATTGTCCAGCTCTCACATGCATACGAAGCGACTGAAAACACCATGGCTTAGGTCAGGGACACCTTAATACTTAAAGTGACACATTTGCTTCTTAACACTTTCAAGAGGCCTTTTGCAGAAGATTTGTCCAATGCAATGCGTCATTTGATTTCTTGACTGCTGTTTCCGTGGGTGTTGACTACAGATCCGAATAAAATGAAATCCTTGACAACTTCAATCTTTTCTCCATTTATCATGAGGTTTCTTACTGGTCCAGGTGTGAGGATCTGTGTTTTCTTTATGTTGAGGTGTAATCTATACTGAAGTCTGTAGTCTTTGATCTTCATTAGTAAGTGCTTCAAGACCTCTTCACTTTCAGTAAGCAAGGCTGTGTCATCTGCAAAACGCAGGTTGTTAATGAGTCTTCATCCAAAATCCTGATGCCATGTTCTTCGACATATAGTCCAGCTTCTCAGATTATTTGATCAACATACAGATTGAGTAAGTATGGTGAAAAGATACAACCCTGATGCACACCTTTCCTGACTTTAAGCCATGCAGTTTCCCCTTGTTCTGTTTGAACGACTGCCTGTTGGTCTATGTATAGGTTCCTCACGAACACGACTGTTCTAATATTCCTATTCTTCACAATGTTATCTATAATTTGTTATGATCCACACAGCCAAATGCCTTTGCATAGTCAATAAAATACAGGTAAACATCTTTCTGGTATTCTCTGCTGTCAGCCAAGATCCATCTGACATCAGCAATGATCTTCCTCCTTCCACATCCTCTTCTGAATCCAGCTTGAATTTCTGGCAGTTCTGTCGATGTACCACTGTAATCGCTTTTGAATGATCTTCACCAAATTTTACTTGCGTGTGATATTAATGATTATTGTTTGATAACTTCCACATTTGGTTAAATCACCTTTCTTGGGAATAGGCATAAATATGGATCTCTTCCAGTCGGTTGGCCAGGTAGCTGTCTTCCAAATTTCTTAGCATAGAAGAGTAAGCACTTCCAGTGCTGCATTCATTTATTGAAACATCTTCATTGGTATTCCATCAATTCCTGCAGCCTTGTTTTTCAGCAATGTCTTCAGTGCAGCTTGGACTTCTTCCTTCAGTATCGTTTCCTGATCACATACTACCTCCTGAAGTGGCTGAACATCAACCAATTCTTTTTGGTACAGTGACTCTGTGTATTCCTTCCATCTTCTTTTGATGCCTCCTGTGCTGTTTAATATTTTCCCTATAGAATTCTTCAATACTGCAACTTAAGGCTTGAAATTTTTCTTCAGTTCTTCAGCTTGAGAAATGCCGTGTGTGTTCTTCCCTGTTGGTTTTCTAACTCCAGGTCTTTGCACATTTCATTACAATACTTTGTCATCTTGAGCTGCCCTTTGAAATCTTCTGTTCAGCTCTTTTATTTCATCATTTTTTCTGTTCACTTTAGCTATCTGACATTCAAGAGCAAGTTTCAGAGTCTCTTCTGACATCCATTTAGGTCTTTTCTTTCTTTCCTGTCTTTTTAATGACCTCTTGCTTTCTTCATGTATGATGTCCTTGATGTCATTCCACAACTCGTCTGGTCTTCAGTCATTAGTGGTCAATGCATCAAATCTATTCTTGAGATGGTCTCTAAATTCAGATGGGATATACTCAAGGTCGTTCCTTGGCTCTTGTGAACTTGTTCTAATTTTCTTTAACTTCAACTTGAACTTCCGTATGAGCAATCGATGGTCTGTTCCACAGTCGGCCCCTAGCCTTGTTCTGACTGATGATATTGAGCTTTTCCATCATCTCTTTCCACAGACGTAGTCAGTTTGATTCCTGTATATTACATCTGGCGAAGTCCACATGTATGGTCGCAGTTTATGGTGTGGAAAAAAGGTTATTTGCAATGAAGAAATCGATGGTCTTGCAAAACTCTATCATGCGATCACCAGCGTCGTTTCTGTCATCAAGGCCATACTTTTCAATTACCAATCTTTCTTCTTTGTTTCCAACTTTCGCGTTCCAATCACCAGTAATTATCAACACATCCTGGCTGCATGTTCGATCAACTTCAGACTGCAGTAGTCGGTAAAAAAATCAATTTCTTCATCTTTGGCATTGGCAGTTGGTACATAAATTTGAATAAGTCATATTAACTGGTCTTCCTTGCAGGCATATGGATATTATCCTATCACTGACATCGCTGTACTTCAGGACAGATTTTGAAATGTTCTTTTTGGCAATGAATGCAATGTCATTCCACTTCAGTTTTCATTCCTGGCATAGTAGAACATATGACTGTCAGATTCAAAATGGCCAATACCAGTCTGTTTCAGCTCACTAATGACTAGGATGTCGATCTTTATGCTTTCCATATCATTTCTGACGACTTCCAATCTTCCTTGATTCATACTTTGTACATTCCACATTCCTACTGTTAATGGATGTTTGCAGCTATTTCTTCTCATTTCGAGTCATGCCACATCAGCAAATGAAGGTCCCAAAAGCTTGACTCCATCCACGTCATTAAGGTCGACTCTACTTCGAGGAGGCAGCTCTTCCCCAGTCATCTTTAGAGTGCCTTCCCACCTGAGGAGTTCATCTTCCAGCACTGTATCAGACAATGTTCCACTGCTATTCATTAGGTTTTCACTGGCTAATCTTCAGAAGTAGACCATTAGGTCCTTCTTCGTGGTCTTAGTCTGGAAACTCTGCTGAAACCTGTCCACCATGGGTGACCCTGCTGGTATTTGAATACTGGTGGCATAGCTTCCAGCATCATGGCCAACACACAAGCCTCCACAATATGACAAACTGACACACGTGGAGGTCTGGTAAATAATACTTTCATTTAATGTACTAACCTTTCTTTCAAGCAACTTAGTACCTAATCAAACATGCAACCAAAAAACCCCTCAAATTTCTCATAAGACACACCAATCCAATATGCATGCTGTATAATTTCTGTTTTCAATAAAGTAGACTTGCAACGGCATGCACCTTAGGGTTAAAAATCACAGGATAATTAAAATAATCTCAGACCTCTAAAAGTAAGATGTCTTAATTACTGAAGTTACAATGATAAAAATTAGATTAGGAATTAGAGTTACTAGAATTTCTATTAGCTAAGATAGCAGTTAATGACAGTATCACAGTCTCCTGTCCTTCCTCGGCTAGCTGTGTTCCCCATCAAAGAAGTGCAGTTTCATCTAAACAGAAAATTAGTTTGAGATGAAAAAGAGAAAAAACTCAAAGAAATGGTTCCACTATTTAAAGAACAGATATGGCACTATCTAAGTGAGCGGTCATAGAAAAAGAAAAAAAGAATGGATAAATTAATTTTTAGTCAGTACAAATTATAATACAGCTAAACTGTCCTTCTTTCTCTAAACAGAATACTTAAGTGCTTATCCTAAATCTTTTGATCATATGCAAAATCTCCAACTTCTCACAAACATTCAGAGTTTCAAAGAATCATTTAAAGCAGATTTTCAATATAAACAACAAAAAACTACTGAAACTAGGAAAAGAAAGGAGAAACTCTAAAGTCCAATTAATTATCAAAACAGGTTGACATAACTCTAAAACATGTAATTCTTTAAGAAATAGCATGGAAGTCTGAGATATTAATTTAAAGAAGTTGCAGGGCCAAAACATAGCTATTTACATAATTCCGCCATTCGCATTTTAGCATAATAGATCGGGGGTTAACACGTAGATCTTCAGGGAGAATATGTCTGTGCTCGTTAATGAGCCAAGCAATATTTTCTTTAGTATTTCATCCTATAAATACTGGTAGCAAAGTTTACTAGCCTTTTCCAGATGCATTTAATTTTATCAATAATACTCAGAGATATCCTGTCTTCTTTCCTTATAACCTTAACATATTCCATTTAAAAAGGCCAAACAGCAGAAAATACACCTCTTTTGGACACAAGGTCAGACTATGATTTCTAAGGTCACAACAGTTCTAAAATTATATAACACTATGCAGTTGACTGGCGCCCTGGTGGTGCAGTGGTTAAGAGCCCGGCTGCTAACCAAAATGTTGGCAGTTCAAATCCACCAGCTGCTCCTTGGGAACCCTATAGGGCAGTTCTACTCTGTCCTATAGGGTCGCTATGAGTCAGAATCAACTTGATGGCAATGGATCTGGATGTAGTTGACTAAGGTCCCTAGGTGGTGCAAATGGTTTGCACGGGACTGCTAATTTAAAGGCTGGCAGTTTGGTTTGAACCTATCCAGTGGCACCACTGAAGAAAAGCATTGCAGTCAGCTTCTGTTCAGATTACGGCCAAGAAAACCCTATAAAGCAGTCCTACTCTAAACACACTGGATCACATGAACCAGAATCGACTTGACAACAACAACAACAATGGAAATACCTAATAAAAATTTACCGAGAATTAATTAAGCCTGTACGGAAAGCCAGTAGGGCACTAACTACTAATCTTCACCATAAACTAGGGTGAATATGAGCAAAGCATAAATCCTTAGAAAGAAAATGTTAATTTGATCATCTTCTATATCAACATATGAAGAACTATAATGTTCAGAAATTAAGTTCATGTACTTTAGAATTTATTGAGCAATACTTGGCACTATAGTACATGTGATGGATGAAAACACGAAAAAACTGTGTGGAGAAGCTCATAACTGAGGACATTTAATCTGAATACAATCGTGAGGAAAAATTCAGAGTTAAAAAAAAAACTGTCTATGTCATGAAAAACTAACATAAACAAAATAAAAATGGAGGAACTGTTCCTGATTTTAAAAGATAAAAGAGACACAATAACTGAATGTTATATGTGATCTTTAACTTGAAAGGGCGAGAAGGAGCAAAATAGCTAAAACAAAACAAAGAACATTAAGCAACAGAGGAATGTTAAATGTCATGTTAAATTTCTTGAGAGTGATAATGATGTTGGGGTTACATATATGAACATCTTGATATTAGGAGAAGCATACTGCAATATTTAGGAGTGAAGCTCACGATGCCTATAACTTAAATTTAAAATGGTTTAGGAAAATAATATTTTATATAAGCAACAACATATGTTCATCTTTTTCCTAAACCTATTTAAATTAATATATACATATATATGAAAGAAAAATAAAGCAAATGTGATGAAATGTTAACTACTGGTGAGAATCTATGGCTATTTTTTTCAACTTGTGTACAGATTTTTTATTTGGGTTTGAAATTTTTAAGCTGGAGAAAAAGCAGAGTATCATTTTGAATTAACTCAATCTACTTACAGATTATAATTTTTTAATTTAAAAAGCAAATTTTCCATATGTAACAGAATTTTTAACTGTAAATTAAATGACTCAATAACAAACGGTAAAAATACTAGTATAAAATTTACTGTCTACTGAGAATTAATGAAACCTGTACTGAAAGCCAGAGGGCACCGACAGCAACTACAACTTAAACTAGGGTGAATATGAGTAAGCCATAAATCCTGAAAGAAATATTAATCTGTTCATTTTCCTATAAAACATACTATTTTATCGTTTGATATATGGATTGCCCACTACTGAAATACTAAGGTTTAGTTAAGTGACCCATTATCCGCTGCCATCGAGTTGATGCCGACTCATAGCAACCCTATAGGACAGAGTACAACTGCCCCATAGGGTTTCCAAGGAGGGGCTGGTGGATTCGAACTGATGACCTTTTGGTTAGCAGCTGAGCTCTTAGCCACTGCTGTTTGATATATGGATTGCCCACTACTAAAATAACTAGGGTTTAGCAAGTGAAAGAATGCAATATTTTATTTTAGGGAGGGGGAGCAGAGATTGGCAGCTGTTGCTGTTATTAGGTGCTGTCGAGTCGGTTCATAGCGACCCTATGTACAAAAGAACGAACACTGCCTAGTCTTGCACCATCCTCACAATTGTTGCTATGTCTGAGCCCACTGTTGCAGCCACTGTGTCAATTCATCTCACTGAGGGTTTTCCTCTTTTTCGCTGACCCTCTACATTACCAAGTATGATGTCCTTCTCAAAGGACTGGTCCCTCCTGATTACATGTCCAAAATAAGTGAGATGAAATCTCACCATCCTTGCCTGTAAGGATACCTGGTTAATTCACTTGCCAAAGCAAACTGTTAATTGTGAAAATAGGATGACTATTTTATCAGTCTTAAAATCATACTAAATCCATAAATTTAGTGGAAGTGATATAACACAACAATTACTGCGGGAAACTCATATCATTGGAACAAAGAAAGACTGACTTTGGAACCAAGGGCTATGGAATATAATTACTAAGTATTTGCTGGTACCATTGCACTAACCTGTTGGGACTTGCTTATAAAGGTTTTCTCTCAATGTTACAAAGCATTTCTTGAATATGACTTAGTATTTCTTGTTTGTTGAAAGCAGTATTTAAAGCATTTAAAAATTATTCTCATGATACTTTTTCTTTTTTGTAATTAGAAACACATGCACGTTCCAAAAATTTCAAATACCTAGTTCCATCTCCTAGCAAGGTAGGTATTTAACATTCTGCAATGTATCTTAGACACCTTTTCTATGTATATCAAACTAAAATACCACAAAGACAAGACTAAACACTCCATTTGGGCAGTGATTATGTCCTTTTATATCTCACTATTAACTGTAATCCAGACTCCTAACAGACTACTTAGCACAGACTGAACTCTCAATAAACACAGGCAGTCCCTGGGTTACAAACGTCCGACTTACAAACAACTCATACTTAAGAACAGACTGCCATAAATCATACAATATTAAAAATTTGAGTTAAATATAATGGTTCATAATAACGACCATACATACTACTCTGTGACACTCATGAAAATACTGTGCAGTTTGGAAATGTTTAAGTATTTCATACACATAGAAAGGTATAACATATACTATATACTAAGACAAACATTTGACTAACTGACGTTGAATAAGAAGAGTATGTACCTGTTCTGAATTACCTACAAATTCAACTTAAAGATAGACTTAGGAACAGATCTCGTTCATAACCCAAGGACTGCCTGTATTTGTTAAATGATCATTTCTAATGTTCTACAATTTTTTTTTTTTAACCTTTAACACTACATTGTAGACTTCGTGTCAATATTGATGGAGGTATGCAATTCTTTTTACTAACCACGTTGCAACACTAACAATGGAAAATGCAGTTGTTACTAATTTCTCATCATTACAAACAACAGGGCAGTGAACATGTATAAATATATAACTTTATTTTATATTTATTTATAACATATGTGTGTGTGTGTCTGTGTGTGTGTATCCATAGCATTTTACTACTACCCATTGCCATGGAGTCAATTCCAACTCACAGTGACCTTACAGGACAGAGTAGAACTGCCCCACAGGGTTTCCAAGCTGAAAGCCACATCTTTCTCCTGTGAAATGGCTAGTGAGTTCGACCTCCTGACCTTTCAGTTAGCAGTCAAGCACTTAACCACCATGCTACCAGTTCCTTTTTACTTTTTCTTAGATGAAGCTAATTTGGTAATATGTTTCAATCTGATGTTTAATCTTGTATTTTATTTGTTAAAATAGAATATAAATCTTAATAATGTAACATGTTCCCAAGAACAAGAAGTTAGAAAAAAATCTTACCATTCTTGCTGACATCCAGCTCCCTGAGATTAACGAGATTTGCGATAGATGCTGGTAGCGTTGTTAAATCATTGTCTGGCAAACTCAGTTTGTGTAGAGACTGACAGTTAAAAAGTTGCTGTTGAAAAATAGAGACAAACGGATTTTGAGTATCTATTTAGCTTCCTTAAATCATTTCATCAACAAACTTTTACACAGTTAGCCTTATTAAAACTAACTGAGTCATATCCACCCAAATACCAGGAAAGTTCTCTTATTGCTCTATTACGCTAATATGAACCTGAATACAACTGAAACACTAAGAATGGTCTACATCTTCATAATTCTGTCCTGAACCAAATACACTTAGTGAGAATAAATGCATGGCTGTATTCTCTGTTGAGTAGTCAAAAAAATATGTGGCTTTTAAATATGGTAAACTTTGGAGCTTATATTTTCTAAATATTGCATGAAACACATTATACTAAAAAAATTATTCCTTATCTGAAATTCTAATTTAACAGGGTGTCCTATATTTTTACTTGCTAAATCTGGCAATCCATATTACAGTTTATTTTTTCTTTTTTAAACATTGGCCACACACACTAAATTGATTTTTATGAGTCACCAATGGGTCTCCACCTACAGTTTGAAAAACACTGCTGTTTGAGTGGTAAAATGTTCTAACGATTAGATTAAAACTACAGTAGATTTTCCATAAAACACAGGAAATTGGTTAAAGGGATAAACAGAGTGAAATTTAAGAAGGTAAGCACCACAAGAAAACTACTAGAGTTAATAAATAAATTCAGTAAAGTGGCAGGATACAAGGTTAATACACAAAGCTGTCAGGTTTCTATACATTAGCAATGAGCAATTTGAAAAGGAAATGAAGGAAACAATTCCATTTACAATAGTATCTAAAAGAATAAAATACCTAAAAATAAATCTAATCAAGGAAGTGAAATACTTGTATACTGAAAACTATAAAACACTACTAAAACAAATTAAAGACCTAAATACATAGAAAGATATACCATATTCATGGATCAGAAGACTTGATCTTAAGATGTCAATTCTACCTAATGCAATATCCATCAAAATTCCAAAAGACTTCTTTGCAGAAATGGAAAAGCCTATCTTCAAATTTATATGGAACAGCAAGGGGCCTTGAATAGCCAAAGCAATCTTGAAAAAGAAAAACACAGCAGGACAACTGACATTTCCTGATCTCAAAACATACTATAAAGCTATCGCCAAAACAGTCTGGTACCGGTGTAACAACAGATATACAGACCAATGGAATATAATTTAGAGTCCAGAAATAAACCTATACATCTATGATCAATTGATTTTTGACAAGGACACTAAGCCAATCCAATGGGAAAAGAATAATCTCAATAATAAATGGTGTTGGGACACCTGGATTTCCACCAACATAAGAATGAACTTAACCCATACCTCATACCATATAGGAAAACTAACTCAAAATGAATCAGAGACGTAATCTAAGAGCTAAAACTACAGTCGTCAAAAACAGATTTTTAGATGCAACACCAAAAGTACAGGTAAAATTAACAAAAAAAAGATAAATGGGATCTCACCAAAATTTAAAACTTTTGTTCATCAAAGGACTTAATCAACAAAGTGAAGAGAAAACCTACAGAACGGGAGAAAATTTTTGGAAACCATGTATCAGATAAGGGTTTAATATCCAGAATATATACAGAACTCCTACAACTTACAAACAAAGAGACAACCCAATAAAAAAAAATGGGCAAAGGACTTAAATAGACATTTCACAGTGGAAAACACATGGCCCACAACATGATGTTCAATGTCATTAGTCATTAGGAAAATGCAAATCAAAACCACACTAAGATATCACACTTCACCCACTAATATGACTATGATTAAAAAACAGAAAACAACAGGTGTTGGCAAGGATGTGGAAAAATTGTAACTCTCATCCATTGATGGTGGGATTGTAAAACAGTAAAGTTGCTGTGGAGAATAGTTTGGCAGTTCCTCAAAAAGCTATAGATTTATAACTTAATTCAGCAATAACACTCCTAAGTATATACCCAAAAGAACTGAAAGAAGGAATGGAAACACATACTTTTACACCAATGTTCATTGTAGCAGTATTCCCAATAGCTGAAAGGTGGAAATAGCCTAAATGTCTATCAACAGATAAATGGAAAAATAAAATGTGGTGGTCAGTGGTAGAATTCTCACCTTCCATGCAGGAGATCCAGATTGGATTCCTGGTCAATGCACCTCAAGCACAGCCATCACTCATCTATTAATGGAGTCTTGTGTGTTGCTAAGAGGCTGAAGAAGTTTCAGCAGAGCTTTCAGACTAGAAAGGTCTAGGAATCTAATTCCATAAAGATTACAACCAAGAAAATCCTACGGAGCAGGTCTATTCTGTAACACATGGGGTTACCATGAGTCAGTCTCTACGCCACGGCAATGGGTTTTTTTCTTTCCTGTCTTTTTTTCTGCTTTATAAAGACTAAACTTTATTAGTGATTATAGGGACAGGCAGAAGGAAGGAGAAAAGAGGGTCTCATTGCTTAGGGGACACTAAGCTTCTGTTAAGGGTGATAGAAAATTTTGGAAATACATACTGATGATGCTTGAACAACAAGATAAACATAATTAATGTCACCAATTTGTACACGTGAAGAATGCTGAAATGGCCAAGTGTTTTGTTGCACATATATTTACTGCAATAAAAAAAAGAGAGTACATATATAGAGAGGCAGAGTAGCCACTGAAAACTCCTAGCAAAGAAACCAAGTGACTATATGAGAAAATATTTCATGGCAATAAATCTTGTCAACCAACTTTGTTCCTCTAGTTGTTGTCAATAGATTTCAGAAATATATGACCTACCTAGGCGTGGGAGGACACTGAGAGGAATTCAAGAACAAAGGGCCACAAAGGTAATTACTATAGCATACACAATCCTGCAACAATAGTATTAACAAACACTAATTTACAAATGGATACACAGGTAGATAGGTATGCCAAGAGGTGTGAGAGCATATAAGGGAACACACCCACCTGCAGATACAGGCTTGGTCATGGATATTTCCACATACATAACTGTAGGGGTTGCTTACATATTAATACAGACAATAAAGCACACAAGGGCCACAGTCAGGGCAACTAATCAGACATAACCAAACATCTCATAGGATTAAGTTCCTAGGCTAGAAGTGAAGGACCATGGACTTGGAGACATCTACGTCAATTGGCACAACATAGTTCATAAACACAGAGTTTTGCACCCTACTTTGGTGAGTAGTGTCTGGGATCTTAAAAGCTTCCAGCAGCCATCTAAGATACAACTACTGGTCTCTTCCCATCCAGAGAAAAGGATAATGAAGAAAACCAAAGACACAAGGGAGCAATTAGTCCAAAGAAATAATGGACCACATAAACCATAGCCTACACGACCCCTAGACCAGAAGAACTAGATGATGCTCAGCTACCACCACCAACCACTCTAACTGGGATCACAACAGAGGGCCCTGGTCAGAGCGGGAGAAAAATGGTAGAGTAAAAAATATAATTCACAAAAAAGGCCAGACTTACTGGCCTGACAGAAACTGGAGGAACCCCTGAGATTATGGCCCTAAGACGCCCTTTTGAACTGGAAGTGATGCCACTCCCAGAACCTCCTTTCAGTCAAACAAAAGACAGGCCTATAAATTAAGCAATAACACTCAAGACTAATGTGCTCCTTAGAACAAGCAATTACATGACTTCAAAACGGCAATACCTCCCCAAAAGCAAAGATGAGAAAGCAGGAAGGGGCAGAAAATCAGGATGAAAGGAAATGAGGAACCTAGGACAGAAATGGAAACAATGCTGACACAATGTGGGGAATGAAACCAATGTCATGGAACACTTTTTGTACAAATTATCGAATGGGAAACTAATCTGCTCTGTAAACTTTCACCTAATAAAAAAATAAAAATAAAAAAAAAAGTCCTTCAAATACTTTTCTATAAATGCTGGATGGGGTGTGGGGAACATGAAGAAAGATGAGCAAATAGAATCCTACCTCAAAAAAGGCGTTTGTCATGGATTGAATCATGCCCCTCAAAAAATGTGTGTATATTGGCATAACAGTTTATAAAGACAATGTTCTACATTCTACCTTGGTGAGTAGCGTCTGGGGTCTTACAAGCCTGTGAGCAGCCATCTAAGATACTCCACTGGTCTCA
>NW_004443965.1:17040847-17047295 GCF_000243295.1 Trichechus manatus latirostris
AGGTCAAGAAGGGAGAGGGTTGATATGTCGTGGGGTTTTTAACTAATGTCATAAAACAGTATGTATACTACTGTTCCATGAGAATCCATTTGTTCTGTAAACCTTCACCTGAAGTACAATAAAAAAAATTTTTTTAAAAAGTGCTTAT
This sequence comes from Trichechus manatus latirostris, assembly GCF_000243295.1. Classification (NCBI taxonomy): domain Eukaryota; kingdom Metazoa; phylum Chordata; class Mammalia; order Sirenia; family Trichechidae; genus Trichechus; species Trichechus manatus. The sequence goes on from NW_004443965.1 coordinate 17,040,996, forward strand.
CAATTTGGCTGGGCCATGATTCCCCGTATAGTGTGGTTGTCCTCCATTTTGTGATTGTAATTTTATGTTAAAGAGGATTCGAGTGGGATTGTAACACCCTTACTCAGGTCATATCCCTGATCCAATGTAAAGGGAGTTTCCCTGAGGTGTGGCCTGCACCATCTTTTATCTTACAAGAGATAAAAGCAACAGGAAGCAAGCAGAGAGTTGAGGACCTCACACCACCAAGAAAGCAGCGCCAGAAGCAGAGCGCATCCTCTGGACCCGAGGTTCCTGTGCCGAGATGCTCCCAGACCAAGGGAAGACTGAGGACAAGGACATTCCTCCAGAGCTAACAGAAAAAGCCTTTCCCTGGAGCTGATGCCCTGAATTTGGACTTTGTAGCATACTAGACAGTGACAGAATAAACTTCTCTTTGTTAATGCCATCCATTTTGTGGTATTTCTGTTATAGCAGCACTAGATGACTAAGACAGTGTTTAACAACAAAATTATGATGTGATAACTAAATGGACACTTTATCATCAATTACATAATTGTACATCAATAGAAAAGGGTATAAATAAAGTATGTTATGAAAAGTGGCAACCTTTCAGAACCTTGCCTATTTCAGATATAGACAGCTACTTTTTACACTTAATATACATACAGAAAAGAAAACTTAAACAGCTAAAAGTACAACCAGCAAAAAAAGGATGTAGTCAACCCACAAATTTCTCCAATATATTCACTTCTTCAAAATTTCAACAAAATAATTTTAAGGTATATAAATCTTTCCCAGTACAAATTATTTTTTAAAACATGTTCACTGCGGAGAATTTCATAAGTATGGGGGAATGTATTATATATTTATGACATATACCCACAGAGAAGTGATTGTTAATATTTTGGATTTCTTTTCAGCGTTTGATCTACACATATTACTTTAGCACAATTGAGATTATGTAGGTATATTAATTAAGTCATTATTTAATTGTCTCAAATTTGTAAGTGTAGAGAAGTACAGTCATGTTAACCTTATAACAAGTTAAGACTGCTTAAAAATTAAATCCAGTTTTATACATTAGGTAGAACATTTAATACACTGGACCAACAAGTTATCAGAATATAAAACCCAATACAATAATACTGAAGACCCTTTAGACAGCTACTAAAACAGGTTACTACTCCTAAAAAGCCCAAAGAGAAATTTATGGAACCTTCATTTGCAATCAAAAGTTTAGGTCTTCAATTTTAATTTAAAATACACCATGTCCAAATAAGTAAACTTTTTGAGATGTTTCAATCTTATCACAATACCCCATGTTATCTTGTTATATAACACAAGCATAAGCCCTAATGGCAAATATGCATTACCAAAGAGAACATACATTAAAAGCATAAAGCAATATTCCAAAGTAATAGTTTTGAAAACGCTTCAATTACTTAATTTAACAATTAAACTATAATGCTTTTTCTTTCATATTTACAGACTCTTTGGGATGAAAGGAATTTTGAAATCTTCATGGCTTTTTGAAAAACAGACTACGTATGTGGAACACTAAACAGTAGACTAAATGGAATATTATACTGGAAAAAGTGAAGACTATCTAATTTTTCTTGCCACTTAACAGCTGTAAGGATTTTTCATCATTTTATCACACTGTTGATAATCATTACACATTACAACTGTCATTTTATTTCCCTAAACTGGTCCTCAGTAACACCTAAAAGCCAGACCATATGATTCAGAAAGTATTTTCAAAGTTTTTATAAGCTAAGAATGTGAACTTCAGACAGTTGTTCTTAAAAATCACTCTTAGAATAATCTATTAACGAGTTTGAATGTCACAAATAAAGAACAAGATATATCTATGAAATGGCCTTATGTAACTCTCTTAGTTCTTCACTTAAAAATAGAAAAACACAGCTTTTAATAGCTACCCATCATTGGAATATTCAGTCCATAAATTTTCTCTTAAATACAGTAAAAGAATCATATTCTTAAAAAATATACATGGCAAGAAAAAGTTCTGTGGTAAAGTTAAAGAAATGAATTTTAATTCTTAAAGTAGACTAATTTATCCCAGCTAAGAATTAAGCTGAAATAGACTGGTAGTAGCCATTTTGAATTGGACAAACCTATGGTCTACTGTGCTGGGAATGACAAACTAAAGAGAAATACTATCACACTCACCATCAAAAAGAACATTCAAGAGCTATCCTGAAGTACAACACTGTCAATGACAGGATAATATTCATATGTATGCCTACGAGTTAACGTGACTATTATTCAAATTTATGCATCAACCACTAAGGCGAAAGCTGAAGAAATTGAGGATTTTTACCAACTTCTGCAGTCTAAAATTGATCAAACATGCAATCAAGATCCACTCATAATTACTGGTGATTGGAATGCAAAAGTTGGAAATAAAGAAGGATCAGTAGTTGGAAAATACAGCCTTGGTGATAGAAACAATGCTGGAGATCTCATGATAGAATTTTGCAAGACCAACAATTTCTTCATTGCAAATACCTTTTTTCAACAACATTAATGGGACTATACATGTGGACCTCACCAGATGGAATTACACAGGAAACAAATCGATTACATTTGTGGAAAGAGACAATGGAAAAGCTCAGCATCATCAGTCAGAACAAGGCTAGTGGCCAACTGCAGAACCGACCATTAATTGCTCACATGCAAGTTCAAGCTGAAGCTGAAGAAAATTAAACAAGTCCACAAGAGCTAAAGTACGACCTTGAGTATATGCCATCTGAATTTAGAGACCATCTCAAGAACTGATTTGATGCGCTGAACGCTAATGACCGAGGACTAGACAAGTTGTGGAATAACATCAAGGACATCATTCATAAAGAAAACAAGAGGTCATTAAAAAGACACGAAAGAAAACCAAAATGGATGTCAGAAGGACTCTGAAGCCAGCTAAAGTGAACAGAAGAGATGATGAAGTAAAAGAGTTGAACAAAAGATTCCAAAGGGCAGCTTGAGAAGACAAAGTAAAGTATTATAATGAAATGAGCAAAGATCTGGAGTTAGAAAACAAAAAGGGAAGAACACACTTGGAATTTTTCAAGCTGAAAGAACTGAAGAAAAAATGCAAGGCTTGAGTTGCAATACTGAAAGAGTCTATGGGGAAAATACTGAACTACACAGGAGGTAGCATATGCTCAAGAACCAATGGCACTGAAGGAAGAAGTCTAAGCTGCACTGAAAGCACTGGCGAGTAACAAGGTTCAGGAATTGACAGAATACCAACTGAGATGTTTCAACAAACAGATGCAACACTGGAAGTGCTCACTCACATATGACAAGAAATCTGGAAGACAACTACCTGGCCAACCACTGGAATAAATCCGTATTTGTGGCCATTCCAAAGAAAGGTGATTCAACAGAATGCAAAAATTATCGAACAATATCATTAATATCACATGTAAGTAGAATTCTGCAGCAGTATATCGACAGGAAAATTTCAGATATTTAAGCCAGATTCAGAAAAGGATGAGGAATGCGGAATATCACTGCTAGTGTGAGATGGATCTTAGCTGAAAGCAGAGAATACCAGAAAAGATGTTTACCTGTGTTTTGTTAATCATGCAAAGGCATTCAACCATGTGGATCATAACAAATTATGGATAACACTGCGAAGAATGGGAATCCTAGAACACTTAACTGTGCTTATGAGGAACCTGTACATAAACCAAGAGGCAGTTGTTCTAACAGAATGAGGGAATACTGTGTAGTACAGTCAGCAAAGATGTGTGTCAGGTTTGTATCCTTTCACCATACTTATTCAATCTGTATGCTGAGCAAATAATCTAAGAAGCTGGACAAGATGAAGAAGAACATGGCATCAGGATTGGCGGAAGACTCGTTAACAACCTGCAATATGCAGATGACACAACCTTACTTGCTGAACGCAAGGAGGACTTGAAGCACTTACTGATGAAATCAAAGACTACAACCTTCAGTATGGACTGCACCTCAGCATAAAGAAAGCAAAAATCCTCCCAATGGACCAATAATCAACATCATGATAAACGGAAAAAAGACTGAAGTTGTCAAGGATTTCATTTTACTCGGATTCACCATCAACACCCACGGACACAGCAGTCAAAAAATCAAAACACGTATTACACTTGGCAAATTGGCTGCAAAAGACCTCTTGAAAGTGTTAAAAAGCAAAGATGTCACACTGAGGACTAAGGTGTGCCTGACCTGAGCCACGGTATTTTCAATCACCTCATATGCATGTGAAAGCTGGACAATGAATAAGGAAGAAAGAAGAATTGATGCCTATGAATTATGGTGTTGGCAAAGAATACTGAATGTATCAGAGACTGCCAAAAGAACGAACAAATCTGTCTTGGAAGAAGTACAGCCAGAACGTTCCTTAAAAGCAAGAATGGGGAGACTTCATCTCACTGACTATGGACATGTTATCAGGAGGGACTAGGCCCTGGAGGACATCATGCTTGGTAAACGGTTAAACAAAAAGAGGAAGACCCTCAAAAAGATGAACCGCCACAGTGGCTGCCACAATGGGCTCAAGCATAGCAACAACTGAGAGTGGCACAGGACTGGGTAGTGTTTCATTCTGTTGTATACGAAGTCACTCTAAGTCAGAACTGACTCGATGGCGCCTAACAACAACGAACTTTGCAACAAGACTAGAAAGAAAAGTCTGGCAATCTACTTCTGAAAATCAGTCAATGAAAACTCTGTGGATCACAACAGACCAATCTGCAACCAGTCCTGGGGATGGTGAAGAACTGGGCAGCACTTCATTCTGTTATGCACAGGGTAACCATGAGTTGGAAACCAACCTGATGGCACTAACAATAACAACCAGCTACTATTATGTCTTATAAAAACTAGGAAAAGGTAAGATTAATTTCACTTCTTTGTCTAGTTAAGTCTAGTAGCTGCAGATCATGTGGTCTCTTTACCCTAGTGGCAATAACACAATTGGAGTTAAATACAAAATTCTAAATAATTTGCACAAGTACTCATGCAATTAACTCCAAGAAGTAAACTTTTTTAAAAATCTATTTAAAAAATTTGAATTGTAGTGATACCCTAAGATAAAATTTAAGAAATCAAAACAACACACAAATATAGACAGCATTATGGCAACACTAATAATATCACATTTCTATTCTAAAATCGACATAAAAATGACTAAAGGTAATTTTTGAAAGATCGTATTAACATACCTTTGGAAGCTCTTCAATCTGATTAGCATCTAAATAGAGCTCCTCCAGGGTTTTTTCAAAAGTAAAAATCTCTTTGGGAACCTGTTCCAAACTGCTATGAGAATAATCCAGAGTAGTTACTGTCTCCTCTTCCCCTCGAAGACAACGACATGGTACCAGCCGCACAAATAAACTTCGTTTTGTAGTCATTTTTAGACACTGCAACATTCAAACAAAAATAAATGTAATTAAAAAACATATACCTTCTAACAATTTTTCTGAATTATTATAATTGATCTATCACAGCTAAACACACACACAATGGAATACATTTACCATTGTTTTAATATCCAAATTTATATCTATTATATACTTAAGTACTTTCCAAAATAATCCGTAAAGTAACTATATGCTTCTAAAGGAAATACTGCTTTATGAGTCTCCTTATTGGCTCTCAAAAGGAAAAATCCTAATACAAAAAAGATTTCAATTTCTGCTTAAGAGTACTCTCTGTTTCTTACATCTCACTACATGGATGAATCTGGAGGGTGAAATGCTGGGTGAAATAGGTCAGTCACAAAAGGACAAATACTGCATGACACCACTATGATAAAGGATCAAGAAAAAAAATATCTTTGATGAAGAACTTGTACCAGTACAACTAAAGCTATTTCAGAGGATAGAAGACGAAGAAACACTTCCAAATTCATTCTACGAAGCCAGCATAACGCTGATACCAAAACCAGGAAAAGATGTCACAAAAAAAGAAAATTACAGACCAATATCTCTCATGAATACCGATGCAAAAATTCTCAACAAAATTCTATCCAATACAATTCAGCATCATATCAAAAAAATAATACACCACGACCAAGTAGGATTCATACCAGGAATGCAAGGATGGTTCAACAGTAGAAAATCTATCAATGTAATCCACCACATAAATAAAAGGAAAGAAAAGAATCACATGACCATCTCAACTGACGCAGAAAAGGCATTTGACAAACTCCAACACCCATTCCTGATAAAAACTCTCAATAAAATAGGTATAGAAGGGAAATTTCTCAACATAATAAAGGGCATCTATGCAAAAACAAAGGCCAAC
>NW_004443965.1:17054763-17060436 GCF_000243295.1 Trichechus manatus latirostris
CTCCACTGGTCTCATCCCTTCGGGAGCAAGGGAGAATGAAGAGAACAGGATACAAGGAAAAGATTAGTCCAGAGGACTAACTGTCCACAGCTACCACAGCCTCCACCAGACTGAGTCCAGTACAGCTAGATTGTGCCTGGCTATCACCACTGACTGCTCTGACCGGGATCACAATAGAGGGTCCTGGACAGAGCTAGAAAAGGATGTAGAATCAAATTCTAACTCACAAAAGAAAATACCAGATTTAGTGGCCTGACAGAAACTGGAGAAACCCTGAGAATACGGCCCCCAGACACCCTTTTAGCTCAGTGGTGAAGTCAACTCCCTAAGTTCACCGTTCAGCCGGGGATTGGACAGCCTCATAAAACAAAACGGGACTAATGAGGCACAGCAGTCCAGGGACAAGGACTAGAAGGCAGGAGAGGACAGGAGGGCTGGTGATAGGGAATCCGAAGTTGAGAAGGGACAGTGTTGACATGTTGTGGGGTTGTTAACCATTGTCATAGGGCAATACGTGTACTAACTGTCTAACGAGAAACTATTTGTTCTGCAAACCTTCATCTAAGGTACAAAAAAAAAAGAAAATTATCTATGTGAGATCAAATTGACAACAGCAACTCAAAAGGTTTGATGGCAAGCCTAGTGGGCAGTGAGTTGAAGATAATGGTCATGGAATAATTTGGAAAAAGATAGTGAGAATAGCAGTACAACTGGAAGAATGTAATCGATGTCACTGAACTGTACGTGTAGAAACTTTTGAAATGGTCTAACTTTGGCTATGTATATTTTCACCAAAAAAAATAAAGTTCCCCAAGGTCCAGAAGGGAGGATGTTGATATGTCGTGGGGTTGCTAACCAATGTCATAAAACAATATGCGTACTGACTGTTTAATGAGAAACTTTTTTTTTCTGTAAACCTTCATTTAAAGTACAATAAAAAAAAAAAATCTTCACCAACAAATAAATACCCAGAAGCATTTACAGAATGCTTATTAACAATCTATGTTTATGCAAAGGCATGTGTTACTAATAAGAATAAACAGTTTTATTCATCTAGCAAGTAAGAAGAATTTAACTGCTAAAGAAGAATTTACGTTATATTGAGAGTTTATGAGAGATTAAAAAATTCCAAACATGAATACAAAATGTCTTGTTCTGGAGATTTTAAGAATACAACAGACAATGAGTTAGGGGAACACTTAAGAACAATGTAAAAGAACTATAGCCACATGTGACTATTTAAATTTATAAGTGAAGTTAAACAAAAAATTACCTTTTCAGTCTCACTAACTATATTTTAAGTGCTCAACAGCCACGTGGCTAGTGGAAACTGTATTAAATAGTGAAGATATAGAACATTTACATCACAGCAAAAAGTTCTATGGGAATGGTATGTCTCAAAACTATTATTCTGGTACTTCATATTATAAATACTTTATAGTTGTATTTATGTAATACGATAGTATCCAAAGACTTGGAAGGTATGGCCTAAAAATCTATTTCCCAGAAACCACACTGGACTGGGGAGTATAAAGCATCACTAAGAATAAAGGACATGGAACATTATTAGAATATATGTGATTTAAAAAAGAATACATTTATTTTAAATATGATTATATATGTAGGGCACCTGAGGTATAAGACAATTTATAAGGCAAAGGAATTGCTAATGAAAGTTATACAACTTCTAAGATTTTAAGGTAGTACTAACAGTAATTAGATCATGTTGCAGATACACAGAAGGAACATAAAGAACTCCTCAAAGAGGACAATGAATTCAGAAAAGGGAAATTAGATGCTGAGCTCTAGGAAGCTGCATAAGTCTACCTCTCAAAAGAAAACTTCCTATGGACGGAGGCTGTAAAGACAATTTACGTCTCAGATTAAATGTACTGGGCCTGGAGTCAATAAAAAATGGAACTCAATTGTGTACAAGCCTCCAGATGGAAATAGTGTAGACTAAAGTTACTGATAGGTAAGAAACGTGGTGTTGTGTGCCATCAAGTCAGCTTACTCATGGAGACCCTATATGACACAGTAGAACTGCCCCAAAGGTTTCCTAGACTGTAATTTTTACAGAAGCAGATCATCAGGTCTTTTCTCCTGTGGAGCTGCTGACTGGGTTCAAACTGCTGATCTTTTTGTTAGCAGACAAGCGCTTAACCACTGCACCACCAGGACATATCGATAAAAAAGGATGGGAACCTTAATCCTTGAGGACAGAGGCGGAAGTAGCGTATCAATGAGAAATGACTAAAAACACCCAAAATAATCCTTCCTTACACAATAATACAAGGAAACAAACCAAAAAGGAGAAAGCTTAGCCTGGTGTGAACAGGAACTGATCAAGGTTAGGACTGCTGATTGGAATTTTAGTGTTCTGATAATGAAGAGCCACTTTATAAATCAGATGTTAACACTGTAGATGTAAGAATATTCCAATAATGGAGGAAAAAGAGCCAACCAAGAAAAAAGGCAAGATCGTAAACCAAACACTTTCTAACAAAAGATATTAAAGATACTTACCACTGGGTTGAATTTATCTCCCTTATGTTTCTTAATTGAGCCAACATTCTAAAGAAAGCAAAAAGAGAAACAAAAGAATAAAAAATGGCTCTTTCTGAATCAAAGGAACATTTCTTCTCATTTCTAATCCACCTCAGAAGCAAAATTTAAATTTTTTAACATCACTAATATAAACTGCAAATATTATGACCAAATAGGCAAAGCACAATATAGCTTCTTTAAAACACACAGACACACACACAAAAATAATATAATAAATGGCTAACTTCTTAACCAATTCTTCATATTGAGGGCCCTCATCTATATCAAATAACAAATACCTTTTTATCCAGCAGTAAAGTTCCATTTATTTGAACTCTCAGGTGGAGAATAATAATTTTTCCATGCAAATAAATCCCTAACCACCAATTATATAACTTAAATTTAGCAGTTGATGTTATGTGGCAGAAACTTGCTTTCCATGTAATGGGATATGGGGCAAAGGGACACAGTTAAGATCAATGACATGTACTCAGAAGTCTGCTCTAGGGGTGAAATGGAAGTTCGTTCTGAGAAAACATTCATTTTCCTGATAAATGGTACAGGTTTACCTGATACCATGATTCTCCTATCTTTTAGCCTTAAATCTGTACACAATGTCTAATGCTGCAGCAGCCATTCTGTGACCACAAGGCAACAAACAAGAGGACTGAAAGCCAATGAATGGAATCCTGGGAAGATGGCAACGTGAGCACTCTAAGATCCCAACCCTCCCAAACATCCACCAAGAAAAGTAACTAGCAAATCTGTAATCTCAATACTGTAAGAACTCTGAAAAATAGTTGAAGGAATACAGAAATTAACCAAACACTGAAACAAGAGAGCTACTTTTAAAAATAAGAAAAACTTCCTTTTCTACTGTTCCACTCCTCCTGCTCCTGGCACAGCAGCCAGGCAGCAACAGGAGAGGTATTCCACTGGTCTCAACAGACGGGGCTCCAGTCTCTGAATCTGGACTGGACAGGGCAGACTCCACTGACAAACTGTTCAGTGTGTCTGTTCTTACCTGTCTGGAGACTGCCTGATGAACTGAAGTCTCGGTCTGTTCTGAATTGCAGCTTACACTGGGTGGGGGAAGGAGTAATGGGCAAAGACTGATGTTGTAACCACCTGACAGTGTCTGGCAGAAAACAGTGCTCTTGAAAGCATCATGTATACATGAGAATTGAAAAAGCCACATGGACGCATGCTTGGAGTTAACACATTATAATATGTTAATGTCCAGTCTGCAACAAAAAAAATCACGAGGCATACGAAGAAACTGGAAAATACAGCCCATTCAAAAGAATAAGACATTGGGGATACTGGGAAGATGGCAGTGTGAGCAGGTCTAGGATCCTAGCCTCCCCACATGAACACCAAGAAAAGCAACTAGAAATCATACTCAACCCTGTTAGAACCCTGAACAAGCAGATAAGGAAACGCACCAAGCAGTTGCAAACTGAAAAAAGTAAGGGATAAATTTCAAACACTAAGAAAATCTCTTCTTCCACTGCCCTTCCTCCTCTTGCTCCTAGTGTGGCAGACAGACATCTACAGCAGATCCACAACCTCATTCCCAGTCAACCCCAGACTCTCCTCTGCATTAAGAAATGCCTCAAGCAAAAACGAAACCTACAAAAAAAAAAGAAAAAAAACAAAATCCACAAACAAAAATAGCTCAGCCCAAGAGAGTAAGAAGAACAAAGAAAACGTCAGCACCACAAAAAAAAGCACAACAAAATGACAGCAACAAACACACATCTATCAATAATTACACTGAACATAAACGGACTCAACGCACCCATAAAGAGACAGACAATGACAGAATGGATAAGAAAACAGGATCCATCAATATGCTGTCTACAAGAGACACACCTTAGAAACAAAGATGTCAATTTATTAAGAGTCAAAGGTTGGAAAACAATATATATCAAGCTAACAACTACCAAAAAAGAGCAGGAGTGGCAATACTCATATCGGATAAAACAGACTTGAAAACGAGACCCACCATAAAAGACAAAGAAGGACACTATATAATGATTAAGGGGACGATCCATCATGAAGACATAACCATAATAAACATCTACACACCCAATGACAGGGCTCCAAAATACATAAAACAAACTCTAACAACACTTAAAAGAGAAATTGACAGATCCACAATAATAATAGGAGACTTCAACACACCACTCTCAGTAAAGGACAGAACAACTAAAAAGAAACTCAACAAAGACACAGAAGAACTAAAGGACACAATCAGACAACTGGACCTCATAGACATATATAGAAAAGTCCATCCAGCAGCTGCAAAGTACACATTCTTTTCCAATGCACATGAAACGTTCTCCAGAATAGACCACATCTTAGGCCACAGAGCAATCCTCAACAAGATCCAAAACGTTGAGATAATTGAAACTATCTTCTCTGACCACAATGCCATCAAGGTAGAAATTAACAACTAAAGAGCAAGGAAAAAAAATCAATTACATGGAAACTAAATAATACCCTGCTTACACATCAGTGGGTAATAGAGGAAATCAAAGATGGAATCAAAAAATTCTAGAATCAAATGAGAATGGAAACACATCATACCAAAACCTTTGGGACACAGCAAAGGCAGTCCTCAGAGAACAATTTATAGCAATAGATACACATATCGAAAAAGAAAAAAGAGACAAAATCAAAACATTAACTACAGAACTCAAACAAATGGAAAGAGAACAGCAAAAAAGCCCACAAACACCGGAAGAAAGAAAATAGTAAAGATCAGAGCAGAAATAAATGAAATAAATAACAGAAAAACAATAAAAACAGTCAACAAAACCAAAAGTTGGTTCTTTGAAAAAATCAACAAAATTGACAAACCACTGCCTTGACTGACGAAAGAAAAACAGGAGAGAACACAAATAACCCAAATAAATGAAATGGGGGACATTCCAACAGACTCAACTGAAATAAAAAGGATTATAATAGAATATTATGAAAAAGTATACTCCAGCAAATTCGAAAACCTAGAGGAAACGGATAAATTTCTAGAAACACACAGCCTACCCAAACTACAACAAAGTGATGTTGAAAATCTGAACGGACCCATAACAAGAGAAGAGACTGAAAAGGTAATAAAAA
>NW_004443965.1:17060536-17073677 GCF_000243295.1 Trichechus manatus latirostris
GAGAAGGGAGAGGGTTGACATGTTGTGGGGTTGTTAACCAATGTCATAAAACAATATGTGTACTACTGTTTCATGAGGAACTATTTGTTCTGTAAGCCTTCACCTGAAGTACAATAAAAAATAACACACACACACACACACACACACACACACACACACACAAAGAGATGGGCATCTGACTCAAGCTAGTCAATCATTTTCTCTCTCCCAAGAATTTGTATACGGAGCTAGAAGACAGCAAGTCTAGTCTCTGCATCTAGCTGAACTGTAACATCTGAAGCCAGGATCTGTTGAGCTGCCATCTTCTTGCATATTGGATAAGGACAGAAAGCTCCTTTAAAGAGAGATAAGCATAAAATAGTCATGGTCCTGGGCTCCTGATGGCTTTCCAGTTACTTGTTCTAGTTCCTTCCTAAGGCCAACTGCATTCTAGCCCTTGAGTGCCCATTAAGACACCCCTATATCCTTATTAATCGATTTTTACTCTCTTGAGTTAGTTGTCTTCATCCAAAGAGTCCTACTAATAATATACTTGACATATACAACAGTTCCTAAACTGATAATCTGAATGTTCAAATACACGCAAAATCAAATATACATACTATCATCAATTAGTTTGCAAATCACTGTCCCCATCTCCTCCCATCTATCCTCAAGGGCTCAATACCTATTCTAAAAAGAGAACTTTGTGTTCCAAAATTAAGAGACCTGAACCCAAAGGCTTGATGCAACAGACTTCAAACTCTAAAAATGCCAGCAGCACAGAACAAGACAGTATCTGTAATTGTCATAGCCACTTCTAGACATCTAACTCTGCCTTTTTCATTACACCTCAACTAGTCTAGAGCTATTACCAAAGCTACTAAACCCCATGGGTACAAGAAGGTCTAACTCAAACACCGAAGAAAGAATCACAAAATCAATCACAAATAGAATCAGCCAAATTAATGTTTAATGTTAAAGGACTGCATTTAGCTTTCTGATACTAAATTCGATAATATGAAAACAGTAATGACAATAAAGAAAAAAAACATTCACTGACAATACTAATATAAATAAGGAGTTTCTAATTCTAGACACATAAGAGCAAACAATGATGTGTGATACATCCATAGGAATAATACAAAGGTACAAATTTGGAACGAAGAAGACCAAAAGGTATGGTGGTAAGACAACAGTCCAAAAGGACAGAACAGCACATGAACCATATATGAACCAAAGTGTAGAACAGCTCTGTGCATTGCTAGCAGATGAAATTAGAGGAGTAGGGACAGATTTTGAAGTATACAGGGATGAGACTGGATGATCAGCAGAGGGGGAAGAAATTAAACGTTTTCAATGTCATGCTAAGTAATGTGGACTTTAACCTGTAAGCAAGCCTCCAACCCCTAGGAATCTGCCTCAGAAGGTCTGGAGTATGGTCCAGGCATGTGTGCATGCTGTAAAAGCTCCTAAGGTGATTCTATTATCATTATTTCATTATTATCCCTTGCCTCTTCTGTGTCCTCCTCTATCACTGACATAAAGCAGATGTTTAATAAACTTCTAGAATTAATGTAACAAAGGAGCCCTGGTGGCCAACAGTTAAGATCTCCACTGCTAACCAAAAGGTTAGCATTCAGCCGCTTCCGTAAAAATTACAGCCAATAAAACTCTACGAGGCAGTTCTGCTCTGTCATATAGGGTCGCTATGCATTGGAATCGACTCAACGGCACCCAACAACAAGGTCTAATTACTAATTACTTTAAGGCAAATATAACAGATTCACTATTGCTTAGTTGTCTATTTCAGGCCTCAAACCCCAAGAGCAGTATTACCCTTCACTGAAATCAGCCTAATATCAGAGGTTCCGTGAACCTGACTTTCTTATTTAAAAGAAGTACTCACACCAAAAATGCAAATCACCTAAAAATGAATCAAATTTATCTTATTAAAATTCTACTACCAAATATAACTCATAAAATTTAGTCAGAAAAACCAATCTTTGTAAAGTAATTTAATACACTCTTATTTTTTATTTTATTCTTATTTACTTTTAATACATTCTTTATTTTAATATTCTTATTTATTTTCCATGAAAATTTCATGTAGTTTTTTAAGAAAATAAACTTTAGAAATAGTTGACAGAGTGATAAACTTTTAGGTTCATCTGTGAACCTCAAAAATCTAGTGGATCTTTTTTCCACTTTTTCCACCTCCAAGCTGTACACTTTAATATTACTCAGTCAATAGTTTCCAAATAATAATAATCAATGTACACAGAAAACTGTTTTATAATAGTTCGTAAAGGTCAATATGAGAATTCTTGTTATGCAATAAAAGCTATTTTAAAATAGTTGTTTTGATTAATTCCATCAAAAATTTAGCTCTTGAAAAGTCATTACTAACATGACAGGAGTTCCGTGAATAATAGACTTACGAACTGATTTTAAAATAAGACAACTGTGTTTTTTGTTTTTGTTTTTTTAATCAAGTACTCTCAGGACAGATAGCCTGGAAAACAAATATAGAAACACTTAAATTTACTGAGGAGGTTACACAACTGGAAAAGCTAGTTTCCTAGGAACAATGAACGTAAGGATTACAAATCAGAACTTTTAGACCAGCCAAGGAGACCATCCTAGTTTTGAACAAAATGTTAAAATCATCCTTAATTAGTGTTACTAATTAAACCAAACTGTTCACTGACAGATAAACAACACCGGCTTTTCATCCTTTAATTAAATGTGAATAGTTGCACAGAGGCTATTATGATCAAGGAAAAACCATTTAGCCAGTTCAAGTATTACTTACTTACCTTCCTAATCTCAGGATGAGCCATCTATTTGAAGAAAACTGTTCAAATGTTTCGATGAGAATTGTTAAAATAGGACACAATAATTTAAGGTACCTAGTTTTTCAATATTAAGTCTAAAAAATGAATATGAAACATCTTCATTTGTTAATACCTAAGTGTGAATATACCTTCAATTAACATAGCAGACTAATAAAAGGTTGTGAAAGTTTCAACAGATTCATACTGTACAAAATTGTTTCCTCTCTTGAATTGCTTAAGAGATGATATACGTCATTCCACCCACAAATTACACACACACACACACACACACACACACACCTGTAAACTGTATTTTAATCTCTCAAGCCTTATGGATAGATATGACAGTTTTCTAACAGCTGACTACGTAAGTTTATACAATTTCTCCTCCAGTCTCACAATAAAATTTTACAAGTGACATCATTTGGCAATTAATGCAGAAAACAAGAAAATCTCAAATCAAACAAGTTTTACATAAATTTTGGGACACAGACAGGTAGGTCAGGATATAAAGAAGTCACTGGTCTACTTAAAACAGTAGCAACAGAACTTCTGTGTTCAAATGTAAAATCACTCACTATTGATTTTCTTCATTCAAATAACATCTTTAGTAATACATTATACATTTACAAAGAGTTCCTGGGTGGTGCTAAAGGTTTATGTGCTCAGCCACTAACAGAAAAGTTGGAGGTTCAACAGCCAGAAGTGCCTCAGAAGAATGGCCTGGTGATCTACTTCCAAAGAATAAGTCACTGAAAACCCTATGGAGCACAGTTCTACTCTCAAACATGTGGGGTTCTCCATGAGTCAGAATCAGCTAAATGGCAACCGGTACTGGTACTGTGCATTTTTACAAAGCAACAGGTGCTCTGCCATCCACATAGCTTTAAAAATAAATGTGATACATTCAAGAATTTTAACCAGTAATTACTCTAACAGGCATTTCTTGCACATGCAATTTTAAAGATACAAACTTATAAGAAACCTGCCTTACAACTTTCAAGCCAAATGCCAGATGATTGGTTTCCTGCAACACCAAAAAGATAGACTATATCAGACACCTCAGGAATCCTTCTCATTAGTGACTCGCCTATATTGTCTCTCTTGGTTTCATAGCACAGGGATAGCATCAAACCGGCTACTTGCTCTCAAGACCAAAAAGTACCTTCCTTACCAAAGATAATCCAAAAATTCATCATTACACATTCTCTAACTCTAATACAAAGTAGTAGACTCTGAAAAATAAAGCAGTTGACAAAAATATCAGGAGTCTTCTTTAGCATTATAAGATAAAGATGGTATTTCTAATTGGAAATAACTCTGAATACTCTTGATTCCAAAATGAAAAAACCAAACCCACTGCCGTCCAACTCAGAGCGACCCTTAGACTCTCAAAAGTATCATCTTCACTAAGCATACAGCTATTGGTAATACAGATCCTCAATCTCTTAACCAAATCCTTAAGCATTTGTCTTGTAGAATTTAGAATTTTTCATTTAGTAGAATGGTAATAAGCAATAAATACTGAATATTATAAAACATCTCCAATGAGTGGCAATGACTATTGCACAACATGACTGATTTTTGTATGTGATACCACTAAATTGTACACATGAAAAACACTGAACTAGCAAATGCTGTATTATATATATTTTTAGGAAAAAAAAAAAAAAACTCTAGTTGAGTAGGGGTCCATGCCCCATAATAAAATATATCTCGGTAGAGAAGTATAATGTACAAATACTCATTCTAAACTAAGAAAATGACACAAATAAATAACAAAACCACCCTCTTATTAGTTCAGGTTAGGTCAAATTTTGCCACCAAATGAGTTAGGAAAAAAGTTTAATTTTCAGAACTTCCTGAATTTCAGAACTGCACAGAAGGGATTGTGGACCTAAAGTTAAGATGTTTTAAGTAGCTCTTTTTATCAATTAACAATTTCCTCTTTTAATGTAAATTAAACACAAACAAATATCCAGGTTTAGGGAATTCAGACTGACAATGGTTCTAAAAATGGTTATTCTGAAAAGGTGTGAGGACATTTTCAGCTGTCACAGTGAATGGACTTGCCAGGTGAGGGATGGCTGACGTCCTGTAATGTGAGGGCCAGTCCCACACAACTTTAAAATGTCCTCAAGTCATGATGCTGACAGATACAATTATCTGGGACTAGAACCTAACTCTGTGAACATACAAAGTTTTCTGCACTATTTTCATGGTTTGTAACTACCAACTAAAGTAAGAGTAAATTGTTTTGTTTCAAACTTTATCAAGAGTTTTTTCTGCATTTTAGAAAATCTTGTCACAGGTGGCAGTGCCTCTTCTAACAGTATTTTAGTTGCCAATACAACACACCTGTTATCAATCTACACGTATAACAGTCGCATACACAGTGAGTCCACACACAACGGTAAGCATCTAATCAGTGATTCTGAACTCTGGCTGCACATAAGAATCATCTATGCCCAGATCAATTAAATGAGAATCTCTGCGATACACGACCTAGGCATCAGTATTTTTATTTTGGTTCACTGTTTGTTTGTTAAGGTAAAGTTTATGAATAGTAAAATGCAAAGCTCTTAAGTGTATAATTCTATTAGGATAAGAAACATTTCAATAAAGATACAAAACACTTCCATCACTCAAAACGTCCTTCATGTTCCCCTCCAATAAAATCCAACTCCCAGAGGCAACCACTCCTCATATTTCTAACACTAAAGCTTAGTTTTTAAACATCATATAAAGAGAATCACATATTATGTACTCTTTTGTGCCTGGCTTCCTTCACTAGGAGCCCTGGTGGCGCAGTGGTTAAGAGCTCGGCTGCTAACCAAAAGGTCGGCAGTTCAAATCCACCAGCTCCTCCTTGGGAACACTATGGGGCAGTTCTACTCTAACCTATAGGATCACTATGAGTCAGAATCAACTCATTGTTTTTTTTATTACGTACTCTTTCGTGTCTGTCTTCTTTCACTAAATGCAATGTTTCTGAGATTCATCCATGTTGTATCAGTAGTTCATTCTTGACTGCCAAGTAGTATTCCATTTTATGAATATACAACAATTTGCTGAACCATTCTTTTTGTTGACTGACATTTGAGTTGTTTACATTTGGCGGCTATAAACTGTTAAAAGACTTTTCTGTATATTCTGGGAGACTTATGTTTTCATTTCTCTTCGGCAAATACCAAGGACGGAAATAATGGGTAGGCATATGTTTAAGTTTAAAAGGACACGCATCACTATTTTTTAAAGTTCTCCAAGCAATTCCGAAGTGTAACCAAAAACTACTAAAACTACTTCATTAGGTTTTCCAACATAGTCATGACTAAATATTTTATTACAACTGTTTCTTTCTCTTTTTTTATGTATTCTTTGTTACAGTTAATAGAAAATTATGTTGTCTTTTTTTTCCTGTGTAATGGTAGGTAGATTATAAAAACCGGTTGCCATTGAGTCGATTCTGACTCATGGCCCATGTATGTCAGAGCAGAACTGTGCTCCATAGGGTTTTCAATGGCTGATTTTTGGGGAAGTAGACAGTTCTTTCTTCTGAGGCACCTCTGGGTGTATGCAAACCTCCAACCTTTCAGTTAGCAGTAGAGCACATTAATCATTTGCACCACCAAGGCAGATTATACTATCTATGAATTTCATTTCAAATAGAAAAAGGCATTACAAAATATATGCTATATTGCTTTATGAAAAGGGGGCACACAGTCTGACAACCACTGCTCTACAAAAGCAAACTCATCTGAACCACAACATGCAAAAACATACAAAGAAATTTTTTTAAGGCATTATAAGACATAAAAGGTGTGCTAGGCTTGATCTTTGGGGATCATGAGCCTTTATGAGAACCAGATGAACTTGCTGAAGCTGACACCAGAAAAATGAAAAGCTACACAAAATTCTGATTCTGTATTCAATTTATATTTGTGAACTATGAAGTCTATTCTCAGAATACTTACAAGTCAATGGATCAATCCCAAGTTAAAAAAAACTCTGCTGTTGATATTATAATGAATTAATGCATTTATATTAAATTTTATGAGTCTGGATTTCATTTTTTTTCCTAAGGTTTACAGCATGACCAAAGCCAGAAATCATAAACCCAAAAAATTTAACTACATAAAACATATGACAAGACAGCATCAACAATATTAAAAGACACAAGAAAAAGAGATGGTGCCCAGCTGCCACCACCAACTGCCCTAATGGGGATCACGAGAGACGGTCCCAGACAGAACAGGAGAAAAATGTAGAGCAAAATTCAAATTCACAAAAGAGATCAGACTTACTGGTCTGAAAGAGACTGGGGGAACCCTGAGACTATGGCTCCCAGACACCCTGCTAACTCAGAACTGAAGCCACTCCCGACATCCATCTCTCAGCCAAAGATTAGACAGGCCAATAAAACAAACAGTAATACACATGAGGAGTGTGCTTTCTTAGTTCAATCAAGTATACGAGACTAAATGGGCAACACCCACCCGAAAGCAAAGACGAGAAGGCAGGAATAGACAGGAAACCTGGATGAGTGGACATGGGGAAGCCGGGGTAGAGTTGGGGAGAGTGCTGATACATTGCAGGGACTGCAACCAATGTCACAAAACAATTTGTGTATAAATTTTTGAATGAGAAACTAATTTGCTCCGTAAACTTTCAACTAAAGCACAATAAAAAAAAAAAGAAAGAAAAGAAATCAAAAGGATCTGCAATATTAAGATTTCTTCCAAATCAATGAGATAGCCTCAACAGAAAAACTGACAAAGGGCAATAAACACACGACTCCTAAAATGAAATAGAACTGGCCAATGTATATATATAAGATGCTAACATCATTAGTTAAGCCAAACAAAAGAAATTAAAATATCAAATTATCATTATTTACATATCAAATTGGCAAATGTTTAAAAGACTGGTAACAGCCAGCGTTAACAATTCTACGTAGAAATACATCTACTCTCACACACTCTCAGTGAAAGTGTACACTGGTATAACCTTCTTGGATTACAATACAATTTGACAACATGCACATAATGTTAATACTCAATAGTTTCACTTTTAAAAATGTATCCTTAGGGAAAAAATATAACCTTAGGAAATAATAGTACCCCTAGACAATGTACCAGAGTTTCAATAAAGGGTTAAATTATAACAGCACAAATCAGGGCGGGCATTAAATATACTTACTTAATAAGTGGCTGGTTAAATAAACGACAACCCAGACAACTGAGTATCATTACACAGATAAAGTATATTTACATGTACTAATACATATAAATGATAGATGCCTTTAATAAAGGAGTGGAAAAAGTAAATTAAAATAGTATATACAGTATTAGTCCATTTTCATAAAATAAATACATACACAGAAAAATCTGGAAGGACATTCCCAAAAAAATGTTAAAGCTTTTTTTTGAAAAGAGCAGATATTTTCACTGCCTACATTTCAAGACTGTGTATGTTTTTACAATGGTACTTACCACTTTTCATTAAATATTCAGAAAACAGCAAAATATTTCCATTTTGAAAAAAATACTACTATGGAAACAGTAAGTCCTTTGTAACTTCCTATGACATACAAAGAGCTCAGTATTTTTCTCTAGGTACAAAGTTTACTTTGCTTCTCAAATACTTTTTGAAAACCAAGTCCTGCTGATTCCTAATTATCACTCAATGATTCACAGGCTTCCAAATCGAAAATTACTGTAATTTTTTCTTAAATATGCTAATGTTCTCTTGCCCCTAACAACACAGAAAAAATTTTACTATTCTGATGGCTTAAAATTAATCTAATGATTAGAAATCAATACGTTCAAAGGCTATACAGAATCTCTTCAAGCCTAAAAAGAAGTGGTATCCTTCACACCTCTGTAAATTTACTGGGCGGGTACTGTGTTGGACAATGATTATTCAGATAGCTAAAAGAAAGAATCATTCAACTATTATTGACGACTATAGTTCAAGGAACACTCAAAGTAAAACCACAGATGCTAAGCTGCGTTTAGTTATTATTACCATATCTAAGGAGTCCCAGTGGTGTAGTGGTTAAGAGCTCAGCTGCTAACCAAAACGTCAGCAGTTCAAATCCACTAGCCTCTCCTTAGAAACGCTATGCGGCAGTTCTATTCTGTTCCCTAGGGTCACTATCAGTTGGAATCAACTCAAAGGCAATGGTTTTTTTTGTTTGTTTGTTTGTTTTGTTCCATATGTAAACAGTAACTTAAAAATGCTATGTGGGCATTAAAAAATAACCGACACACACACACACGCACGCACGCACGCACACACCCCAAGGGCCTTCAGTTTCTCATCACAAACTACTGGAAGATTAAAAAATAACCGACACACACACACACACACACACACACACACACACCAAGCAAGGGCCTTCAGTTTCTCATCACAAACTACTGGAGGATTCAAAAACATAGTGGACACTCAACCACAGAGAGCATTCTTAATATATAACAGTAGTCACATTTCAAATACGTAACATTAGACAAACGTGAACTCTTCTCTTGCTACAATAGTTATCACTGGATTCTAATAACTTGTTGACCAGAAGTTATCTCTTGTCCTCTAGACAGAAATACCTGGGATATAAGACAATTTTGTCAAGAAAGAAAACCTATAAATATTAGCCTGTATTCTGAATTGCTACACACTTTGAGAGCTAATTTTCTTTTAAGAAATAGATTAAAGTAATTGAAAAGCACTGACAAAGTATGAAAAACTCAGTTTGTAATTCACTACATGCTCTGTGTAAGGAGCCCTTGAGGCACGATGATTAAGTGCTCAACCGCTAACAGAAAGGCTGGTGGTTTAAACCCACGATCTGCTCTGCGGGAGAAAGGACCTGGCAATCTGCTCCGGTAAAGATTACAGCCTAGAAAACTCTATGGGACGGTTCTACTCTGTCTTACAGGGTCACTATGAGTCGGAATCAGCTCGACTGCATACAACAACAACATGCTCTGCAGATGCAGATTCCTAAGTACTAATTCTACCCACTACCATTGAGTCAATTCCGACTTATGGCAACACCACGTGTTACAGAGTAGAACTGTTCCACAAGATTTTGTTTAAAGAAGCAGATTGCCAGCCTTTCTTCTGTGGTGCCGGTGGGTGGGTTAAAACTGCCAACTTTTAGGGTAGTAGCTGATCATAAACCACTTGCAAACAGCCTTTTTTGGCAAAAACTGAAAAATCAATCCTCGAATTCACAGGTAATTATAAAAGGTCCTGAATAGCCAAAACAATCGTGAAAAAGAACAAAAAAGGAGAACTCACACTTCCCAATTTCAAAACAAACTTCAAAGTAAAACTAATCAAAGCAGTTTAGTACAGGTATAAGGATACACATATAAAATCAAAACCAAACCAGTGGCCGATGAGTCAATTCTGACCCACGGCGACCTCAGGAGTTTCACAGAACTGAGCTCCCATAGGGGTTTCAATGGCTGTGACCTTTCGGGAGTAGAGCACCAGGCCTTTCTTCCAAGGTGTTGCTGGGTGGATTCAAACTGCTCACCTTTCAGTAAGTAGCTAAGTACTTAACTGTTTGTACCACCCACGGACTCCATATAGTCATACTGACAAATGATACAGAATTAAAACTTCAGAAATAAATCCCAACATCTATGGTTAATAGATGTTCAAAAACAGTGCCAATTCCACTTATGGAGAAAGAATAGTCTCTTTAATAAATGGTACCTGGACAACAGAATTTCCACATACCAAACAAAGAACATGGACCCCTATCTCACACGATATAGAAAAATTAACTCAAAATGGATCAACAATCTGAACATAAGAGCTAAAACCATAAAACTCTTAGGAAAAAACACTGTAGTAAATTTTTAGAATCTTTGATTTGGCAGTGAATTTTTTACATATGACATTAAAAACATGAGCAAAAAAAGAAAGAGAGGTAAACTGTACTTCATCAGAATTAAAAACTTTGGAGACTTCCAGGCAACATGGCGCTCTAGACAGAAGCACCACGCCATCCCTCCACAGCAAAGATCTGAAAAACTAAGCCAAACAGAGAAAATAGCAATCCTGAAACCCTAAGCATCAAATGAAGAGATAAAGAACTCAGCCAAGCACCAAATGGAGTGAGAAACTGACAGAGAACGCAGAGAGCAAGGAGAGATTCATGCAGAGATCCCCTATCAGCTAATGTGGCGCGGATCTCCCATCTTGGACTCCTATCAGAGATCAGCAAACACACGGTACGATAAAGCAGCTTCACAGAGCCTCCCAGCAGGAGACAGAACAACCAGTAAACAGCGATATACATCTTCCCACCCCCACCCTTCTTCACCCCAACTCAGCCTCCTCGCTTCCCACGGCCACATTCTCTTGGCCAGGAAGCACCGGCTGCGTGGATTCTACCCGCCTACACCGCCTGACTCCCTGAGTGCCATTTGTTGGCTGCTGGTGTTGCTTTCTTCCACTTCTTTTTGATTTCTTCCTTACTTCTCACCACCTCCCCCTCCTTTCTTTCAAATACCTGGCTCTGAGCGCCATCTTCGCTTCTTCCTGAAAGGCTGTGAAACTCCACTCAACTGTGAAACTGCTTCCTAGACCAAGCTACCACGCTGATGGGATCTCGGGGCTTTTTGCTTGTTTGTTTTCCTTCTCCTTTCTCGAATTGGGAGCCCATTCTAGCCAGGCATTACCGCACACCTTGGGACCTACCCCCTCACTTTGCACAGACACACAGAGGGATCCCTGAGGGCATTTCTTTTTTGTGTTTTGTTTTTTTGAGAGTTTTTCTTCTTCTATTTTTTAATTCGTTTTCTTCTCTTTTCCCTCTTTTTCCTTTTTTGTCTTTCTTCATTACTCAGTTTCTCGTCTCTCTATAACTTCATTCTCTTCCTGTCCCCTGAATACCCGGCGCTGAGTGACACCTCTACGCCTTCTAGCCAGGTTGTACTTCAACGTCTGGGACCAACTTCCCCAGACCTTCTAGCCGCACCAGAGAGATCCCTGGGAGCTTTTCTTTTTTCTTTATAATTGTTATTTATTCATTTTTTTTTTCTTTTTTACTTCTTTTTGTTTTTCTCCATTTGATAGTCTCTCATCTCTCCATTCCAAAGGCAAGCTCCCCTAGCACACTTTTTTGTTTGTGTCTATGTTTTCGGCTCCCACTCCCTTCTCCATCCTCCCATAACCATCTTAGCTCCACACATCAAAATCTAACCCCTCCTTCCTACCTACCTGCACTATGCGCTGAACATCACACTCTTAAGCAGCACAGGCTACTGGAACCTGCCCTGCCCTGATTCCCAGTCCACACCGACAGCCCTGGTATGTGCCACAACAACAACCCATCCCAGCAACTCCCCTTCAGCTGGACCTGCCATGCTGTACCATACTTGAGTGACTGACCCTGCCCATTGGAAAAGGAGGTAAAAAGTATCGTGCCCAGTGATGAGCAAATGACAAAGAATGCACAGACCACCGGCTCAGACATAACCAAATAAAACAAAAAATCAGGATGAGAAAAAACAAATCTACAAACAATAAATGATGAAAATCACCACTGAATGCCCCAAAGACGGCAAACAATATCAAAACACTTACGAAAACAGGACAGGATGGTTCCAGTAGGTGTCCAAAATAAAACACCAGATGACCCTCCAGTAGAAGACAAGGTGCTACACCTAACTGATAGGGAATTCAAATCTCTAACATTCAGAATTATCCAAGAGTTGAAGCAAAAAGCAGACAAAAAGGAGAAAAAATAGACAAATTCATGGAAAACACAGACAAAAAAAATGGAAGAATTCAGGAAAATAATTCACAAACAAAATACTCAAATAAATTCACAACTAGAATTTATACAAAAACAACAATTAGAAATCCAAAAGATAAACAACAAAATTTCAGAAATGGATAGTGTCACAGAAGAGCTGACGAGCAGATTTGAAACGGTGGAAGACAGGATCAGCGGAATTGAAGACAAACACTTGGATACAATTCTGAAGAAAACTCAGAAAAAAGAACGAAGAAAAATGAAGAGACCCTGATAATTATGTGGGATACAATCAAAAGCAAAAATCTGCAAGTGATTAGAGTTCCAGAACAGTGGGAAAAAACAGACAACACAGAGAGGATCACAGAAGAACTGCTGACAGAAAACTTCCCCAATATCAGGAAACATGAAAAGCTGGCCATCCAAGAAGCTCAACGAACCCCATATAGGACAGACCCCAAAAGAAAATCACCAAGGCATATCATCATCACACTCGCCAAAACCAAAGACAATCCGGAGAGCAGCTCGTGAAAAACAAGAAGTCACATAC
>NW_004443965.1:17079108-17092069 GCF_000243295.1 Trichechus manatus latirostris
AATGAGCTATTAAATAACAATTGTTCTTAAAAGTACTGTCTAATTTAATTATAAATATCGGGAAAATACAACATGTAATTTAATTTACAAAATTTAATTAGAAAAATAAAAGGTACTACTATTCGTGTACCTATAATTATGTACCCAGAAGATCAAACTTATAAACTGAAAATCTATTAGCAACTTTTTTGGAAGTCTTCAGTAGAGTGTGGTAGGTAATAAAAAAAAGCTATGAAAAATCAACTGCTTTCCTAAATTTAAATAGCCATCTAGAATACAACTGATGAAAAAGCCCATTCATAGTAACAACCAAAATCCAAACCAAACCCATTGCCATCAAGTCAATTCTGACTCATAGCGACTCTCACCTTTCCTCCAAAAAGTTTTTAGAAATAAAGTTAACAAAAAGTGTATGTATTTCTTAAAAATAAAGGAATACACATATTAACAAGAAATATGGATATAACATGAAGAAAATCATAAACTCCATTGAAGAACAAAATACTAAATAAACGAAAAACATACCTTCCTAGAAAAATAGATTATGTTATTGTAAAGGTATCAATTTGCTCCTAAATGAATCTATAAATTCAAAGTACTCCCAATCAACATACCAACAAGAATTATTTTTAGTACTTGATAAAAATCATTCTTAAGTTCACCTGGAAATTCTTTTAAAAAGTAGAATAATAAAGAGACACTTCCTGATACGAAAGCATACAATAAAGAAGAAAAAAAATCAAGCTATAACAAAACAAACCAAATTTTTAAAAATCTTGACATAAATCAATTAAGCATATTTGGTAGTTTAGTATATGATAAAAGTAAATTTTAGAGGTAAAAAGATGATTTATTCCAAAAAACAGTGTTACAACAACTGAATAGAAATTTAGGGAGAATAAAGCTAGATGATTATTTTACTCAAGTGAAAATAAGAAGAAAACTTACGTTATTAGTTTTGTTATCTTTGAGTAAATTCTTTTTTCTAAGAACAGCATTAAATCCAAAATTCATAAAGAAAAAGACTGAAAATTGGCTACATAAACACTTAAACTTCTATATGGCAAACACTACAACCAAAGCATAAGGATAAGCAACAAACGAAGAAAAATCATGTGGAACACAGATATACAAGTATCTAATATCCCTGAAAGAATTCTTACATTTAACCTGTCAATGTCACAATTAGTAAGTAGTAGTTGTTGTTTTTAGTTGCCATTGAGTTGATTCCAACTCATAGCAACACTACAGAGCAGGACTGATCCACAGGGTTTCCTAGGCTGTAATCTTTATGGGAGCAGATCACCAGGTCTTGTCTCCCATGGAGCGGCTTTGGTTCGAATGGCTGACCTTTCCGTGAGCAGCTGAGCGCTTAACTATTGTGCCACTAGGGCTCCTTAATTAGTAAATAGTGGATTTAAGCCCAGGCTATCTTACTTTAGTGCCTATGTTCTAACATACTACACTATATTGCCTCTCTCTGATTTGCACAAGTATTATAAGGTGGCTAATATGCAGTTTGATCAAGAATGTACACAAAGAGACACTCTTACTTATTAACTGGTGGAAATCGGGATCAAATTGACGGAGGTGGATTTTTGGTTATACGTGTACATAAACACACACTGATGTTAGAATATATATGGAAGTGTTCAGAAGAATACACAACACACTGATTAGAGTATCTATGGGAGACGGTATGGTAGAGAATTATCATTTTTTATTTACACATTTCTATATTTGAATTTTTGTAACATTTTTATAATCAGAAAAAAGATACGGTAATCGCTTTAGCCCTTTGTATGAAAGGCCTCTCACTGCTTATACCTTTTCCAGCCTTCCTATTCTACCTAAAGTATCTCACTCTATTTTAAAAAAAAAAAAAAAAAAAACGCACTATCTTTGAGTCAATTTCGACTCACAGCGGCCCCACAGGACAGAGTAGAACTGCCCCCTAGGGTTTCCAAGGCTGTAAATCTTTAAGGAAGCAGACTGTCACATCTTTCTCCCAAACATCGGCTAGTGGGTTCAAACCACCAACTTTCTGGTTAGCAGCTGAGCTCTTAAACACTGCACCACCAGGGCTTCTTCATCTCACTCTAAAGATACCTAAAAGACAGAATTGATAGAAATAATACTGATTTCAATGACTAAGGACAGAAAGATAAGGAAAATGACTTCCAGGGTTTCTGGCATGAGAATGGCTATCAAAAAAGCAGACAGGACACTATGTTGATATCAAGTATCTATGACAAATCAAACAGCATCTACTACATACAGTCTCTGCTGTTCAGCAGTTTGCCCCAAGACAATTAACTAAATCTCTGAAATCACCAGAGATTAACAGGGCACCCAAAGGATCCATTTGCTCCTGCCAGGATCCTTACCCTTTCCTTGAAGACTGAGAATAAATCTAATCACAAAAGGATATCCCAGCATTCCTCTTAAGTCTCTTCCAAAATCTCCAGGGATAGGGAAGTCATACCAACTTATTCTAGGCTGGCAAGAAGAAATGAATTTTTAGATGACAGGTCTCCTGCAATGACATTAATAAAAATATAAATTCCCCAAGATTCTAGAATTGGTCTAATTTGAAATTCCAAGGGCAACATTATCAGGAAGACAGATACATGCTAAAAACTTTGTGATCAAATAAACAATTTATTCTCAATAAGGAAAAACACAGTTGCATCAAAGTCACTGCACTCATATTGAAACTAAGCTCCAGCATCATCTCCACAAGGAACTTGTCCAATAGAAACAAAAAATACTAGACTTTCTCCATCCACCTTTCACACTGTTGTTGTTAGGTGCCAGTGAGTCAATTCTGACTCATCACGACCCTATACAGCAAAGTAGAACTGCTCCATAGGGTTGCCTAGGCTGTAATCTTTATGGGAGCAGACTGCCAGGTCTTTTCTACCACGGAGCAGCT
Source organism: Trichechus manatus latirostris (assembly GCF_000243295.1). Taxonomy (NCBI): domain Eukaryota; kingdom Metazoa; phylum Chordata; class Mammalia; order Sirenia; family Trichechidae; genus Trichechus; species Trichechus manatus. Next base: position 17,082,044 of record NW_004443965.1, read on the forward strand.
GGTGGGTTAGAACTGCCAACCCTTCGGTTAGCAACTGAGTGCTTAATCATTGTGCAACCAGGGCTCCTTCATCTTTCATGCAGTAGCCTGGAATTACTGAAGAATAAATTATTTCACCTAAACGTATTTTACCATATAATTAAAGCTTGTCTTTTTAAGTTTTAGAATTTTATCACTTTAGAATTTATTCTGAAATTAATTGGACTGCAGACACTTCTGGTTCAAAATGTCTGTCTGAACAAATGTTTACCTCATCTCCCTAACAAAAAAGTATAGAAACAAACATAATTGTCTCTGTCAGAGAAGAGTTACAGGCGGGCCAAGATGTCAGAGTAGTCAGAAGCTTCCAGTGTTCCCTCTTACAACAAACACCCAAAAAAACAAGTGAATCAATTACATATGACAATCTAGGAGCCCTGAACATCAAAGGCAAAGTTGAGGACCCAGACTGAGTGGCAGGGGGAGGGAGAGACAGTTCAGAAGCAGCGAGGACTTGCCAGACCTGACCCGGCGAGAGCCTGAGCCCTTCAGCCCGGATCAGCTCAGGGGTGAGCAGTGAGGCAGGTAAGCAGCAGCGCTCAGGAGGCGTTCTCCGCACCAGGAGAGATCCAGCAGCAGAGAGTCTACTCGGCCATCCAGAACCATTGAGAAGCAGCCCTCGATTGGCGAAAGATAAGTACTTGCCTCCGGCCTACACCATGGATCCAAAACAACCCACTTAGGGAAAAACCTCTCTCCATTTATCTCTCTGCTCTGCACTGGGTCCCAGACCAACTTCAGCAATTGCCAAGTGCCCTGGGCCGGAAGTAGGACCCGTCACGTGCCCTGAGCCATTCTTCTGGCCTTGGAGAGTGAATGAATTAACAACAGGGAAAAAACAATTTGCCAGCTCCCCTAAGCCAAGAACTCAGGGTAGGCACAGCTCCTTTGCCTAGGCACAGGCATAAGGGATCCACGGACTATGAGTGCCTTTCCCCCTGCATAGACCTGTGTGGGCCCATTTCAATAGCGTAGGCTCTCATTACCACAGTACAACAGGGTATATACCAGAAGTCTAACTTCAACTGTTTCAGCTGTGAAGTGGCAGATTCGTGACATCTAACACTGCTCTGCTCATTAAGCAGGGTTTTCATCTACCCACATCAGGGGCCTGAGGGTTGGTAGCTCCACCCCCGCCACCTAGCCACCTGCTACAGGGGCCCAAGAATAAAGAGGTGCCCCCCAATCCTTACAGCCAACAGCACTGGGTGCTCATAGTCTGGCTGCAAAACCCACCCATCTATGCACTCTAGGGAACAGGGACATGCCTTCCTCCTGGACCCTTGGGGGTGGTCGTCGGCCCCCTAGCTTGCTCAGCCTGTGTCCCCCTGCTGCAGCCGGATGCCTGTGCCTACACCAATCACCCATGCCTGTCTAGAACTGTAGGTAAGTGCTTGTCCCACACACCTGGTGGCCGACTACCTTGACACCTATGCTGAATCCATACAGGAGGAGTGAGCAGACTCCTGGACTCACATACTTAGTGGCAGTTCTGGCCACCTCGGGGCAGGACACTGGCGCTTCAAGGGTGCTGGTAACTAGGCTAGATCACACGAGCAGCTTATCTGGGCATATCAAAACAAGAAGCTAGGACACAGTAAGCAAACAAATAAATATAGTAACTTGATGGCTCGGAGACAACAATCAATATCAAATCACATGACGGCTTCAGCAACCTCCCAAAATAAAGAATCTAGAAATTTTCCAGAGAAAGAAAATTTCTTGAACTTACCGGAAGCAGAATACGAAAAATTAATATACAGAACTCTTCAAGAGATTAAGAAGGAAATTAACCAAAACTCAGAACACACAATAGAGAAAATTAAAAAGATTAGAGAAGAGCATAATGACAAACTTAACAGGCTGCAAGAATCCATAGAGAGCACAATCAGAAATCCAGAAGATCAACAAATAAAGTTTCAGAATTAGACAACTCAACAGAAAGTCATAGGAGGAGAACTGAGGCAATGGAAGTCAGAATTAGTGAGACTGAAAATAAAGCATTTGACACCAACTTACTTGAGGAAAAGTCAGATAAAAGGATTAAAAAAAAAATGAAGAAACCCTAGGAATTATGTAGGATTCTATCAAGAGGAATAACCCACAAGTGACTAGAGTACCAGACAGAGGGGGATAACAGAAAATACAGAGAGAATTGTTGAAGATTTGTTGGCAGAAAACTTCCCTGATATCGTGAAAGAGAAGAAGCTATCTATCCAAGATGCTCATTCAGCCCTACATAAGGTAGATCCCAAAACAAAGTCACCAAGACATATTTTAATCAAACTTGCCAAAACCAAACACAAACAGAGAATTTTAAGAGTGGCTAGGGATAAACGAAAAGTCATCCACAAAGGAGAGTTAAAAACAATAAGCTCAGACTACTCAGCAGAAACCACACAGGCAAGAAGGCAATGGAATGACAAATATACAGCCTTCAAGGAAAAAAACTGCCAGCCAAGAATTATATATCCAGCAAAAGTGTCTCTCAAACATGATGGCGAAATTAGGGCACTTCCAGATAAACAGAAGTTTGGGGAATTTGCAAAAACCAAACCAAATTTACAAGGAATACTAAAGGGAGTTCTTTGGTTAGAAAATCAGTAACATCAGGTAACTACCCAAGACGAGAACACAGGACATAGCAACCAGATATCAACCCAGGTAGGGATGTCACAAAAATAAATCAAAGCTAAAACACTCAAAATATGGAAAACAGATGTCAATATGTAAAAGACGACAACATTAAAACAAAAAATAGGGACTTAAAAAATGTAGACACAGATTTTTCATATGGAGAAGTCAAGGTGATATCAAAAAATAAAAGACTGCTACAAACTTAGAAAATAAAGGTAAATATTAAGGTAACCACAAAGGAAACTAACAATCCTACAAGTCAAAATAAAAAACAACAAAAATATAAAGACTCAGTAAATACAAAATCAACAACGAAAAAGATGAAAAGAAAAAACGTAAGAAGAAAGATGAATTACAAATATGGAAAAGAAAAAAACAAGAATGAACCCTGTGATGCAGGATTAGAATTGGGGATACTATTGTAAACTCAAAGTTTTCAACAGATATAGAAATACAGGTGTAAATGTGTATGTGCATACATACAAATATTCTACCTCTGTAGGACAGAGTAAGCACATACAATTACCAGACCTTGGCATCTAGTACCATTTCCTACTAAAATAGACAATAAGTCAGGTACGTCTTATCGTGCTAGAAAGCAAGGAAGTGCTCAAAGAAGGAACAGATATCTCAAAAATAGAAAACTCAGACGGAAGAGGTTCTTACTGGACAAATAAGGAATGATTTCAGCATTAAAATACTAACTGATAATGGATTATAAACCTCTGAATTTAATAGGAAACCATGAGTCTGTATAAATAAATGAACAAATTGAAAGTTTGAAGAGAAACAGAATATTTACGTAGTTTCAAACTGCTGCTGTGCCATCAAGTCGATTCTAACTCATAGAGATTCTACAGGACAGAGCACAACTGCCCCATATGGTTTCCAAGCCTGTAATCTTTACAGAAGCAGACTGCCACCTCTATCTGCCGCAAAGCAGCTGGTAGGTTCAAACCACCTATCTTTCAGTTAGCAGCCAAGTGCTTAGCCACTGCACCACCAGAGATCCTTAGTTTCAAACTACCTCCCCACAATACTTATTAATTACAAGTGGGAAAAGAGTACTTTGACGACAGAGAATCCTGACAGTCACAACCTTCATCATACAATCAAAGTAAACATCAGTAACGGGACAAACTGAAATAGTCTGGCACCTGGTAAACTGCAACGAGAAGAATGCAGCATAACTTCTATACCATCAGCCAAAAAGGTTTAAGTATGGAAATCTAATACAAATCTAATCATGGAAATCTAATCAATGATCTAATCATGAAAAAATACCAAACAAATGCAAATCGAGGGTATTCTACAAAATAACTGGTGGTGTAACTACCAAAAAAAAAAGAGGTTTTCAAAATAACTTCTGAAAATAATCTTCGAAAGTGTCAAGGCCATAAAAATAAAAAAAAAACATAAACTGTTCTAGACTGAAGAAGTCTGAAAAGACATGACAGCTAAATGTAACCTGTGATTCTGAACAGGATTATTTTGCTCTAAAAGACACTGCGACAACTGGTAAAACTTGAATACCAGCTGAGATTTAGGTGTTAGTAAGTAAGGTATTCAGTTAACTTCCTGATTTTGATGGTTATGATGTCCATTTGTTTAACGGGAGAAAGTCTTTGTATTTGGGAGCAATCGGGCATCAGGTTGGCAGTTTTACTGTCAGATGGTTCAAGAACAAAAAAGTTCTTATAACATGCATCCAATTTTTCTGTGTGTTTCATAATTGTTTTAAACTTTAAAATATGAAGAATAATTACAATAAATCTGTAAGAAACAAAACCAAACCCGTTGCCATCGAGTAGATTCTGACTCATCGTGATCCTAAAGGACAGAATAGAACTGCCTCATAGGATTTCCAAGGAGCGAATAGTCAATTCGAACTGCCAGCCTTTTTGGTTAGCAGCTGAGCTCTTAACCACTGCACCACCAGGGCTCTGTTAATAAATCTATAACCCAAAAACCAAATTCGTTGCTGTCGAGTTGATTCTGACTCACAGTGACCACATAAAACCCGCTGCTGTCAAGTCGATTCCGACTCATGATGACCCTTTAGGATACCAGAGAACTGCCCCATATAGGGTTTTCCAAAGAGTGGCTGGTGGATTCAAACTGCCAAACTTTTGGTCAGCAGCCAAGCTCTTAACCACTGCACCACCAGGGCCCCAACAGCAGTGTTGAAAAACTGGAAGGGATATATCTACAGATCAGAAATTTCTAGAAAATATAAAGCAGATGGGGGGGAGGGGGCGGTGAAGACATCCACGAGACACAACACAACGGAAGAACCAGATGCCCCAAACAAGCACAAAGTGGGATCTCAAAAAAGAGTAAGTTTTCTTAGCAACAAGGATTGGGGAAGTGTGTCCTGGGCAGTCAGCCAGATAATAAAACCATGGTAGAAAAGCTGCACTAATTCCTTGCTAACGTGACTGACCCCAGCATAGTTAAGGTCTCCAGTACAGGTCTCTATACTGTGGGAGATCTCTAACACTTAGGCAGTAATACTGAAAAAACAGGGGTGTATCTCCTGAGAGAGAGGAAACATATACCAAGAGAACCAAATACCCACACAGCCTAAAGGAGAAGTTTCAGCTAAATATTGCTCCCTTTCCTCTTCTAAGCAATTACCAAAGCCAGATGAACAGGGATTCCCTTGAGCTGGGGAAACAGACTAAAAGGATCAATACAGTTTAGTCTAGCCACCATGAAAAATCTAACATTTGATGAAAAACCAAAGGCATGACAGATATATCAAACACAATCAGATCAACAGTATTAGCAGAGAAAACAGAAAACAATGTTAAAATAATAACATCTCAGAGATCCCAGAGATTATATGTTGTCCAAAAATGCAACTAAAAAATTAAAATTGATTCCTATGAAAAAAGTTCTTAGAAACTTCGGTTTTGAAAAAAATATATAATAAAAGAATTGAAAAAAAACTGAAGGCCAAATAAGTGAGCTAAAAGATTGGATTCACCAGAATGCAATACCAAAAAGACAAAGAAAAATGGAAGAAAGCAATGAAAGCTCCATAAATCCCAATAACTGTTTAACTTCTCAAAGTGTGGTCCACAGGCGCTGGAAGCCCATTGCTCCTGAGAGTCCCTGAGATACTTTTAAGGTGTCTTTCAGATCAAAACTATTTTCATAATAATACTAAAATGCCATTTGCCTTTTTCCATCATAATGACATTTTACAATAAGGTGCAAAAGCAACTGTGGATAAAACTGCTGGCACCTTAGCACAAACAAAGGCAGTGGCATCAAGCTATACTAGCACCACCACGTATTCCCAAATTTCCTTTTAAATGCCACTTTCACTTAGTACCTTCAATGAAGCAATAAAAAACAGTTTTATTACATTTCAACCTTTCAGTACACGTCTTTTTAATATTCAATGTGAAGAAACAGGAATTTTGAGGAAAAGGACCTATATGATTAGTTTGGCTTATGAAATAAATTAGTTCTTTTTTCATGAAACAGTATTGTCACCTGTAGAAATAAATGACTAAGATTACTCAGGATTAGGAATCTGGGTAGCCTTTTTTTTTTTTCTTTTTTTATTTAAAAAAATAAACCAAGGCCTTTTGAAAAACGGCACTCTAGACAGAAGTACCAAGCCATTCCTCCACAGCAAAGATCTGAAAAACTAAGCCAAACAGAGAAAACACGAATCCTGAAACCCTAAAACATCAAATGAAGAAAGAAAGAACTCAGCCAACCACCAAATGCAGTGAGAAAACTGACAAGAGAACGGAGAGCGAGGAGAGATTCATGCAGAAATCCCCTATCAGCTAATGCAGCATGGATGCGCCAGCTTGGACTCCTATCAGAAACCAGCAAATAGGGGGTACAAGAAAGCAGCTTCACAGAGCTTCCGGCGGGAGACAAAACAACCAGTAATTTGCGATATACGCTTTCCCACCCCCACCCTTCTTCACCCCCACTTGGCTTCCTCTGCTTCCCATGGCCACAGCCTCTTGTCCGGGAAGCACCGGCTGCTTGGATTCCACCCGCCTGCACTGGCCAGCTCTCTGAGTGCCGTATGTTGGCTGCTGGTGTTGCTTTTTTCCACTTCTTTTGATTTCTTCCTTACCTCTCACCACCTCCCCCTCCTTTCGCTCAAACACCTGGCTCCGTGAGCCATCTTTCCTTCTTCCTGAGGGGCTGCGGAGCTCTGGTAATTTGCGATATACGCTTTCCCACCACCCAAACTTCTTCACCCCCACTCGGCCTCCTCCGCTTCCCGCGGCCACAGTCTCTTCTCCGGGAAGCACCAGCTGCTTGGATGCTACCCGCCCACACTGGCTGGCTCTCTGAGTGCCATTTGTTGGCTGCTGGTGTTTTTTCCGCTTCGAGTTCTTCCTTACCTCTCACCAAGACCCTCTCTTTTTGCTCAAATACCTGGCTCCATGCGCCATCTTTGCTTCTTCCTGAGGGGCTGCGGACCTCCGTTCAAGTGTGGAACGGCTTCCTGGTCTGGGCTGCCACGCTGGTGGCATCCCGGGGCTTTTGTTTGTTTGTTTTGAATTGTTTGTTTGTTTTCTTTTCCTTTCCTTGAGTTGGAAGCCCATTCTGCCGGGGCGGTGCTGTGTGGCTTGGAACCTACCCCTCAGCTTGTGCAGACGCGCAGACAGATCCCTGAAAGCATTTCCTTTTTCGTGGGTTTTTTTTGGTTTTGTTTTGTTTTTGGGGGGGCTTTTATTGTTCTTTTTTTTTTTAATTTCTTTTGTTTTCTTTTCCCTCTTTTTCCCTTTTTTTCTTTTTTCATTACTCAGTTTCTCGTCCCTCTATACTTTCATTCTCTTTCTGTTCTCTGAATACCTGGCGCTGAACACCTCTACACCTTCTAGCCAGGCTGTACTGCAACACCTGAGAACAACTTCCCCAGACCTCACAGCCGCACCAGTGGTATCCCTGGAAGCTATGCTGTTCATTTTCCTTTCTGATTTTTATTTAATCATTCTTTTCTTTTTTTTTTCTTTTTCCCCTTCTTGTTTTTCCCCATTTCATAGTCTCTCATCTCTCCACTCCAATGGCAAGCTAGCCAGGCACTCTTTTTCTCTGTATGTTTTTGGCTCATGTTCCTCTCTCCTCTCTCCCATATCCATCTTAATTCCACACATAACAATCTCCCCCCTACATCCTGCCTACCTCCACAGTGCGCTTAACATCACACCATCAAGCAGCACAGGCATGGCCTACTGGAACCTGCCCTGCACTGATTACCGACCCGCCCTGGTGGCTGCAGTAAGTGCCACAAACAACCCATCCCAGTAACTCCTCTTCAGCTAGACCTGTCCTGCTGTACCTTATCTGAGCAACTGACCCTGCCAACTGGAAAAGGAGGTGAAAACTATCGTGCCCATAGACGAGTAAACAAGAATACACAGCCCGCCTGCTCAGACATAGCCCAATTAAAAAAAAAAAAGACGAAACAAACAGATCTACAATCAATAAACGAGAAAAACAACTACTGAATGTCCCAAAGACAGCAGACAATAACAAAACATTTACAAAAACAGGACAGGATGGTTCCAGTAGGCGTTCAAAATAAAACACGAGATGACTTTCCAGTGGAAGAAAAGGCACTAAAACTATCTGACAAGGAATTCAAATCTCTAATATTCAGAGCTATGCCAGAGTTTAAGGAAAAAGCAAACAAAAATGAGGAAAAAACAGATAAATTTATGGAAAAGGCAGACAAATTCATGGAAAATCCAGAACAAAAATTGGAAGACTTCAGGAAAATAATGCAGGAACAAAATGCTAAAATAAATTCACAATTGAAAACTATACAAAAACAATCATAAATCCAAAAAATTACTGTTTCATGAGACACTATTTCTTCTGTAAACCATCACTTGAAATATAATTAAAAAAAAAAAAATCCAAAAGATAAACAACAAGATTTCAGACATGGACGGTGTCATAGAAGGGCTGAGGAGCAGATCTGAAACAGTGGAAGACAGGATCAGTGGAATTGAAGACAAACACTTGGATACAACTCTGTTTGAGGAAAACTCAGAAAAAAGAACAAAGGAAAACAAAGAGACCTTGACAGTTATGTGGGATACAATCAAAAGCAAAAATCTGTGAGTGACTGGAGTTCCAGAACGGGGAGAAAACATGGAGAGGATCACTGGAGAACTGCTGACAGAAAACTTCCCCAATATCACGAAACATGAAAAGCTGGCCATCCAAGAAGCTCAACGAACCCCATATACGATAGACCCCAAAAGAAAATCACCAAGGCATATCAATCACACTCGCCAAAACCAAAGACAAACAATCCTGAAAGCAGCTTATGAAAAACAAGAAGTTACATACAGAAGAGAAACAATAAGACTAAGCTCAGATTATTCAGCAGAAACCATGCAGGCAAAAGGCAATGGGACGACATACATAAAACCTTGAAAGAAAAAATTGCCAGCCAAGAATAATATACCCTGCAAAACTCTCATTCAAATATGATGGTGGAATTAGGACATTTCCAGATAAACAGAAATTAAGGGAATATGTAAAAACCAAACCAAACTAAGAAGAATCACGAAAGAGAGTTCTTCGATCTGAGAACAAACAACTTCAGCTCACAGGCAGACTCTAGGACGAAGGATCGTACTAGCCAGATACCAGTCTAGGAAATGAACTCTCAAATACTATCCAAAACCAAAAGAAATACAACAGGGAATCAGAGCAATTAATCAGTAAATGACAACAACATCAGAACAATAAAAGACGAAATAAACAGTGTAGGTATAGAACCTTCTAATGGGGGGGGAAGGCAAGGTGATACCAAGTAATAATAGACTGCTTCAAACTTAGAAAGATAAGGGTAAATTTCCTGGTAACCACAAAGTTAACAAACATACTTATAAAAATAAAGAGGAAAAACAAAGTCTCAGCAAAAACAAAACCTACAAAAACAAAAGAAATGAAAAAAAAAAAATCCACAAACAAAAGTAACTCAGAACAGGAGAGTAAGAAGAACAAAGAAACCGTCAGCACCACAGAAAAAAGCACTACAAAATGACAGCAACAAACTCACATCTATCAATCATTACACTGATCGTAAATGGACTTGATGCACCCATAAAGAGACAGAAAATGACAGAATGGCTATGAAAACAGGATCCATCAATATGCTGTCTACAAGAGACACACCTTAGAAACAGAGATGTCAATTTATTAAAAGTCAAAGGTTGGAAAACAATATATATCAAGCTAACAACTACCAAAAAAGAGCAGGAGTGGCAAATCTAATCTCAGATAAAGTAGACTTTAAAACGAAATCTACCATAAAAGACAAAGAAGGACACTATATAATGATTAAGGGGA
>NW_004443965.1:17097261-17108086 GCF_000243295.1 Trichechus manatus latirostris
TATACAAAAACTAATTCAAAATGGATCAAAGACCTAAATATAAAACCAAAAACGATAAGGTTCACAGAAGAAAAAATAGGACCAACGGTACAGGGTTTAATACACAGCATTAACAGGATACAAACCATAACCATCAACACACAAACCCCAGAAGACAAGCTAGATAAATGGGATCTTCTAAAAATCAAACACCTATGCTCTTCAAAAGACTTCACCAAAAGACTAAAAAGAAACCTACAGACTGGGAAAAGATTTAAACAGTACAAGTCAGACAAAGATCTAGTCTCCATAATCTACAAGAAAATTCAACACCTCTACAACAAAAAGACAAATAATCCTATTAAAAAATGGGCAAAGGAAATGAACAGACACTTCACCAAAGAAGACATTCAAGTGGCCAACAGACACATGAGGAAATGCTCAAGATCACTAGCCATTAGAAAAATGCAAATTAAAACCACAATGAGATACCATCTCACTCCGGCATTACTGGCACAAATCAACAACACTAGAAATAACAAATGTTGGAGGGGCTGCGGGGAGATCCGAACTCTTATGCACTGCTGGTGGGAATGCAAAATGATACAATCATTTTGAAAAATGATATGGCGCTTCCTTAGAAAGCTAGAAATAGACATACCATATGATCCAGCAATCCCACTCCTAGAAATATATCCTAGACAAATAAGAGTAGTCACTCGAATAGACATATGTACACCCATGTTCATGGCAGCATTGTTCACAATAGCAAAAAGATGGAAACAACCTAGATGCCCATCAACAGATGAATGGATAAACTATGATACATACACACAATGGAGTACTATGCAACGAGAAAGAACAGTGATGAATATGTGAAGCATCTCATAGCATGGATGAAACTGGAGAACATTATGCTGAGTGAAATAAGTCAATCACAAAAGGACAAATATTGTATGAGACCTCTGTTGTAAAAACCCATGAAAAAGTTCACACACAAACTGTAACAACCTTTGTTGGTTACCAGGGATGGGAGGGGTGGGGGGAAAATACTAAATAGGCAATAGATACGTGGTATCTTGGGTGAAGCGTGAGACAGGAGACAGTACTGGGGAAGGCAGCACAACTTGTACAAGGAAAGGTGATGGAAGCTCCACAGACACATCCAAACTCCCTGAGGGACTGAATTGCTGAGCAGAGGGCTGTGGGGACCATTGTCTTGGGTAACATCTTGCTCAACTGGCATAACACAGTTTATAAAGACAATGTTCTACGTTCTACCTTGGTGAGTAGCGTCTGGGGTCTTAAAAGCCTGTGAGCAGCCATCTAAGATACTCCACTGGTCTCATCCCTTCGGGAGCAAGGGAGAACGAAGAGAACAGGATACAAGGAAAAGATTAGTCCAAAGGATTAATGGACCACAGCTACCAAGGCCTCCACCAGACTGAGTCCAGTACAGCTAGATGTTGCCCGGCTACCACCACTGACTGCTCTGACCAGGATCACAACAGAGGGTTCTGGAACAGAGCTGAAGAAGGATGTAGAACAAAATTCTAACTCACAAAAAAAAGACCAGATTTACTGGCCTGACAAAGACTGGAGAAACCCTGAGAGTACGGCCCCAAGACACTCTTTTAGCTCAGTGGTGAAGTCACTTCCGAGGCTCACCGTTTAGCCAGGGAGTGGACAGCTACATAAAACCAAATGGGACTAATGAGGCACAGCAGTCCAGGGACAAGGGCTAGAAGGCAGAAGGGGGCAGGAAAGCTGGTGATAGGGAACCCAATGTTGAGTAAGTATAGTGTTGATGTGTTGTGAGGTTGTTAACCATCGTCATAGGCCAACATGTGTACTGTTTAATGAGAAACTATTTTGTTCCGTAAACCTTCATCTAAAGTGAGAACAGCAGCACAACTGGAAGACCGTAGTCGATGTCACTGAACTGTGTGTGCAGAAATTTTTGAAATGGTGTATCTTTAGCTATGTATATTTTCACCAAACCAAAAACAAAAAAATGGTCCTCCAAGGTCGAGAGGGGAGCATGTTGACATGTCTTGGGGTTGTTAACCAATATCACAAAACAATATGTGTACTACTGTTTCATGAGAAACTATTTGTTCTGTAATCCTTCACCTGAAGTACAATAAAAACAGAAAGAAAATATACCAAGCAATCCTGTAATTTTTTCAAGGGAAAATAACTGATAGTACTTGTTACTAATGATTAAAATTTGAGCTTTCAAATAGAAAATTAGAAATCTGGAAAACTTTTATCTTCCACACAACATTCAAAGACTTTTCTTATGACATTAGTGGTGATATTAAATGTTTGGTTTTTTTGTTACTGCATAATGAATCATATCAACATTTAGAGAATATGTGCACCGTATTTTTACACAAATAACACACGCACCTTCTACATTTGTTTGCCAAGCACACGTTCCCGCTGTGAATTATTTCCGTAAGAGCCGCTATGCCAATTTTTTTACATGTTGCTGTTAAAAAAAAAAAAAATTAGCATACTGTGCTTATGAAAATACCTCGTGGGAAGCCGGAGCAGTTGGCATATAAATATACACGGCACACATTATTTGCACAAAAATATGATAATTCAATGAACCAATATTTTCCAAATCACCAATGCATGAAGTTACAAAATCACGAATGGGTAAAAGACTCATTCAAAGTAAAAGATAAACTCACGGATTTTAAGATAACAAGAAATGAAAAGTTCACTGATATGGTTTCAAATTTCGCATTGCAACTAATCTTTAAAAATCATAGTGCAGTGGTTAAAGCGCTCAGCTGCTAATCAAAAGGTCAGTGGTTTGAACCCACCAGCTGCTCTGCGGGAGAAAAATGAGGCAGTTGGCTTCTGTAAAGATTTATAGCCTTGGAAACCCTATGGGGGCAGTTCTACTCTGTCCTATAGGGTCACTATGAGTCGGAACTGACTCGACAGCAGTGGGTTTGGGTGCTTTTTACCCAATTTTGGTGGAGTATCAAAGAATATTCACAATTATCTGAAAAGGCTATGAAACTACTCCGCCCTTTTCCAACTACTTACTGTGTAAGGCTGGATTTTCTTTATGTACTTCAACCAAAACAACATATTGCAACAGACTGAATGCAGAAGCAGGTATGAGAATCAACTGTCTTCGATTAAGCTGAACATAAAAGAAACTTGGAAAAATATGTAACAATACCACTCTTTTTGCTAAGTATTTTGTTTTGGAAAATAATCAGTTTTCATTAAAGCTATGTTATTTATGTTAACATAATAATTTACTGCTTTTTTAAACCCTTCAGTTTTAATTTCTAATAATTATAACCCACATAGACCAAAGCTCTTGGGGTTCTCAATCATTTTCAAGAGTATTAAGGGACCCTAAAAGGTTCCCAGGTGGTGCAAATGGGTTTGCACTTGACTAACCTAAAGGTCGGCAGTTCAAACCAACCCAGCAACCCTGCAGAATAAAGGTCTGGCAATGTGCTTCCTGAAAGATTACAGCCAAGAAAATCTTATGGAGCAGTTCTACTCTTTAACACACAGGGTTGCCATGAGTCAGAACTGACTCCATGTCAATAGGTTTGTTTTTTGTTGTTTTTAGTCAATTTTTTTAATTATATAATTTATTTTGTTGTTAAAAATATACACATCAAAACATATACCAACTCAACAGTTTCTACATATACCATTTAGTAACACTGACTACATTCTTCGAGTTGTGTAACCATTCTCACTCTCCTTTTCCGAGTTATTCCTTCCTCTTTAACATAAATTCACTACCCCCTAAGATTCCTATCTAATCTTTCAAGTTACTGTTGTCAATTTCATTCCATGTAGTTTTTAAAAGAGTATAATGCTCAAGACAGACTACTGTTGTTTTCAATGGGACCCTAAGACCAAAAAGGGTACTAACAGCTCCATTAGGGCCATTACTTGTAATCATACCAGGCTATAATAGAGTGAATCCCCCTAAGGACAAATGAAATGTATAATGCACTTTGCCCAAAAGTAAAGTGCTCCAGACTACTCTATTTCCTTAGTTATTTAGTCTTTCCTTTTTTCTATTCCCTCACTGTAAGACGATAGTCATTACTAAGTTGATGGTTGCCATCTAGTTGATTCTGACTGGTGGCAACCCCATGTCTGTCAGAGTAGAACTGCTCCATGGGATTTTCAAGGCTGTGAGTTTTCAAAAGCAGATCGCTATGGCTGTCTCTCAAGGCAGCTTTGGGTGGGTTCAAATGGCCAACCTTTTAGGCTAATAGTTAAGCGCTGCACTGTGATGACTTACTTACTATAGCCTTTCTCACCATGGTCTTGTAACTCCCACCCAGGTGACTGTGTGATAGGGTAATTGTGGCCTACCAAGGGGATTGGTCAGTTTTGCCTTAAAAAGAGCCAATTCCAGAGCACAGAGGAAGAACCCACCACCACCAAGGAAGGAGAGACCCAGGAGCAGAGACCTGGCAGGAAGAGATGGTACAGTGGGCTTCCCGGCCCACGGAGATAAAAAGCTGAGTGCCTTTGGGCAGAGACTGAGAGCCAGGGAGAGGCATGCCTGAGAGCACAGTTGGGTAGAGGCTATCCTGATGGAAAAACTGTATCCTGAGTGTTTCTGAGCCTGAATTGTAACTGTTAACTTCCCTAATAAACCCTGTAATCGTTGAGTATGGTCTGTGAGTTGTGTGTGTCTACTGCAATGAATTATTGAACCCAGCAGAAAAGAAGAGTGCTGTGGGAGGGACGGTTGGTGTCAGAATTAGTAAAGATGGTGGAAGGAGGAGGCATGTCTGACCCCCACCTCATAGGAATCAGCCTTGGGCTGTTGATCTTGATTCTCCTTCACCCTTGTGGGGTTGGAGGAGGTCAGACACTGCCCCTATGCCGTTTTTACAAGCACTTAACTGTTTGTGCCAAGCCAAGAAAACCCTATTGAGCAGTTTTACTCTGTAACACATGGGGTTGCCATGAGTCAGAACTGACTCGACAGCAACAAGTTTTACATAGCTGCTAGAGAAGATATCTAACTTGAGAGGTAGGACAGGATGGAAAGGAACAAAATGGAAAAGGAAAGTACAGGGAAATAAGCTTGTATGATTTAAGAGGTCAAACTCATAATAAAACAAGAAGGTAGAAGGGGCTGCAGAGAGTCTTAGTGTAAGAACCCATAACAACATGATGTATAAACAGTAAGAATCTTATTGTAACAATAACTAAATAAGGTAATTCTGAAGATATTAAAGAAAAAAAGAGAAGTCAGGAAACAAAGTATAACAAAGAATATGTTAATAAATATGCAAGTTAAAATAGTGGCATATAAACCAAGTTGGAATATAAAAGGATTATTCAGATTAAATGGAATTCATCAAAGAAGTTTTTCTACTCTGTTTTCAATCGTTTTTTGAGAAAGAGGGGAAGGGCAGCAATATAATTAAACAGAGTTGAACATGAAGAAACAGGGGAAATAAATGAAGCTAACTATACAAATAGGAAGCTGACATAATTAGAAAAGAAAGCTGAAAAGGAGAAAGTTAAAAGTTATACCTGAAAACTAGGAACAGTATGGTCAAGAGTTAAATAATGATAATAGGCACCCAGAAAGAAACAATAATAATAATGTGGAATAAATCAGAGAAAGGTGGAAGTGCTGAGCTTATTTCCTTAGAAAATTTAAAAGTAGATATTATAGAGCATAATTCATGTACACATTTTCTGTGGCAAGAGTAAACAGCTAGCATTCAAAAACTGAATAATCTTTATTACAAATAGCTAAACATACTGTACATACGTACATGTAGGCAGGAAAGGATAAAAGACATTGTTAAGGGTTTATAATGCAGTATTCCCAGAAAAAAATAAACAAGGACAAAACAGATAGAAATGAACGAGCAAGGCAAAGAGTTAAAATGAAAACGCAAGCAACAAAGTAAGGGTGCACTGAAAGACAACATAGATAACTAGAATTACAAAAAAAATTACTTTGCTATCCATCAATAAAGTTCTGCATAATCCTAAATACTTCGTAAGCACTGTCATAATCTATTTCTAAACTCTAAATCACATAATCTGTAAGCAATTATTTAAAATGCCTAGATACCTCAGGCAACATTTAGCTCAACTGGCATGACAGTCTATAAAGAAAATGTTCTACATCCAACTATGGTGAGTAGCAACCAGGGTCTGAAAAGTCTGTGAGTGGCCATCTAAGATACATCTATTGGTCCCATCCGGGCTGCAACAAATGAAGAAGATCACAGACATAAGGGAAAGATTAGTTCAAAGGGCTAACGGACCACAACTTCCACAACCTCGACCAGACTGAGCCCAGAACTACTAGATGGTGTCCGATTATCACCAATGACTGCTCTGGCAGGGATCACAATAGCAGGTCCCCAGCAGAGCAGGAGAAAAATGTAGAACAAAATTCAAATTCACACACACGCACAAAAAAAGACCAGGCTTGTTGATCTGACAGAGACTAGAGAAACCCCGAGAGAATGGCCCCGGGACACCCTTTTAACTCAGTACTGAAGTCACTCCTGAGGTTCACCCCTCAGCCAAAGATTGGACAGAGGTTGACTGTTAACCAAAAGGTCAGCAGTTGGAATCCACCAGCCACTCCTTGGAAACCCTATGGGGCAGTTCTACTGTGTATTACAGACACACTATGAGTCGCAAGGAAACCCTGGTGGCATAGTGGTTAAGAGCTACAGCTGCTAACATAGCCGTTTGAATCCACCAGGAACTCCTTGGAAACTCTATGGGGCAGTTCTACTCTGTCCTACAGGGTCACTAGGAATCAGAATAGACTCGAAGGCAACAGGTCTGGTTTTCTTTTTTTTAGTTGGAATTGACTTGACGGCAACAGGTTTGGTTTTGGTTTTTTCATAGGGCCAACAATAACACACATGAGGGATGTGCTTCATAATTCAATCACGCTTAGGAGACTAATGGGCACACCAGTACAAAAGCAAATACAAGAAGGCAAGAAGGGACAGGAAAACTGGACAAATGGAAACAGGGAACCTGGGGTGGAGAAGGGGAGAGTGTTGACACATCGCAGGGTTGGCAACCAACGTCAAAAAACAATTTGTATATTAACTGTTTAATGAGAAATTAATTTGCTGTGTAAACTTTCACCTAAATCACAATAAAAAATAAAATAAAATGCCTGGATATGCACATAATTTTCTGAAACATCAAAGTGTGTTTCTTAGACGTAAGATATTACCAATAGGTCAATACCAACACATCTAAAATAACAGAATTTTAGAGATTTGCCAATGATATATATAAAAATACCTAGTTATGGTTATCACTTCATTAAGGAATGCCATGCAATAAAAATTTGGTTTCCATATTTGAGCCTCTATCAACTTTCATGTGTGAAAAATTTGCAACAGCTTGATCACAAACAGCAGGCTGACTTCATATCTTAATACTTTAAATAATTAGTTGAAGGACAACTTAAGTATGTCACTAATGGAAACATAATTACAGTCAATAAACAGCCATTAAATGCGTATTTTGTGCAATATAAGCAAAGCACTTTGGAAGTACTCTACATTTGCTAATTTAATCTAAGGAAACCCACAGTACAAGAAGACTATCCTATTTTTGAAATAATTCAAAATACCTGAACCAACTGTCTCAATATTTTAAAAAAGACTTTGAAAATATTTATTGTTTGACAAGAATAACACAAAACTTAAGATTCATTAAGTTAATTCGACACTAAACTAACAGAATTCTAAGTAAACCACGAATTATACCTTGCTGAGAGGGAAAAAAGGACTCAAAAACAGATACAAAGGTGAACACCTCGCTTTTAAAAATGTGTTGCCTGCATCTAAACATACTACTGCTCCCTCAACAATGAAAAAAAGTCAAGAACTATACCTAAAAACAGGTTTAAATATTTAAGTGCTACAATTTTTTTAAATAAAATTTACTAATGTAGAGAAACATCTTTACAAAGTGAAGTCTCTGTAAAAGATTTGCTCTATTAAGACTTTGTTGCTCTGAGGCCAAGTATAAGCCATATAAGGAAACTGAAGTTCAATGTCATTTATTTTGTTCCGCTCTTTCAGATGCCCAAGAATAACCTCTTTCACTGCCTAATGATACGTTCCAAAATCATGAAGTAGATCAGTAATGCATTTTAAATTTCTTGATAAAGCTAGTTTGACGTAATAATAATTGCTTGGTGGTACACACACTCCCCCCGCCCCCACCCCACCCCCCAATCCAGAGACTAGACTCTGGAAAAATATCAAAACAATATATAGTAAAAAATAATTAAAAGATTCGCTTTCTGAAATGTACTTAGCAAAGATAAAGTAACAAAGAACAACTTGTGAAATACTTGATCCTGATCTTTAAGATCTACCTTTTCTCTTCTTTGAACTAAAGAAAAGTCAACTCTTTTTCCTCAGGTTTCCGGTAATTACTTGAGGTCTCATGGGCAAGCTAAACATCAATTTATAAAGGCACACCTACCAACAGAATATTGTCTTTACCCAATATTTACTCAAAAGCACAGTATATTATCTTCGCCCCTCCTTTACCACAAAAGTACCAGGAAAAGCTAAACTTAAAAAAAATTAAAAACACTAAAACACCACTGAAAAACAATCTGGGTTTGCGGCAACCAAAACTAGTTTGATCTAAGAAGACTACCGATTGGTTCGGAAGTGTTCATATCTCTGACTGGTGGAATGTCCGCCATGCTTCATGAATTCCTGCCCCTCAGTAGGTATCTAGCCTTTATTATGCAGAGCCTACTAAAAACATTTGTGGCAACACAAACATGTAAATACTGCACTGTTCAAAAAGTACGGCTTTGTATCAAAATCAATGTGATTCCCAGGAAAATCGTTTTAAGCGTTTTACTTCTCTTCCTACACATTCGGTTCTGAGCTGCAGAGAAGTCCTACCATGCAAATCAAACAAGCTACAGGTGTGTGTTTTTTTTTTCTTTTTAAGTATACCTCTCTTCATCCATAACTCTCAACCCCTCCTTTTTCTTCCTAGTAGGACAGCTACAAGAAAAATCTAACAGATACTTGCTTTCAATTAATTTTAAACAAGTATCATAAGGTTCTAAACGTCTGAAAGGAACAAGTTATTACACTAAAGAAATCTATTACCTGCCCAGAAAAAAGACTAAGAATGGCAACGATTTTTTGTTTTTGTTAATAAACTCCAATATACTTATAAGCGTTTGAACTACAAAATCTATACATACAATTAACCAAAATAATCGGTAACAGTATAAACCAATGTGGCAGCCATCTCTTAACAGCAAATCACTCGCTGCAGCGACCTTTTTCCAAAACAAGAGCCGCCAGACTCTTAAAAATAAAATATACACTGTATATGTTCAGGAAAACTAAAACTTCTGGACCTTGTGCTGAACAAAGGCACTCTTTATTCGGATTGCAGAAAACTTTTCGCCCCACTACATTCTTAAAACCTCTTAAAATAACCAGAGCCCAGATGGTAGAAGGAAAAAAAAAGGGAGGTGAGGGGCGCAACCTCAGTACTATCTAACACCTGAACTATATTCGATATTAGAACAGAATTTAGGGCAACTCTGCGGAAAAGCGAAAAACACTAAAGTCTCTCCCGGCCCACGAACTTTGTTGACTTCTAGACACTTATCGTGCAAATTACCTTTCGGTCGGGCAGTGTCTCAGGGCAGCTTTTTCAAGGCTTCGCCTGACATGATTTCCTTTCCTTCGTGAGTCACTTTGGATTCAGCCGAATTTCTCTCTCCGGTGAGAGCGGATGTGGAGTGGCCTCCCGCGGTAAGAAGAGTAGGTTGCTTTGGTGGGGGTTGGGATGCGGGCTGGTTTCCGGGTCTCGAGTTTTGCAGGAGTTTCCCAGCCCCAAGTAGGATCTCCGCAGGAAAAAAAAAAAAACTTTTCACTCGTGACACGCCCGGAATTACCGTGCGAAACTCACTTCCTGCCTTGGCGAGAAGCAGAATCCACCTCCGTCCAGGGGAACCCGGAAAACCAGCTCCCTGCGCTCCGGAGAGGGAAAGGGGAGGGGGCGCCCGCGGGGAATCTGGGGCTCGGGCGCCCCGAACACCCGCCGGCGGCGAAACCCCGCCGGCGGGCGACTAGACGCCGCCGAGGTGCGCGGCGAGCCTCGGCCGCACTAGGCCGCCACCTCCTCCTCGCTGCCGCCGCCCCCAGAGCCGGACGGCGGGGTTATTGTCTCGATAGCGCCTGCCGCGCCCTTCGCCCGCGCTGCTACCGCCTCCCGGAGCCGGAACGGAGAGCCGAGCAGACTCTCTGGCGGCCCCCTCCGTGGACCGTCCGTCGGGCAGTCGGTCCTTCCGTCCGTCCCTCCCCGGCTTCCCTACTCGCCCTCGGACCCTCTTCTGCTCCCTCCCCGGTTTTCCCGCCGCCGTCCCTTCGCCGTCCTCCGCGCTCTTCTTCCCCAGCGGCAGCGGCTTCCCCAAGAAGCGCAGGGGGAGGGGACAGGCGACGGCGTCTCCTCACGAGCTCGCGGGGCCGCAGCAGGAGCCGAGGCTGCGTCCCGCGCCGCGGCGCCACATTCACTCCAGCGAGGGACGGCGAGGGGAGGGGAGGGGAAGGAGGGAGGGAGGGGAGAGAAAGGAGGAGGAAGGGGCTGGGGCGGAGTGGAGTTACTGCCTCACAGGCCAAGGCAGCAATAGCGCCACCACCCCGGCGAGGTGGAAGAAGCTGCGCGCGGCGGGGGCGGGACGGCCTCCCGCCGTCTTCGCCCCACCCGCCAACCGCCAGGCTGGAGGCTGGTGCGAGCTAGTGGCTCGCGGGGGCGGGCGGCCGACGTCTGCGGCGGCGGG
>NW_004443965.1:17108193-17137391 GCF_000243295.1 Trichechus manatus latirostris
CTCGCGTGCGAGTCGCTGCGCGGCGATGGGCCCCGGGGAGGCCTGTCTGCCTGTCCCCAGCCCGCCCCACGAACCCGCACAGACCCGCTCCAGAGCCGCCCGAGGGAGGTGGCGGTGAAGACGCTGACCCGGACCGGCTCCTGGCAGCCCCGCGCTGAGCCCCAGAGACGGAGAACCCACAGGCCTCCGCTGCCCCCAGATTACTGAGTTTCTTTGTACGATAGTAGTCGGTGGGGAGAGGTTGTCCAAGTCCAGCCCCGATTTGAAGCTGCAGGTATCTCTTTCGACTGCAGCACTCCAACTTCCTCTAATGGCACGCTTTGGTTGCAGGAAACCACAGCGGCATTTCGGTGGAGCTTCCCACGCTGGCCCTTGCTCCGAGCTTGCTTGCACAGCCAGGCAGCTGGGGTTCCTCCAAGTCTCAGCCTCACACCGGCGAGGAGACAAAGCTGGCGCTGGGAGGAGGAAAATGGCCCGCGAAATTGCCTCAAGATAGTGCCTTTGTTTGAAGAAACATCGGATACACTCCGAATGCGACGCAGGCTTCCAAACCCAGCTGTTTCGGTGGTGCAGTGAATTGCGCTATCCTTAATAATTCAGCCTGGCAGGGTTTGCGTTTATTGCGGAGAGACATTTTTAAGCGTTCTGTCAACACATACGGTGTAGAAATCCTCAACCATAACATTGCACAGTTTTTTGCAGTTACTGCTTTAGATATCTTAACATGCAAGACGGCTTTGTTTTACCCGGAGAAGAAACAGAAAAGATAATGGAGCAAACCACACACACACACACACACACGCACACACACACACACACAAGCCCCACCCCCTACCGCCGCTGTACTTAACTGTGTACGGTGATGGTAATTAAAGTCTCCGGGTCCCTGAAGTCACTGGTTCAGTTCTTCCGTTTGCGTTCCAGAGATAATTATTTATTACCAAGTATGAATAAAGAGTAGAATACACTGCAGATGATTTTTGGCGCGCATCCAAAGGGAGGAGCTCATTATAACCATCAAAGAGTTATTTACCAAAGTGAGTTGTACACTGGTGAAAAGCACTTGAAATAACTCTAAAGATACTATTAGGGGCGGGAGCATTTTAACTAACCCCACTCCCCCACCCTCCCCATTGCTGGAATTAACACAGGTATAGGAGCCCTTGCAGGGTTGCCGTCATTCCGTCTCAACGGCAACGGGTTTCGTTTTGGTATTGGTTCCTTAATGTAGAGCAGAAGTTGAAGATTTACAAATAATACCAATACCAAAGTGTTCAGGCTTATTCAGTGCTTAACTGGAGGTAAAAGAGTTGTAACTAGAAGCTAGGAAACAGTAGCCATATATACCAAACTAGGTATCCGTTTTATATGAATAAGAATCTTAGCCATTGTATAAAATCTAAAGTTAGCATATTGTATACACAATTTTTAAATCATCATGAGAAAAGATTTCTTCCTCACTTCCAAAAACTGCTTTGAGTCTGAACGGAGCCCAGTGTTCTAGCTCCGAACTGAAAGGATCAATCCCCTAAAGCATCCCAGGGTGAAGTATCTCCCACACCAGAGACCAGCTGGATTCTGGAATTCTCATGCTGAATCCTGTCTCAAGTTGATTCAAGAGCCCTTTAAATCTTGGGAATGTCCAAAGCAAATCTAACCACCACCACCACCACCACTACAAACCTAAATAAGTAGGACTAGACCACATCTGTAGGCTAGGACATGCCATGGTACTAGTCATTTTTTACTTGAACTCATACTCAGGACCAACCTGGCTGACCATCCTTCAGGCTAGAAAAGTCCCTATAACCCAGTAGGCCTCCTTCGGC
Organism: Trichechus manatus latirostris; assembly: GCF_000243295.1. Lineage (NCBI taxonomy): Eukaryota > Metazoa > Chordata > Mammalia > Sirenia > Trichechidae > Trichechus > Trichechus manatus. The sequence continues at coordinate 17,110,023 of NW_004443965.1, forward strand.
TCACCTGAAATTCTGCCATTAGAGTTTTATCCTTTTGAGTAGTTTATTCCTCTGGCACAAAACCGTAATCCTGGAAAAGGTAATATTTTAAGCCTTATTAGTTATTTAGATCTAATTCATCAGATTATTTTCCAAAAGCAGCTTTTGTTGGAAGGGAAATGGAAATAATACATGCTGAGGCTGAGTATGTAGGACAGGGAAATGTGGTTTCATTTGCTGGAATAATGTACAAAGTAGAGGATTATAGACAATAAAATAACTCCCATTTGATTGTTAAATAAGTGTTGCTTACTCATAAGAATGAGCCCCAACCATCTAAGATACTCCCCTGGTCTCACCCCTTCGGGAGCAAGAGGGAATGAAGAAAACTAAAGACACAACGGAAGGATTAGTCCAAAGGACTAATGGACTACAACTACCATGGGCCTCCACCAGATTTAGTCCAGTACAACTGGATGGTGCCTGGCTACCACCACTGACTGCTCTGACAGGGATCGCAATAGAGGGTCCTGAACAGAGCTGGAGAAGAACGTAGAACAAAATTCTAACTCACAAAAAAAGACCAGACTTACTGGCCTGATGAAGACTGGAGAAACCCCAAGAGAATGGCCCCCAGACACACTTTTAGCTCAGTAATGAAGTCGCTCCTAGGGTTCACCCTTCAACCAAAGATTAGACAGGCCCATAAAACAAAACGAGACTAAAGGGGCACACGAGCCCAGGGACAAGCACTAGAAGGCAGGAGGGGACAGGAAACCTGGTAATAGGGAACCCAAGGTCAAGAAGGGAGAGTGTTGACATGTCGTGGGGTTGTTAACCAATGTCATAAAACAATATGCATACTAACTGTTTAATGAGAAACTAGTTTGTTGTGTAAACCTTCATCTAATGTACAACTTAAAAATGAAAAAAATAAAATAATGAGTCTCAAAACACTGGCCTTCAAGGGTGGAAGCCAGGATACACTCGTCAGTAGTTACCTGTTTTGTCAAGTATTTCTTTAATAATCCCTTTATGGAAACCATGGTGGCGTAGTGGTTAAGAGCTATGGCTGCTAACCAAAGGGCCAGCAGTTTGAATCCACCAGACACTACTGGGAAACTCTATGAGGCAGTTCTACTCTGCCCTATCGGGTCACTATGAGTCGGAATCGACTCCACACGAGTAATCCCTTTATAAAGTAGGCAATTGGTTCTGCTAAAACTGTACCTTCAGCAGTAGTTTTGCATCTATACTCATAGGGAAAGGTGAGATGACAGGTATACGATCAGGGTATTCAATAATCAGGTAGAAATGACTCATCTTTGTTATTCATCGCTGACTACTTACTTCTAACTCATATAAACAGCACATACAGATACAGCCAGATCATGCAGTTGTTCTTTTTTATGACAAGGCATTTCTGCTCCATGCTTTACACTTTATTTTCTTTTGAAAATCCTCCCTCAGGACCTTGAACTAAGCTGGACTTCACTTTTCAATTATGATTAAAAGAGCTACAGCCCCACCCTAAACGAGATTTCCTAACTGTGATTGTGTAATGATTAACTGAACTCCAGGACCACCTTAGAAAATAAGCTAATAAACAGTTGCTGATAGTGTATCTTGATCATCCCCATTGTTATTCTCTAAATGATTCCTTGCTAAAGGCAGAGAATCCTTTCTTTGGGATTCCGCTTTCCAAAGGTTGGGCTCAGGAAAGAAATCACTGCCTAATAGAGATAAGCTATACTTCTGAAGGAGAAGCCTTAAGGCTTTAAGCATTCCAGGGACCACCTTAGAAAGTAAGCTAATAAACAGTTGCTGATAGTGTAGCTTGATCTTCCCCGTTGTTATTCTCTAAATGATTCCTTGCTAAAGGCAGAGAATCCTTTCTTTGGGATTCACCTTTCCAAAGGCTGGGCTCAGGAAAGAAATCACTGCCTAATAGAGATAAGCTATACTTCTGAAGGAGAAGCCTTAAGGCTTTAAGCATTCCAGGGAATACACACAGCTTCCATCAGAAAAAAAGTTCCCAGGCATAAGGCCTATGCACTGTTTTTAAAAGGGCCCCTCTGCCATTTCCCCACACCAGCTGAGCAGCTATGCAGAAGCATTAGACAGACAAAAGTAGCAGAAGGAAAGGAAATGTTTGGGGTGATAATTCTTCTTTTCTCCGTTTTTCAACCCCTTGTAAAGAGCTGGTTACCTGAAATCAAATTTTTCATCATAGTGGTGTTTGGAGAAGATCAATCTTCAGACTAGAATAGGGTTACGTTCAAAAGAAGTCAAGAAGCACTATCATTCTTAGGTGTCATCAAGTCGGTTGCAACTCAAAGTGACCGTATATATAACAGTACGAAACACTAACTGGACCTGCGCCAACCTCACAATCATTGCTTTGCTTGAGTCGATCATTGCAGCCACTGTGTCAATCCATCTCACTGAGGCTCGTCCTCTTTTTCGTTGACCCTCTACAAAGCATGATGTCCTTCTCCAGGGATTGGTCCCTTCTGATAACATGTCCAAAGTATGTGAGACAAAGTCTCACCATCCTCACTTCTAAGGAGCATTCTGGCTGTATTTCTCCCAAGGCAGATTTGTTCATTCTTCTGGCAGGCTATAGTATATTCAATATTTTTCACCAGCACCCTAATTCAAAGTCATCAATTCTTCTTTGGTCTTCCTTATTCATTGTCCAGTTTTCCAATGCATAAGAAGCAATTAAAAACTCCATGGCTTGGATCAGGTACACCTTACTCCTCAAAGTGACATCTTTGCTTTTTAACACTTCATAGATGTCTTTTGCAGCAGGTTCGCCCAATGCAATGTGTTGTTTGATTTCTAGACTGCTGCTCCCACGGGTGTTGATTGTGGATCAAAGTAAAACGAAATCCTTGACAACTTCAATCTTTTCTCCTTTTACCATGATGTTGCTTATTGGTCCAGTTGTGAGGATTTTTGTTTTCTTTATGTTGAGATGTAATCCATACTGAAGGCTGTAGTCTTTGATCTTCATTAGTAAGTGCTTCAAGTCCTCTTCACTTTCAGCAAGCAAGGTTGTGTCATCGCATATAGCAGGTTGTTAATGAGTCTTCCTCCAGTCCTGATGCCTAGAATCCTATTCTTCATATAGTCCAGATTCTCTGGTTATTTGCTCAGCATACAGATTGAATCAGTATGGTGAAAGGATACCTCCCTGACACACAAATCTGTCTTAGAAGTACAGCCTGAGTGCTCATTAGAGGCAAGGATGGCGAGACTTTGTCTCACATACTTAGGACATGTTATCAGGAGGGATCAGTCCCTGAGAAAGACATCATGCTAGGTAAAGTAGAGGGTCATCGAAAAAGAGGAAGACCCTGAGCAAGATGGATTGACACAGTGGCTGCAACAATGGGCTCAAGCATAACGATTGTGAGGGTGGCACAGGACCAGGCAGTGTTTCCTTCTGTTGTACGTAAGGTCTCAATGAGTCGGAACCGGCTCAACGGCACATAACAACAACAACACGCAGTCAAATGTTTTTGCACAGTCAATAAAACACAGGTAAACATTTTTCTGGTATTCTCTGCTTTCAGCCATGACCCATCTGACATCAACAATGATATCCTTTATGCCACTTTCTTTTCTGAATTTGGCTTGAATTTTTGGCAATTCCCTGTTGGGGTATTGCTACAACTGCTTTTGAGTGATCTTCAGCAAAACTTTACTTGAGTGTCATATTAATGATATTGTTTTATAATTTCCACATTCTGTTAGATCACCTTTGTTTGGAATAGGTACACATATGGATCTCTTCCAGTCAGTTGGCCAGCTCTTCCAAATTTCTTGGCATAGACGATTGAGTGCTTACAGCACTGCATCTGTTTGTTGAAACATCTCAGTTGGCATCCTGTCAATTCCTGGGGCCTTGTTTTTCTGCCAATGCCTTCCGTGCATCGTGGACCTCTTCCTTCAGTACCTTTGATTCTTGATCATATGCTACCTTCTGAAATGGTTGGCCGTCAACCAATTCTTTTTGGTACAGTGACTGTGTGTATTCCTCCCATCTTCTTTTGATGCTTCTTGTGTCATTTAATATTTTCCCAGTGTAATCCTTCAATATTCAACTCGAGGCTTGAATCTTTTCTTCAGTTCTTTCAGCTTGAGAAATGCCAAGCATGTTCTTCCCTTTTGGTTTTCTATCTCTAGGTCTTTGCACATGTCATTATAATCCTTTATTTTGTCTTCTTGAGCTGCCCTTTGAGATCTTCTGTTAAGCTCTTTTGCGTGATCATTTATTCCTTTCACTTTAACCACTCAACATTCAAGAGCAAGTTTCAGAGTCTCTTCTGACATCCATTTTGGTCTTTTCTTTCATTCTTGTCTTTTTTAATGACTTCTTGCTTTCTTCATGTATGATGTCCTTGTCCTTAATGTCATTCCACAACTCATTAGTGTTGAATGCATCAAATCTATTTTTGAGAAGGTCTCTAAATTCAGGTGGGATATACTCAAGGTTGTACTTTGGCCCCCGTGGGCTTGCTCTAATTTCCTTCAACTTTACCTTGAACTAGTGTGGTGCAGTTAATTACTTTTGTGTGTGGCCTTTCTAGCCATGGTCTTGTAACTCCCAATGAGGTGATTGGGCAGGATTGTGTGATAGGATAATTGTGGCCTACCAAGGGAATTCGTCAGTTTTGCCTTAAAAGAGAGCCAATTCCAGAACAGAGAGGAGGATCCTACAACCACCGAGGAAGAACAGCCAGGAGCTTTGGACCTCGGATCCCTGCGCCGAGAAGCTTCTGGAAGCAGGAGACCGAGAGAGAGGGAGAGAAAGAGAGCAAGTTGTAACCCTGAAGACAGTGACAAGTGATGGCAGGAGAGACCCAGCAGCAGACACCCGGCAGCAGAAGATGGCACGGTGGGCTTCCCAGCCCACAGAGACAGAAAGCTAAGGACTTTGGTCAGAGACTGAGGGCCAAGGAGAGGTGTGCCAACAAGCACAACTGGGAAGAGGGTATCCTGATGGAAGAACTGTATACTGGGTGTTCTGAGCCTGGATTGTAACTGTTACTTCCCTAGTAAACACCATAATCATGAGTATGGTTTTTGAGTTCTGTGTGGCTGTCTTAGTTATCTAGTGCTGCTGTAACAGAAATACCACAAGTGAGTGGCTTTAACAAACAGAAATTTATTCTCTCACAGCCTAGGAGGCTGGAAGTCCAAATTCCGGGTGCCAGCTCCAGGGGAAGGCTTTCTCTGTATGTTGGCTCTGAGGGAAGATCCTTGTCATCAATCTTCCCTGGGACCCCGGGTCCAAAGGACATGCTATTCTTCTGGCTTTTGTTTCTTGGTGGTATGAGGTCACCATGTGTCTCTGCTCACTTCTCTCTTTTATATCTCGAAAGAGATTGGTTTAGGACATAATCTAATCTTGTAGATTGAGTCCTGTCTCATCAACATAAGTGCCACTAATCCCATCTCATTAACATCATAGAGACAGGATTCATAACACATAGGAAAATCACATCAAATGACAAAATGGTGGACAGTCACACAACGCTGGGAATCATGGCCTAGCCAAATTGATACACATATTTTTGGGGGACAGAATTCAATCCATGACAGTGGCCATTGCAATGAGTTACTGAACCCAGCAGAGAAGTAGGGAGTGCTGTGTGAGGGACAGTTGCTGTCAGAATTAGTAAAGATGGTGGAGAGGGGAGGCTTGTCTGGCCTATGCCTTATGCGAGTCAGCCTTGTACTGTTGGTCTTGGTTCTCCTTCCCCCTTGTGGGGTTGGAGGAGGTCAGACACTGGCCCCACGACGTTTTTACAGCTTGCATATGAGTAATTGATCATCTATTCCACAACTGGCCCCTTGCCTTGTTCTGACTGATGATACTGAGTTTTTCCAACATCTCTTTCTACAGAGGTAATCAGTTTGATTCCTGTGTATTCCATCTGGCAAACTCCACGTGTATAGTCACCGTTTATGTTGTTGAAAAAAGTGTTTGCAATGAAGAAGTCATTGGTCTTGCAATATTCTAATCATTTGATCTCTGGCGTCGTTTCTATCACTGAGGCCGTATTTTCCAATTACCAGTCCTTCTTCTTTGTTTCCAACTTTTGCATTCCAATCACCGGTAATTATCAATGTATCTTGATTGCATGTTTGATCAATTTCAGACTACAGAAGTTGGTAAAAATCTTCAATTTCTTCATCTTTGACCTTAGTTGTTGCTTTGTAAATTTGAATAATAGTCTTATTAACTGGTCTTCCTTGTAGGTGTATGGATATTATCCTATCACTGACAGCATTGTACTTCAGGAAGGATCTTGAAATGTTCTTTTTGACCATGAACACGACACCATTCCTCTTCAATTTGTCACCTCCAGCATAGTAGATGGTATGATTTTCTGATTCAAAATGGCTAATACCAGTCCCTTTCAGCTCACTAATGCCTAAGATATTGATTTTTATGTGATTCATTTCATTTTTGACAACTTCCAATTTTCCTAGATTCATACTTCAACATTCTACATTCCAATTATTAATGGATGTTTGCAGCTGTTTCTTCTCATTTTGAGTAGTGCCACATCAGCAAATGAAGGTTCCAAAAACTTAACTCCATCCGTATCATTAAGCTCGACTCTACTTTGAGGACTCAGCTCTTTCCCAGTCATGTTTTTAGTGCCAAACTGAGGGGCTCATCTTCTGGCACTGTATCAGACAATGTTCTGCTGCTACTCCTACGGTTTTCACTGATCTATTTTTTCAGAAGTATACTGCCAGGTCCTTCTTCCTACTCTGTCTTAGTCGGGAAGCTCCACTGAAACCTGTCCACCATGGTTGTCCCCACTGGTATTTGAAATACCGGTGGCAAACCTTCCAGTATCACAGCAACATGCAAGCTCCCACAGTACAACAAACTGACAGACACGTGGTGGATACTGTGTGGATTAAAATCAGGAACTGTGTGCGTCAGGGTTGTATGCTTTCACCATACTTATTTAATCTGTGTGCTGAGCAAATAATCTGAGAAGCTGGACTATATAAGTAAGAATACTGCATCAGGATTAAAGGAAGACTCATTAACAACCTGCAATATGCAGATGACATAACCTTGCTTGCTGAAAGTAAAGAGGACTTGAAGCACTTACTGATGAAGATCAAAGACTACAGTCTTCAGTATATATTATATCTCAACATAAAGAAAACAAAAATCCTCACAACTGGACCAATAAGCAACATCATGATAAATGGAGAAAATAGTGAAGTTGTCAAGGATTTCATTTTACTTGAATCCACAGTCAACACCCATGGGAGTAACAAGCCAGAAATCAAATGATGTATGACATTGGGCAAATCTGCTGCAAAAGACCTCTTTAAAGTTCAAAAGCAAAGATATCCCTTTGAGGACTAAGATATCCCTAACCCAAACCATGGTATTTTTCAGTCGCCTCACATGCATGTGAAAGCTGGACAATGAATAAGGAAAACTGAAGACTTGATGCCTTTGAATTATGGTGTTGGTGAAGAATATTGATTATACCATGGTCTGCCAGAAGAACAAACAAATCTGTCTTGGAAGAAGTACAGCCAGAATGCTCCTTAGAAGTGAGGTTGGTGAGACTTTGTCTCACATACTTTGGACATGTTATCAGGAGGGATCAGTCCCCAGAGAAGGACATCATGCTTGGTAAAGTAGAGGATCAGTGAAAAAGAGGAAGAGTCTCAAAGAGATAGATTGACACAGTGGCTGCAACAGTGGGCTCAAACATAGCAACAATTATTCAAATGATGCAGGACCAGTTAGTGTTTCATTCTGTTGTACACAGGGTTGTGATGAGTCGGAACCTACTCAACGGCACCTAACAACAACAGTCATATCATAACCAGAATACTGGATAAATCTCACCTAAATTTGGTTTAAATAGTATTTGGAAAATAATTTTCTCAGCTGGATTTTCTAAAATAGTTCTGAATACCCTTTATATAATTTCTTCTCTTGGGAACAAATTTATTTCCTGGTAATTGTCTGCAAATTTTCTTCAAAAATCCTAATTCAAACAATATCAGGTTTTTAAATATCTCCTCTCTCCCTCTCTCCTCTTTTTCTTCCCCCATTCAGTCTCTTTGTTTTTTTTTTATCACATTAATGTCAACCATCAGATCAATCACATAATATTTCTGTTTTCCTAGTTTTTAATTATCTTTCATTTTCTTATTCTCTTAGTTTACTTCTAAAATGAATACTGAGTTTCTCTTTCTTCTATCTCTGGAAACCCCTCCCTGCCACCAGAACCTTTTTGTTCTCTTATTTCTTTCATATTTCCTGCTATACAGTATACCAAACTATTAATAGAAAAGTTACTTTGTTTCCAAAGGATGTTTATCTGTACTTCTTTAGGTAGTAATAAATGTGTAGCCAATATTTTTATTTTATAATAAATAGCCAATACTTTCTATTTTATAATTCTCAACATTACTCTTATTTTTCATTTTTAATGTTTTATTTCGTTTACCTGATCACCAGCCGTCTTACCTCACGGATGATTACTATTTCTACTTTGTCATCGGTAGTAATGAAAACCTAGCCAATAAATTCTTTCTCAGCACTATTATCATCTTTCAGAAGAGTTCTGACACTGGCATTAGGGTGACCTTGGACAAATTATTTAATCTTTCTGAGTAGTATTTCACGATCTATAAAATAGAAAAATAAACCCTGCCTTATCTATCTCATAGGGTTATTGTGGCCACCAAATGAGACGATATATGTGATAGAAAATAAATAAATAAAAACTATTTTTTCTCTTCTACCAGTGATAATACAATTCATTATTTTCATCAATAAAATATCATAAGCCATTTTAAATGCCCATTGACTTAGTGGCTCCATATTATGCATTGTTTAGAGTACATATTAAATGCAGTCTTTTTTCTCTATAAAGTCTATAGTCTATAAGACGAGGTGAGTACAAACTCATCAAATGTTTTATAAAAATTCAAGTCATTGATTCAGATGCTAAAAATTCAGAACTATTGATAATTCAGGCACCAGTTAGACTTTACACTATGAAAATTGTTGCTAGGGAAATTAGAAGTGTTAATTTCCAGGAGAACATTTGGCCTACTTAAGGAAGTAAGCTTTTAAATATCTAGAATCTGAGAAAATTGAGTAATGGTTGAATCAAAGCAGGAAATGACCCTAGAGGTCAGCTGGTGTCTAGTCTAACTACATTTCGTAGGTGAGGGAACTTAGGTTTGAAGATTTGCTCAAAGTTACACCACTAGTTAGTGGCAGAACCATAATTAGAATGAAGCTCTCCCTGAGTTCAGTACATTTTATACTATATCCCACATTACCACCACATAGCAATTCAAATATGGAGTAACCCAGAAACCACAAAGGAAAAGTTTGACAGATTGGACTACATACTTAAAAATTTAAAACTTCAGTTGGCAAAAGACATCATAACCAAAATTAAAAGAAAATGACAGCCTGGGAGAAAACATACCATATGTAAGAAACAATAGTTAATATCCATAATATATAACGAACTCTTATAAATCAAGAAGAAAACAATCCAATAGAACTATACACAAAAGACATAAACCCATAGTTCACAAAAAAGATATGCAGTAGCCAATAAACATTTGAAACTATTTAAAGGCCTTAAAAGCCAGGATAACTCAAACTCTAGCCAGCTTTTGCTGTTGTTATTGTAATTGAAGTAGTGGTTGCTCTTCACCTCTCTCAAAGAGCAAAAGGAACACCAATAAACTCTAAAGGGCGCTACAATGACCTTGCCAGAAAGGGAAATGAACCAATATGATAAGTAGGTTGGAATGAAACTGATTAAATATGGCCCCAGAAACTAGACATAGTCTTCCTGGTACCACCCTTCATAAGTGTCTGTAGGGAGACTCAACGGTACCACCTCAAAATGGTTAGTCCTGAGCATATACTAGTGAGCCCCTCCTTGGGTATATTCCCCTAGGCCACCATGCTTCTGGCATGTATTTGCTACCAAATTCCAACCATTATATACTTTAGAACTATAGATTTTAAAATACTAGGTTCCTCAAATAAGGGCTGAACAGTGTGAGATGGTAGCAAATTGTTCTAGTAAATCAAAAGTGCTATTTGTTTAATGGGTTTAACTCACAATTTTCCCCAAACTCTTGGATTAAGATTCTGTTGGTGGTAGAGAATCCTATCAAAGGATCCAAAGAGGCAAGCTCAGGAGTAGCTGCAGAAGTGTGGGTGGCGAAAGGAAGAAAGCCTTTCTCTTTCTGCCTCTGTTTAAAATGTGGTCTGTCTCCAGTCTTCGCTTTTCCTTGGACTTGCTTCTAGCCAACTACTATAAGGACAAGTAGTAGACAAAAATATGGTATCACGTAGGAGAAGAAGAAAAAAAAGTAGGCTTAAAACAATTTTTGAAAAATACTTAAGAAGACCCTATAACTAGGAATTAAGGAGCCTGAGGTCAATATAGGGTTGCTCTGAGTTGAAATTGGCTGGAAGGCAAGGAGTTTGGTTTGGTTGGGGTTGCTGTGAGTCGGAATTGGACAGCAACAGGTTTTTTTTTGGTGGCGCAACAGTTAAGCGCTCAGCTGCTAAATGAAAGTTTGGTGGTTCGAACCCACTCATCAGCTCTATGGGAAAAACACCTGGTATTACATAAAGATTACAGCCAAGAAAACCCTATGGGGGCACCCCTGTCACGGAAGTATAAGTCAGAATCGACTCAGCATCACCCAAAAACCACATAATTAGAAATTAAAGTAAAATATTTTTTAAAAGACTGAGATAAGTTCATACAGAAGCAAACAGGTGAGAGGAGATAAAGTGAGCATTATAAACCGCTAAAAAGAGCAAGCAGAGAAAAAAAAGATTTGGGGTTAAATTCTCCTAAAGCCAGAAAATGAAACTGATTTCAATATATATAGGGGGAAAAATAAAGTAAAACAAATAAAAGATTAACGACATCAATATTAAGAGAAGTACAAATAAGTTAAAAAACAAACTTCATAAGACCACTTTAAAGTGTTAAAAAGCAAAGATGTCATTCTGAGGACTAAGGTGTTCCTGAACCAAGCCATAATATTTTCAATCACCTCATATACATGCGAAAGCTGGACAATGAATAAGGAAGATCGAAGAAGAATTTATGCCTTTGCATTACGGTGTTAGCAAAGAATACTGAATAAACCATGGTCTGCCAGAAGAACGAACAAATCTGTCTTGGAAGAAGTACAGCCAGAATGCTCCTTAGAAGCAAGAATGGTAAGACTTCACCTCATGTACTTTGGACATATTATCAGGAGGGACCAGTCCCTGGAGAAGGACATCATGCTTGGTAAAGTAGAGGGTCAGCAGAAGAGGGAAAGACCCTCAACTAGATGTATGGACACAGTGGCTGCAACGATGGGCTCAAGCATAACAACGATTGTGAGGATGTTGCAGGACAGTTAGTGTTTTGTTCTGTTGTACATAGGGTTGCAATGAGTCAGAAGTGACTCAATAGCACGTAACATAATACAAAAAACAAACAAATAGGTAACAGTTATGAATTAGTTAAAAAGAAAGAAAACAGCTAGAAGCCATTTGGTCCCTGAATCTGATATCCCCAGAAAACAGGTTCCTGCTGCACCAGGAGCTTCCTAGGTAGAGAATTACTGAAACAGAGGGCCACGAATTGTCCTGGGAAGTTTGTAGTTCCCTAGTGTCCTTTCTCAGCTACCTGTGGAAGCTTCTGAGCAGGGCTTTGAACCAGTTTGTTCCTGGTTAAAACTCCTGATGAGAATTTGCATTTCCACCCCAGATATACTGACTCAAAATCTACATTTTAACAAGATCCCCAGGTGATTCTTATGTATAACTTCCTGGGACTTTGTTAGAAATGCAAATTCTCAGCAGGCAAGCCCTGTTTCTGAGAGCCCAAATTTCCATAGCTGATTCAAGTAGCACTACATCAGAGCTTGGCCTCAGTAAACTTCTTCCAAGCACTCCACTCTCTGGTCTACTTCAATACATCATTATCAGAATAATAAATTATCATGTCAGTTAATAGATAAACTGCCTGCACGAGATCAGTTGCAGAGCTGGAAAATGAACTTGGCAACCTGAGACCAGAGCATAAACGCCAACCATTAATGCTATAATCCTGTAACCTCTTTTAATGCCTGTACCAGTGTGTTTTCCACACCATATATAAGCTGACATTTTCACTTTTAATCATTGGGCTTTTTTTTTTTTTTTTTTCATAATCCACAACCTTCTGTCAAAAACAGACAAGTTTTAATTTCATCTTAAATATTTCTTGTTTCTTCCTCTTCTTCTTCTTCTGCTCCTTTAAAATAAAAGCTGATCTTTTTTCTTTTTCTTCTTTTTTTTTCCGATTACAAAGGCAATATGTTTGCATTGTAGAATATAAGGAACTTACAAAGTATACAAAAGAGGACCAAAAAAAAAAATTTTTTTTCAACCAAGTAGAAAAAACTAAAATTGGGATCTTGATAGACATAATGGCGTTACTCAAGTGCTTGTACTGTATACAGATTTCAAGACCTTTTCTTTAGAACATAGAACTTATTTTGGGGTCGCAGCAATGCATTATTGTGCTACATTCACAACCAGAGCCCCATTCTTTTTATTCATGGGACTGAATGAAAAACGAGCCATCCTACTGTGGTTTTGCAGTAGCTTTCATTGAAATACTGTGTTTTCTCTTAATCTCATCTATAATCATTCCAACTCATTTTACATAAACCTTCCAGCATTGGAATCTTGCTGAAAACCATTCTTTTCACATGTCTAGTGGAATATAACAAAAATCGAACGAGGATAGCTTTAATACTGATATGCTAAGTGGTCTCTAAGATCTTGGTTTTCTTCTCTTTACCCTTAATGTGTGTATGACTCATTGATGCTTCTGAGCCACTAGCAGAGAAGGTAGTTTAAAAATCATTACCACATAAATTTCCGTTCTCAGACTCTTACCTTTTACTTTCTCACACCACTTCATTTTAAGTCTTTTGTGTTCAAAAGTATGTAATAGTCCTAAACGAAGATATTATGTGTTTCATCTGTTGCTCCAAACAAAGTGAAAAACTAGACTATTAATCTGCTGTGTAATCCTTGCCCAGACTACAGCACCTTTAATTGGGAAACCAGGCTCTGCCAAGAGCAGGGAGGATTGCAGTTTAAACATTACAGGGTCAAGTTCAACATTTGTTCCATTCACAGAACTCCCACTGACATCATTGGGAGTTTTGTGCAGAGTAGAATTTCTTCCTCTGTTAAATGCTTTTTTATAATGCTTTCTATTCTGCCAGAACATATTCCACAAAGAATGTAATAAAGAAAATACATGTAGTACACTTTTTTTTCTTCAGGCCTACTCTTGATTTCAATAAAATGTCATCTACAAAAGCATTTTTCTTATTGGGCATTTAGAAGGTAAGTAAGTAATTTATAGTAAAAGTAAAGAGTTTTTACATCATGCTAGACTCATCTGCTTGCAATTTTTGAGAGGTTTTTTTTTTGGCCTGTGATATAAAAAGCACAATTGAATTCAGTCAATGGCCTTTGAACCTCTGAAATTGTATGCTCTATGATACATCACAGTTGATTGATTGGGACCATTGGATTCTTAAGCTTATTAGAGGTATGTGGAGTTAAATATCAATTCCAAAAACCATCCCTGGGCAAACAAAGGCTGAAAACTAGGAAAAGTAAAGGGACTGAAATTTATTTAATTGTTAAGTTGGACAATCTGTATTAGTGAAGAGTTTAGACACCTCAGTGGGATTTTATTGTTGTTATATATAGTAACATCGACTAAAATTCATACGATATTTTAATAAATAAATACTTACAATTTATAATTAGCTCATTGTTTATACAACTTATAATTTAAGAGACTTTTTAGTTTGGTATCATATTAGATTTTCTGTCTTTGAATAGCTATAGTTTTTATCTGATTAACATTTCTCTCATTTGTATTCAGAGATCTATCCACATACCTCTTCCACATACCTCCTTGTCTCCAATTCTCCAATCATGTTCCTTCCAAGTCCCCGACCATCCAGCCAAACTATTGACCACAGCTCATGAATCACTATACAGTCGCACATCTGGCCATTTCTCCTTCCAAGCAAAACGAACAACCAGGTACACCGCTCAAAATTTTGCCCATTGGGAGGATTTCCCTTTACCACTGTCCTTCAAGGAGGTCCCAGAAAGGGGTTGTAGTGCTGCTGCAGTCCACTTTCAAGTGGTGCCTGCATATCACGCAGAACCATCTGTAAACCAGGCACGACTTTGCTCTTCCTCAGTCACCTGATTATAAGGAACTCCACATGAGGCCATAGGTGCAGACTGGGAGATGGAAGGTAATGTGACAGGAGTGGAGACCATGGGCATTTGGGCCACCTTCTCATGCAACTTACTTGTGCCTTCAGGTCCTGCTTGGGCCTGATCTTATATATACTAGTTCCATTCAATAATGGAGTGCTACTCTGCACATCCAACTTTAAGACTCTGTGGGTCAGACAACACCTAGAACGTGATGGACAGCTCAGGCTACGTGGTGATTTGGTGGCCTATGGTTAAGCATTCAGTCTCTACTAAGGCCCAGTAACAAGCCAAAAGCTGTTTCTCAAAAGGAAAGTAGTTATCTGCTGAGGGGGCAGGGCTGCCATGCTCAAAGGGCAGAAGAACTGGGCCTGCTGGGGCGGAGGGAGTAGGGTTGCCACTCAAGCAGACTAGGGGAATGGGGCTGCCCTAATCTGAGAGGCCAGAGTTGCCATTCCAGTGGGCCTGGAAGATGGAGCTGAAGCCTAGGTCTGAGGGGCCTCCACCTAGAATCTGGAGAGTGTGGCCAACATCCAGAATCTGGAGGTTAGGGCCATTGCCTAAATGATCTCAGGAACAGAGGATTATTTTAAAGCCTTAAGAGCTAATATAATGTGTTCTGCTGACTTGCTTGGTGACTGTTATCCCCTATTTCCCTCTAATTTCTCCCATTTGTAATGGAAATGTCTAGCTTGTGCCTGTGCCACCATTATACTTTGGAAGCACATAACTTACATTCTAGATTTCACAGATGAAGAGGGAATTTGCTCCAGGAGACTTTGGACTTGGAGTTGATTTAAGACTTTTGCTGTAATATGATGGGGTGAATATGTTTTACATGTGGCAAGGACATGAATTTTCGGGAGCTAAAGGGTGGAATGTTATTGATTGAATTGTGTCCCCCAAAAATGCATGTCAGCTTGGCTAGGCCATGATTCTCAGTATTGTGTGGGTGTCCACCATTCTGTGATCAGAAGTGATTTTGCTATGTGTTGTAAATCCTACCTCTATGATGTTAATGAGGCAGGATTAGAGGCAGTTATGTTAATGAGGCTTGACTCAATCTATAGGATTAGTTTGTTTCTATAGGATTAGGTTGTATCTTATATCTCAATCTCTTTTGAGATATAAAAGAAAGAAATGAGCAGAGAGGAGAGGGACTTCCTACCACCAAGAAAGAAGAACCAGGAGGGGAGCATGTCCATTGGACCCAGGGTCCCTGCACTGAGAAGCGCCTAGACCAGGGGAAGATTGATGACAAGGACCTTCCCTGAATAGTCGACAGAGAAAGAAAGCCTTCCCTTGGAGCTGGCATCCTGAATTTGGACTTCTAGCATCGTAACTGTGAGAGAATATATTTCTTTTTGTTAAAGCCATTCACTTATGGTATTTCTGTTATAGCAGCACTAGATAACTAAGGCAAATAGCTATAGTTTTTATCTGATTAACATTTCTATTAGTTTGGGAAATTACACTTTAATTTACGTTACAAATGAATTTTAGTGTCTAATACCACAATTTAAGGTCATCTCTGACCTTTAAGATTAAAGAAAAAATCTTAATTGTTTTATAGATCAAAGAAATACTTTCAAGTCTTAAAAATCTGGTGTATTGTTTTTTCTTAATCTTCAGAGATATTTTAAAACAGATTGGATTCTAAACACCATTAGTATTCTATAAAAGCTTTGGCATGATGCATTCAACTTCACATGAGGAAAATACTCCTATTTTTATGTTGCTTAGGGAAGTTTCAACAGGCAATCTGGGAAAGAAGAAAGCTGATAGAAAGTAAAAACAAAACAGAACAAAATAGGCGCTCTGGTCTATGAAACAACTCACCCCTGTTATCACCAAGCATCACCCAACTACAACACTTTATGATGAATTTTACACTTTATAACTTTTAGAGAGGTTCCATTCTTCTTTCAAACTGTAACTGTGACATGTCTTTCAGAGAATCATAAGATTACACCAACTACTATTTATTAATGGTGTGCTCAAACTATAAACACTTCTAAGGAATTCAAACAAGGATTAGACACCACCACCATTTATGGAGTGTCTATGATGGATACCGTACCGGGCTGGGCATTTCACATGTGATATCTTTAAGGCAATTTTAGACATATCAAGTTATGAAGTTTTAAGATAAGTATGTAAGGTATATGGCAGTTTGAAGAGAAATCAGTTGTTCCATTGTCCTAGGAATCAGAAAAGTCCCCACTTACGAGTAACATTTGCAATGGCCTTTGTCAACACTTTCGTGGCCTTTTGGGTTGGAGGTTGATCACCAGATGTATGTGACTATTAAAGATAATGTAGCAGCTTTATGTCTGCAAATTATTTGACATTCCTTGCACCAAGAGATGCAAATAGGCTAGCTTTTGATTCTGCTTCAACCAATAGAGTACAGAGAAAATGAGGCTATGTGACTTCCCAGGCTAGAGTGTAAAAGGCGAAGCAGCTTCTCCTTTGTTCTGGAATACTAACTCTTAAAGACATCAGCTGCCCAGTAAGCAGACTGACTGCCCTGAGGCTACTATGTGTGAGAAAAAAGAAACTCACCTACATGGAGAAACTACATGGAAAGGGTCTGCGACTATGTAGGAAGACAGAGAGATAGAGAGAACTCGAAAGATCTGTCTGGTCAGCCTCCAGCTGCTCCAGGCTCCCAACCCATCCCTTATCTCCCCACATCCAGCTGTTACAGCTCTATAGCTCTAGCCACCATCACAAGATAAACTTTAAGAGTCAGAATTGCCCAGTCAAGCCCTTCCCAAACTTCTGATCCACAGAAAATATGAGAGATAATAAAATGATTATTGTAGTTTAAGCCATTACATTTGAGTTGATTTGTTACACAGTAGTCTTAACCAGGGAGCCCTGGTGTCGCACTGGTTAAGAAATCAACTGCTAACTAGAAGACTGGCAGTTTAAAGCCACCAGCCACTCCTTGGAAACCCTATGGGGCAGTTTTACTCTGTCCTATAGGGTCGCTATGAGTTGGAATCGACTCAATGGCAGATGGTTTTTTTTTTAATCTTAACCAGAATAGGTATAAAATTTTAAATTAAAAAAAAATTATATTGAAAAAATTTTAGATATATTCTAGAGTAGAGAGGCTATATAATAAACTTTCATGTACATTACCCAGATTGAACACTTATTAAAAATGTTACCACATGTGTTTCATCTACTTTTTTTTTCCCCCCTCTGCTGAAATAGTTTAAACTAAATCCCAGACATTGTATCATGTTATTATCTCATACTTTGGTATGAATATAAAAAAACATAGATATTTTCTTACGTAATCAAAATGTCCTTATCACACTTAACAAAATTAACAATACTTTTTTTGGCATCTTCTAATATCCAATCCATAAGCAAATTTCCTGATTGTCTCAAAAATGTCTTTTTACAGTTAATAGAATCAGGATCCAAACACACTGCATTTAGTCATTGTGCCTTTTGGCCTCTTTCAGTCTGGAAGTCACGCCTCCTTCCCTTTTCCCCTTGCCATTAACTAGTTGCAGAAACTGGATAAATTGCCTGGGAAATGTTTGCTTCCTTGTGGTATCATTTAACTTGTTTCTTTATTCCCTGTAGTTCTTATAAATGAAAGTTAACTCTAAAGACTTGATTAGATTCAGGGTCAACTTTTATCCCGCACAAGAATATTTTAGAAGTGCTGTGTGTATCATGTCAAGAGGCACATGATGTCTGGCTGTACCACTTTGGAGATGGTAAGATTGATCAGTCATGTGGCAATTGCCTGATCCATCATGTTAAAGTTCCCTATCAGTCTTTCAACTAACATTTTCATCCAATGATGATCTTTGCCTGAATTAAGTCTTTCATCATTGCTACCAGGTTGTCATTGTTTCTACACATTTTCAGTAGGCAGTGCTAGGAAATTTGTATATCTGAAAAAGAAAAAAATTGACTAGTGTCATGGTTTGAATTATCTTCCCCAAAAAATGTGTGCATCAATTAGGCTGGGCCATGATTCCCAGAATTGTGTGGTTGGCCTCCATTTTGTGATTATAATTTTATGTTAAAGAGGGTTAGGGTGGGATTGTAACACTACCTTTACCCAGGTCACATCCCTGATCCAATGCAAAGGGAGTTTCCCTGGGGTGTGGCCTGCACCACCTTTTATCTCTCAAGATAAAAGGAAAGGGAAGCAAGCAGAGAGTTGGGGACCTCATATCATCAAAAAAACAGTGCTGGGAGCAGAGCGCTTCTTTTGGATCGGGGTTCCTGCACAGAGAACTGCTAGTCTGGGGGAACACCAAAGAGAAGAAGGCCGACAGAGAGAAAAAGGCTTCTCCTGGAGCTGACCCCTGAATTTGGACTTTTAACCTACTTTGACTGTGAGGAAATAAACTTCTCTTCGTTAAAACCGTCTGCTTGTGGTATTTCTGTTATAGCAGCACTAGGTAACTAAGACAACTAGTTAATAATGATATTTCCAATTCAAATGTAACATTATAGGATTTTTTTACTTAGGTTTTTTTTTATTTTCTACTTGGTTCTCTTACACTGAAAAATTTTGTTCTATTATCAACATAATTACTTATTGTATTACTGTACAGTATATTTAAAATAGTTTCAAAATAATAATAGCAATATTACCTCTAACAATTAGATTACTGAATACAGTTAAGAATTTCTTTATATCTCTGTTTGTTCTTAGAATATGCTCCACTAAGGTATACCCTTGAAACAATTATTTTCTGTGTCTTTTTAGTTGTGTCTCTGTGTTACCAACTTGATATTAAGTTCATTTGTTTCAGTTCATTAATTTCAGTTCAAATTAGATTCGTTTCAATTTGTTTTAAATTTTTATCATTTGCTTTTAAATATATTTTATTTTTTAAGTATGTGAAGCATTTATATGTTTAGCTGGACAAACTAAATAATAAGATAACAATCAGAGAAGTCCCCTTTCAATTCCTGACCTCACCACCTTGTTCCCTCCCTTTCTAAGTAGTCATTTCTGTTAGTTTTGGTTGAGAGTTGTGTTTTTTACAAGATTTTCATTTATTTATGTTTATTTTCAGATACCATAAGGAGTGACAATTAGGCTTAGGCTGAGTTGCTACCGTAATTCTTAGGATTAGGACAGCTGTAGATTGAAGAAGAATTAGTCTTCAGATGAAGTGGTCTTCATAAAAACAAGTCATTTTGGCTTTTCTCCCTTCACTCTTCCCCACCAAACCCTTTTTTAAATAGACAATTTGTTTGCTGCCTCTTTTCTTCATGGTTGTTTGCCATCTCTACTGAAATGTGCTTACCTAGGTAAAAGTTTTTTTTTTTAATGGTTAGAAAGTAGAATTCATAATAGGATTCCATTTTACATATATATGGTTGGAAGAGGTAAATAGTGACAAATATATACCAGAATATTAATGCTACTTATTTGTGTAGAGTGAAATTTCAGATGATTTAATTTTAATTTTTACCTATATTCTTAAATTTCTGTAGTGATGATATGCTTGCAAAATTTTAAAAGGGTAAATACGCTTTCCCTTATATAAAAAGATAATAAAAGTAATCATTTAAAAAATGACTAAAGCACTTGCTTCAGCAGCTCATATATTAAAATTGAAACTATCAGAGAAGATGAGCGTGGCCCCTGGGCAAGGATGACACATAAATTTGTGAAAAAATGACTACAGATTATCTATCCATAGTATTAAATAAAACTTACTAAGTACGATGATTTTGTCATGCTTCGGTTATATTCTTTAGACAGAGGTTCAAAACATTATTTCTGGCTTGGTGTATAAAACTAAACCAAACCGACTGGCACCGAGTCGATTCCGACTCATAGTGACCCTACAGGACAGGATAGAACTGCCCCATAGGGTTTCCAAGAAGCACCTGGTGGATTCGAACTGCCAACCTTTTGGTTAGCAGCCATAGCTCTTAACCACCACGCCACCAGGGTTTCTAGCTTGGTATATAAGAATAGTAAATATAAACTAATATTTATTGAGGCAAGGAGAAAGCATTTTACCTACACTATGTCATTTAATACTCCCAAAAGTCAATGAGATAAGTACCAGTATTATCTCCATTTTCAAGATGAAGAAACTGAGGCCAAGAAAAGTTAAATAACTTCTCAAAAGTCATTTAGCTAATAGTGGCAAAACCAGGGTTTAACTCAAGTCACCTTGACCCTGCTCTTAACCACCATGTAGCAGTTTGACTACACAGTTCTATATTGACCTGTAGAGACTTGTGGCATCCCAGTGTTTATAAAAAATTCTTTCATAGCTTTCTCACTATGAGTTGACTTAAGAAGTCTGCCATATTTAC
Organism: Trichechus manatus latirostris; assembly: GCF_000243295.1. Lineage (NCBI taxonomy): Eukaryota > Metazoa > Chordata > Mammalia > Sirenia > Trichechidae > Trichechus > Trichechus manatus. Next base: position 17,130,679 of record NW_004443965.1, read on the forward strand.
TTTTAAAATTTTATGTTTCTGCTATGTTTTAAAAATTGATTAATAGAGCTCTTATGGAAATCATTCCCATGATTATTATTCTAACAAACTAATTTTATAGTCAAGTTAAGTAATGACAATTGTGTTACACTTTATTTCAGTTGGAGGCAAAGTCAGTAAGAAGGCATACTTTAGGGTGGATTTTGAACACATTTTCCCAAGGTGAGGTCAGCAGCTTTCTGGAAATGCTGGAAAAAAGAATCATCCAGTCATCTTTCTAGACCCAGCCACTTCAGAGTTTACAGGGTTTTGGGGAGAGGACCAGGGTTTGAGTTAGGCCTGACTTTTAGAAGCAAAGTCACCTCACACATTCTCCATCTAGGCTGGAAGCTTAAAGCGTATACTATGTTAGTGTACGCACAGGGCAGCATGTTGGTCCTAGGGCCTACTCTCTACTTCATACTTCAAAGTTCACAAGAAGTATGATTTGGCTCCACTAGGATCTTCTAGCATGGCTTAGAACTACTGCAAGGATCCTGGAACACATCTTATTCCCTTAGATGCCATTCAGAGTTTTGATTCTGAACCAGCCATGTGGCTACCTCCTAGATGGACTATTAATAGGAGCATGTTTCTCTGGGCCCCTTAAGCAGACTCTTTAGACACTGAACCCTCAATACAGGATGCAGTAAGCTACCTAAAGTTTGAAGCGGAGACCAGCAGCACTGAAGTGAAGACGTGTCTCTACAAGGAGCCTGCTTATAAATTTGTATTGACTAAATTTTCCCAAATAAAATATAATAATGAATTAATTTAAAACAAGAAATACTGTTTCCAGAGCTGTCAAAAATATGTAAATTTAGAGCAATGCAAGCTCATTCCTGAAAGAAACGATCAAAGCAATTTAAAATTATCAATACTAACAATACCCTTAGTAAGAGGATGAGAAAGTAAAATTCATGTCAAGAATTTGTCCAGTCATGCAGAACTGAAGTCTGAGCTTGCAAAGTAACTCAGTTAATCAGGATCAAAGGACAATAATGAAATAGGCCTTTGAGATATATAAAGGGCATATAAAAATTGGATGAACATGCAGAAACCAAAAAATCCAGAGGCTTGACCCTCTTGGAATCCAAAAGATTTCACACTGAATATGTTCTCCATACTCTTAGTTAATCCTATATGAGAAATTCTTCACATAAATTTCTACTGCCCATAATATGCCTCAGCCATTTTATAAATGGCCAACATCAGACATTCTCATTAGAAAAGAACGCGTGTCTACCACTCTAATTCAAAGGCTACAAACTCTTCAGTAACAATTGAAAGACATGCACAGAGAATAATAAATGTATATTCAATGCTTCATTATCCTTGTTTATAGAGGGAAGCTGTGGAATAGCAAATTCAAAATGGAGGATAGCTCCAAAATCACTTATACTTCAATTTGAAATATGTTTGTTAGTTATTAATTGCCTCCTCATTTGATGCTTTATTTAGACCAAGGTTTTCAGCCGCGATACCGTTGATCTTTTGGGCCAGATAAATTTGTTGTGAAGGACTGTCCGGTGCATTGTGGGATGTTTACCAGCACCCCTGGCCTCTACCATGCCAATAGCAATGCCAATAGCAATTCCCAGTGCAACCAAATTTGGCACCAAGCTTTGCCAAATGTCTCTTGGGAGGCAAAATTACTCCTATTTGAAAACCACTGATTTACACAAATATCAGAATTAATTTGTCTTTCCTCCTGGGAGAAAGTGGCTTATGGGAATAAGAGAAGAAGCTGGCCCAGGACAAACAAAATGTATTGCAGATAATCTGCAGTGTGAATAATCAACACATAATTCACAGTAATTAAATATAGGGCTAGGTACATCTTAGTAGAGCCAAGGTTCTTAATCTGGTAGACAGTGAGTGAGTGAGGTTGTTATAAATACCGGATGTAGTTATAATCACTTTCCGCCGCCAGACCCTGACCACTGAAGATCAAATCAAGTATTCCTTTTATAGAATTTCGTGACTTGATACATACTGTGCAGTTGAGAGTCTGCTTGTTTTTCGTTTGTTGACAGCTGGTTTAGCGGAAAGACTGCCAGAAGCTTGCGTCATGCAACCAAATCTCAAAAAGCACGTTTGGCTTGAGAAGAAATAGAGGTATAAGTAAGGATTTTAAGAAAGGAGAAGTAATCACTGCTACCTTAAACATACATTCGATAGTGTTTCTGATGCATTTAGGAAAAGTATGTTCTAGCCTCATTTACGCGGTTTGTATGTATATTTCTGGACAAAAATCTGATTTCTGTGAGAAAGTCATAAGTTATGGCAATAAGATGGTTCATAAAGTTGTATTCTGAAGATGAGTACTACAAAATATGGGCTAACAAGTGGCACTCTTTAAGAGAATACCTATGGTCAATGTATTGCTTCTTGTTCTTCTATTAATCATACTGACAATGCCCTGAGCTCTGTGGTCTGCCCTGTGTGAGGCATTCAACAAAAAATTGTACAGATGTGCCTGTGGACCAGGAAACAGCTTACTAAGTTGTATTTATATCAGGTTCAACAGCCATACTCTCTGTGTGTTCATTAAATGATTGCTATCTACTTATCCACTTAGAGAAAAATCTAGAGTTAAGAGACATAGCCAGACATTGATCCTGGAATTTATTTTGCACAATAATTTTATTAGTGAGTTTAATAAAGACCCCAGAAAATGCATTTTACTGTATATCTAACAGTGCCTGGTACATAAACCAAAAAAATCAAACCCGTTGCCGTCGAGTTGATTCCAACTCATAGCGACCCTATAGGACAGAGTAGAACTGCCCCATAGAGTTTCCAAGGAGAACCTGATGGATTTGAACTGCTGACCTTTTGATTAGCAGCCATAGCAGTTAACCACTACACCACCAGGGTTTCTGCCTGGTACATAGAAGGGACTTAATAAATATTTGAATAAATGAGTAAATGAGTGAATGGATGGAAAAATGGATGTCACATGACTAAATTAGGGGCAAAGTAAAAATAATTAGTAAACAAAAAAAAGAAAAGTAGTTAAAAAAAATAATAAACTTAAAAAGGTAAAGCAGTTTACCCAAGGTTAGATAGCCAGAAAATGGATGAGCTGGTTTACAAGCCCAGGCTGTCTAACTTCAAAGCACTAAACTAGGTAGAATACTTGGAAAAGAAAACTAATAGGGTTGAATGAAAATTCGTACATTTAAGAGGCAAAAATAAATTGCAGAAGTGCAGAATTGTGTACTGCTGATGATTACGTTTCATATGATAGAGACCTGATGGTTTTGGTTGATCACAATCTCAGCTGATCCCTCAGTGTCATGCACTAGAAAAAAAAACTAACACCGTATGAGGCTATATTAACATATAATATCCCGATCAAAGCAGTAAAAGTCCTGTTCAAACCAGCCTAGCACTGTTCACTTTCCTCTCCCTGCCCAGTCTTGGACAGGATGTTGTAAAAAAGATTCAGTTCTTTGACCCTGTGTCCTTGCGTTTTACTGTCACTGGAAATATACAGGCTTCACCTCATACAGACAAGTAACCAAGAACAGATGACACTCCTAATTAGCCATTTTTTATTACTGATCTTTGCTTCAGGTACAATTCTTGCCCTCTGCCTGCTCCCCTTACTTGACATTTTATACTGTCCCTTACTTCTGGTCCACTCTCACATCAGAGGTGGTCACCAACTGTCTTTGCTTTATGCGCCACAGACTCAAGCCAGGAAGATCCACCTCCATGGCCAGTCTGAGAATTCTGGCCTGGGCCAAGCCCTGGACCCCATCATTTGGAAACGAGATTGCACAAGTCTCCGTTTATTCCTTGATGGAACATTGTACTTGGTTATGTGAGCCTCATTAAGACAGATAGAGATAAGCTAAAGGCAATCAAGATGATGAAGTTCCTAGAAACCATACCAGATGTATATATTTTACCTTAGCCAGAAGACTGAGAAATAATATGTTATACAAGGAAAAGCCTGGTGTGTGGTAGGCATGATTGTATTCTATACGTCAACGGCTATTATGCAGAACTGGGAACAGTCTTATTCTCCTCATACACATAGGAAATATAAATGGACGGAAGCTTTTAGAGGGGCAGTTTTGGTCTGATGGGATTAAAAACTTAACCATAAAGAGGCACCTTTATTAGTCACATTGTAACCCAACTCCATCTAGTTTACACACTGAAGAGAATGTACTGTCTTTTGAAACTGAAAGACTCAGTGGGAGGGTTGGCTTCAGACTTCAGAGGAAAATGAGGTAAAGATACCACAGAAGTAAGGAAAATTGATAAGATTCTTGAGTCATTCTAAATTATTTCCAAAGGTTGGGGCATTTTAGGGTTGATTTCTTGAAAGAGGTTAGTTTTCTAAGTAGTTTGAAGAATAGGATGGAGATAATTTTCAGGGAGACAATGAAAGATTGTTCTACACAATACAGCTGGGGTTGAGAGAAGAGAATAATGGATGTAATAAGAACTTCTTTCTTCGACTAGACTGGAGTGAGCAGAGAAGAGTGAAAGGATAGGAAATTTGAGATTGGCAAAGTGATTGATGAGTTAAACTTACTCTAGCTCTTATGGTATTTATGAAACACTTTAGGCCACAGACTCCTTAAAAAGTTCTTAAATCTTTACTTAAATGTAAAATGAGATCTGCTTATCTGTAAAATAATCTTTACATTACTTATAAAAATATATCCATATGTTATTAAAATATCATGTCATGGATAATTTGCCAACAAATCTATGACAATATTTATAAACCTGACATTTCTAAAGAAAAGAGATCAAAGTAATGTATAAAGTATCAAGATACTATGCTTTTACATATGTTTCTATATTCGTAGTACATCTTTGGAAAGAAGCACAAGAAGCTGCCTCTAAGAAGTAGACCTAAAGGGCAGGGACCAGACGTGGAAGGAAGAATTTTCATTTTATATCTTTTAGAACTGTTTGAATTTTTATATCATATGTACATATTACATTATCTAAATAATCAATGAATAAAAATGATAAACTTTTATTTCTAGTTCAGTCAGTATCAAAAGTTTGAAAGACTCTATGTACATTTTTCCATTGTTTTAAGTTGCTTTTAAACTCCTAGCCTTCCACATAACCACACGCTTTCGATCTTGTTTTTTTTTAAATTTTTTTTTATTGTACTTTAAATGAAGGTTTACAGAACAAATAGTTTCTCATTAAACAGTCAGTACACATATTGTTTTATGACATTGGTTAACAACCCCATGAATGTCAACACTCTCCCTTCTCTACCTTGGAGGACATTTTTTTTGGTGAAAATATACATAGCCAAAGTTACACCATTTCAAAAGTTTCTACATGTACAATTCAGTGACATCAATTAGATTCTTCCACTTGTGCTGCTATTCTCACTATCCTTTTCCAAATTATTCCATCACCATTATCTTCAACTCACTGCCCCCTAGGCTTCCCATCAAACCTTTTGAGTTGCTGTTGTCAATTTGATCTCACCTAGATAATTCTTTTTTTTTTGTACCTTAGGTGAAGGTTTGCAGAACAAATAGTTGCTCATTAAACAGTACACATATTGACCTATGACAATGGTTAACAACCCCATGACATGTCAATGCTGCCCCTTCTCAACCTTGGGTTTCCTATCACCAGCTTTCCTGTCCCCTCCTGCCTTCTAGTCCTTGTGCCTGGACTGCTGTGCCTTCACCACTGAACTAAAAGGGTGTCCGGGGGCGATACTCTAGGGGTTTTTCCAGTTTCTGTCAGGCCAGTAAATCAGGTCTTTTTTTTTTTGTGAGTTAGAATTTAGTTCTACTTCCTTTTCTAGCTCTGTCCAGGACCCTCTATTGTGATCCCGGTTAGAGCAGTCAGTGGTGGTAGCCGGGCACCATCTAGCTGTAATGGACTCAGTCTGGTGGAGGCCTTGGTAGTTGTGGTCCATTAGTCCATTGGACTAATCTTTTCTTTGTATCTTGTTCTCTTCATTCTCCCTTGCTCCCGAAGGGGTGAGACCAGTGGAATATCTTAGAAGGCTGCTCACAGGCTTTTAAGACCCCAGATGCTACTCACCAAGGTAGAATGTAGAACGTTGTCTTTATAAAAGCTGTTATGCCAATTGAGCTAGATGTTCCCCAAGACCATGGTCCCCATAGCCCTCTACCCAGCAATTCAGTCCCTCAAGGAGTTTGGATGCGTCTATGGAGCTTCCATGACCCTTCCTTGTACAGCTTGTGCTGGCTTCCCCAGTACTGTGTACTGTCTTACCTTTCACCAAAATTATCACTTATCTATTGTCTATTTAGTGCCACCCCTACCCCGCCATCCCTCATAACCAACAAAGATTGTTTATTTTTGTGAGTAAACTTTTACATGAGTTTTTACAGTAGAGGTTTCACACAATATTTGTCTTTTTGTGATTGACTTATTTCACTCAGCATAATGTCCTCCAGTTTCATCCATGTTATGAGATGCTTCACTGATTCATCATTTTTCTTTATCTTTGCATAATACTCCATTGTGTGTATGTACCATAGTTTGTTTATTCATTCATCTGTTGATGGGCATCTAGGCTGTTTCCATTCTTTTTGCTATTGTGAACAGTGCTGCAATGAATATGGGTGTGCATATGTCTATTTGTGTGACAGCTCTTATTTCTCTAGGATATATTCCTAGGAGTGGGATTGCATTTTGTAGTGCTTTTTTTTGTGGTGCTG
>NW_004443965.1:17138398-17166992 GCF_000243295.1 Trichechus manatus latirostris
ACTGGAAAGTCATTTAGTATTTTATTTTGGACACCTACTGGAACCATCCTGTCCTGTTTTTGTAAATGTTTTGATATTGTCTGCTGTCTTCGGGGCATTCAGTGGTTATTTTCCTCATTTATTGATTGTAGATTTGTCTGGTTATGTCTGAGCAGGTGGTCTGTGCATTTTTTGTTGTTTGCTCATCTGTGGGCACGATACTTTTCACCTTCTTCTCCAATGGGCAGGTTCAGTCACTCACGTATGATACCGCAGGGCAGGTCCAGCTGAAGGGGACTTGCTGGGATGGGTTGTTTGTGGCACATACCAGAGCTGACAGTGTGGACCGGGCATCAGTGCAGGGCAGGTTCCAGTAGGCCATGCCTGTGCTGCTTGGAAGTGTGATGTTCAGTGCACAGTGCAAGTAGGCAGGAAGGAGGGGTTAGATTTTGATGTATGGAGCTAAGATGGATATGGGAAAGATGAGAGAGAGGAGAGAGGAACAGGAGACAAAAACATACAAACAAAAAAGAGTGCTAAGGGAGCTTGCCATTGGAATGGAGAGTTGAGAGAGTGAGAAATGAGGAAAAACAAAAATGAAAAAAAAGAAAAAGGCTAAAAGAAAAAAATGAACAAATAGAGAAACTGGAAATGAAGAAAGACAAAAAGGGAATAAGAGAGAGAAGAAAACAAAACAAAGAAACAAATAAACAAGAAAAAAGAAATGCCCCCAGGGATGTCCCTGTGAGTCTGCGCAGAATAAGGGAGTAGCTTCCAAGTCACGCAGTATTGCCCGGCTAGAAGGGGCTCCCAAGCCGAGAAAAGAAAAAGTAAACAAGCAAACAAATTAAAACAGAAAAAATCAAAGCAAACAAACAAACAAACAAAAAAGCCCCAGGGTCCCACCAGCGTAGCAGCACGGGCCAGGAAGCAGTTTCACAGTCAAGCAGTGTTTCACAGCCTTTCAGGAAGAAGCAAAGATGGCACATGGAGCCAGGTATTTGAGAGAAAGGAGGGGGAGGTGGTGAGAAGTAAGGAAGAAATCTAAAGAACCAGAAAAAAGCAACACCAGCAGCAAACAAAAGGCACTCAGGGAGCCAGCCAGTGCGGGCGGGTGGAATCCAAGAGACACCAGCACAAAGCTGGTGCTTCCTGGCCAAGAAACTGTGGCTGCAGGAAGCAGAGGAGGTGGTGGTGAAGTGGGGGTGGAAGGGTGGAGGGTGGGAAAGCCTATATCGCTGGTTACCAGTTGTTCTGTCTCCTGCTGGAAGCTCCATGAAGCTGCTTTCTCATACTCCCTGTTTTCTGATCTCTGATAGGAGTTCAAGATAGCAGATTTGTGCTGCGGTAGCTGATAGGGGACCTCTGCATGTATCTCTCCTCGCAGTCTGTTCTCGGTCAGTTTCTTATTCCATTCGGTGCTTGGCTGAGTTCTTATCTCTTCATTTGATGCTTAGGGTTTCAGGATTGACGTGTGACTCTGTTTGACTTAGTTTTTGTGATCTTTGCTGCAGAGGGGATGGCGTGGTGCTTGTGACTATAGCACCATGTTGCCCAGAAGTCCCTTTGGATCTTGTTTTAACATGTTCTTGATGACAAGGAACATGGCTGACACAAATAGTTATTTAATATAACCTGATGTTTGAGGGCAAGCCCTTGAGTCAGATTTATCTTTCTCTCCTTGCTTTTGGTTATTGTGGCACCTTGATAGGAAAATTCCTGAGGCAGAAATGACTAGAAGCTCTCAAATCTGTCCAATTTTCTGTAGCGATCTCTTTATCTTTAGTCCTATCTCCCTCCAATTCTTTCTCCACATTGCAGCCAGTAGTATAATCATGTTACCCCTGCTCACCCCTTGGATTGTTCTCCCTTGTCCTCAGGAAGAAGCCCAGACTCCTTTATATGGATTACAAGGCCTTGCAGGATGTGGTCCCAGCTTCTTCATCATCATCTCTTGCCATCCTCCCCTTCTGTGCTCCAGTCTTTCCATTTCTGGAAGTCACCATGCCCTTTCTTACTCCCAGAACTACCTGCTACCCATTTTTGACTGGCCTAACTTCTATTCGTCTTTGAGTTCACTTAGGCACTTCCCCTGGAAAGTCTCTCAGCCCCCAAATCTGGGTTAGGAAGCCCTCCTATGTGCTTCCAACGCACCCTGTACTTCCTTTCATAGTATATTATTTCACTGCACTGTACTTACTTTACTTCGTCTGATTCCCTCAAGACTCTCAGCTTCATGAAGATGGAAACATATCCTTGTTCTCACAGTTGTATCCCCAGCACTTAGCACAGGTCCTGGAATGGATATCACTTAACTTAATGGATATCAATTAGAGGCATACTCAGGAGAAAGGAACTATTCCTTCTTCCTTCCTTTCTTTTTCCTAACAAAAGTTCTCACATTCTTATTACTGAATCAACCTATTAATGTAGAAGTATAAAAACAAAGGAGAAAAACAAAAACAAAAAACAGAAGTTTCCCAACGAAACATGTCCAGTTTTTCAGATAGTGGTGAAATTTTCAGCTTGATGTGGTAAGATGCTAGTAAACTTGATAGAGCATAAGTATGTGTGCCATCATATGTGCAATTCCTTGTAGACTCAGCTTGGTTCTTCTCCAACATCTCCTCTTGGAGTTGTACCTGATTTTATTGCCAGTTTTCATTAGAATCCATTGGGGAATGAGATGATTCTTCTTTCATTTCTTAGCTAGGAATCTCTTTTTATTTTATTTTATTTTTATTGTTGGGCTTTAAGTGAAAGTTTACAATTCGAGTTAGTCTCTCATACAAAAATTTATACATACATTATTATGTGACCCTTGTTGCTCTCCCTATACTGTGACAGCACACTCCTCCTTTCCAACTTGGATTTCCCACGTCCATTCAATCAGCTCCTGACTCTCTCTGCCTTCCCATCTCACCTCTGGACAGGAACTGCCCGTTTAGTCTCTTGTATCTACTTGAGCTAAGAAGCAAACTCTTCACAAGAATCATTTTATGTCCAATAGTCCAGTCTAATCTTTGTCTGAAGAGTTGGCCTCAGGAATGGTTTCAGTTCTCGGCTAACAGAGAGTCTGGGGGCCAAGTCTTAGGGGGTCCTTCCAGTCTCAAACAAACCACCAAGTCTGGTCTTTTTACTAGAATTTGAGTTTTGCACCCTACTTTTCTCCTGCTCTGTCAGGCACTCTTTGTTGTGTTCCCTGTCAGGTCAGTCATTGGTGGTAGCCAGGCACCATCTAGTTCTTCTGGTCTCAAGTTGATGAAGTCTCTGGTTTATGTGGTCCTTTCTATCTCTTGGGCTAATATCTTCCCTGTGTCCATGGTGTTCTTCATTCTCCTTTACTCCAGGTGGGTTGGGATTAATTGATGCATCTTAGATGGCTGCTCCCTAGCTTTAAAGACCCCAGACACCACTCACCAAAGTGGAATGCATCACATTTTCTTAATAAACTTTGTTATTGCAACTGACCTAGATGTACCCTGAAACCATGGTCCCCAGACCCCTGCCCCTACTACTCTGTCCCTTGAAGTGTTTGGTTGTAGTCAGGAAACTTCTTAGCTTTGGTTTAGTCTAGTCGTGCTGACTAGCTAGGAATCCCTTGATCCTGAAAGTCTTGATCCTGAAAGACATGGCAAGGATGGAAGTCAACCACACACACCACTGTGGTGAAGAAAGCAGAACTATTGTTTCTTACGTGTTAAGAGAGAAGATCGTCTCTTATTCAACACTGTGCTGGAAGTCTTAGCTAGAGCAATAAGGCAAGAAAAAGAAATAAAGGCATCCAAATAGGTATGGAAGAAGTAAAACTATCCCTATTCACAGATGATATGATCCTATACACAGAAAACCCCAAAGAATCCACAAGAAAGTTACTGGAACTGATAGAAGGATGCAGCAAAGTAGCAAGATAAAAGCTTAATATACAAAAATCAGTTTGATTTCTCTATACCAACAAAGAAAACTTTGAAAATCATGAAATCAACACCATTTACAATAGCCCCTAAAAGATAAAATACTTAGGAATAAATCTAATCAGGGACGTAAAAGACCTATACAAAGAAAAGTACAAAACACTACTACAAGAAAACAAAATAGACCTACATAAATGGAAAAATATATCAAGGTCATAGATAGGAATAATCAACATTGTGAAAATGTCAACACCACCCAAAGCCATCTACAGATATAGTGCAATCCCGATCCAGATTCCAACAGCATTCTTTAATGAGATGAAGAAATAAATCACTAAATTTATATGGAAAGGGAAGAGTTCCCGGGTAAGTAAAGAATTGCTGAAGAAGAACAACAAAGTGGCCTCACACTACCTGATCTTAGAACCTACTATACAGCCACAGTAGTCAAAACAGCCTGCTACTGGTACAACAATAGACACATAGACCAATGACAGAGTTGAGAACCCAGATGTAAATTCATCCACCTATGGGCAGCTGATATTTGACAAAGGGCTGAAGTCCATTAAGTGAGGAAAAGATGGTCTCTTTAACAAATGGTGTGCGCAAAACTGGATGTTCATCTGTAAAAAAAATTAAACAGGACCCATACCTCACAACATACACAAAAATTAACTCAAAATAGACCAAAGACCTAAATATAAAACCTAAAAAAAAGATTGTGGAAGAAAAAATAGGGAGAACGCTAGGGGCCCTAATACATGGCATAAATAGAATACAAACCATAATGAACAATTCACAAACACCAGAAGATAAACTAGATAACTGGGAGCTCCTAAAAATTAAACATTTATGCTCTTCAAAAGACTTCACCAAAAGAGCAAGAGAACCTACAGACTGGGAAAAAATATTTTGGCTACAATATATCCGACAAAGGTCTAATATCTAAAATCTGTAAAATATTTCAACATCTCAGCAACAAAAAGACAAATAATTGAATTAAAAAATGGGCAAAGGATATGAACAGACATTTCACCAAAGAAGACATTCAGGCAGCTAACAGACACATGAGAAAATGCTCATGATCATTAGTCATTAGAGAAATGCAAATCAAAACTGCAGTGAGATACCATCTCACCCCAACATAACTCGCACTAATCAAAAAAACAGAAAATAACAAATGTTGGAGAGGTTGTGGTGAGATTGGAACTCTTATGCACTGCTGGTGGGAATGTAAAATGGTACAACCACTATGGAAAATGATATGGTGCTTCCTTAAAAAGCTAGAAATAGAAATACCATGTGATCTAGCAATCCCACTCCTAGGAATATATCCTAGAGAAATAAGAACATCCACATGAATAGACATATGCACACCTATATTCATTGCAGCATTATACACAATAGCAAAATGATGGTAACAACCTAAGTGTCCATCAACAGATAAACAGATAAATTATGGTACATATACACACAATCGAATACTATGAAACAGTAAAGAACAATGATGAATCCTTGAAACATCTCACAACATGGATGAATCTGGAGGGCATTATGCTGAGTGAAACAAGTCAAACACATGAGGACAAATATTGTATGAGACCGCTATTATAAAAACTCAGGAAAAGTTTTACAGAAAAAAATAATCCTTGATGGTTACAAGGTGGGGGAGGGAAAATCACTAACTAGATAGCAGACAAGTGTCAGCTTTGGTGAAAGGAAAGACAACGCTCAGTATAAGGAAAATCAGCACAACTTGACCAAGGCAAAGTCATAGAAGCCTCCTAGACACATCCAAACACCTTGAGGGACTGAATTATGAGGGCTGAGGGCTGGAGACCATAATCTCTGGGGACATTTAGGTCAATTGGCATAACATAGCTCATTAAAAAAATTTTCTACATCCTACTTTGGTGAGTAGCGTCTGGGGTCTTAAAAGCTTGTGATTGGCCATCTAAGATACATCTACTAGTCTCATCCCCTCCAGAGCAAAGGAGAATGAAGAAAACCAAAGACACAAGGAAAATATTAGTCCAAAGGACTAATGGACCGCGTGAACCACAGCCTCCACCAGCCTGAGCCCAGAAGAACTGGATAGTGCCAAGCTACCACCACTGACCCTTTGACAGGGATCACAATAGAAAGTCCTGGACAGAGCAGGAGAAAAATGTAGAACAAAATTCAAATTCACACAAAAAGACCAGACTTACTGTTCTGACAGTGACTGGAGGAACCACTGAGACTATGGTCCCCAGACACCCTTCTAACTCAGAACTGAAGCCATTCCCCAAGTTTACCTTTCAGCCAGATTAGACAGGCCTAGAAAACAAAAAATAACACACGTGAGGAATGTTCTTCTTAGATTAATCAAGTATATAAGACCAAATGGACAACACCTGCCCAAAAGCAAAGATGAAAAGGCAGGGAGGGACAGGAAAACTGGACCAATGAACATAGGGAGTCCAGGGTGGAAAGAGGGAGAGTGCTGACACATTGTGGGGACTGCAACCAATGTCACAAAAGAATTTGGTATAAATTTTTGAATGAGAAAAAAAGAAAGAAGATTGTCATATTGGGTAATGGAGGCTCGCCTGACAACCATAGAAAAGAGAGATCTTATCAGTTTAATTTATTAAATCATGTTAATACAGTTTAGTTCATGATTATTGTCTTTACTGAATTCCTGGAAGGAAGACATTAGAATATTTCCTTTGGGTGAGGGTATATTTATATCCAGAACACATCTTAAAAAGGCTGGCTCTGCTGTTAGGGAATCCTGTAGTATAAGTATACCTGGGAATCTAATGTTATTTGATTAAGACTTCATCAAATTTTTCTTAAGTCATCTTTTGTTTGCCACCACTCTTTATCTTATTGTTCCTACCTCTGCACAAAAATACTCCTAAATAATCTCTTCCCAGTTTGTAGTATTCTATCCTAATAGGAACACATTGTTTTTACATCTGAATGAAATGGTATGAAATTAAATTTTTATAAAATATACAATTTGACATTGTATTTTCTCAATTCTAAGGTGTGAAAGATTAAATAATAGCTCTTCAGGGGTGTGTGTGTGGCGGGACAAATATGACATTAAATGTAGCCAGCAACTTTAAAACTTATCTCAATTTCAGATACATTATAATATGAAAAAATCTGTGTCTTAAACACACATACACACACATGGATACATTTGGAGAAAAGAATGGAAGAAAATACACCAAACATTAAGTTGGTGGGATATGGATAATGGGTAATTTTTATTTTTTTCTTTCATATTTTTTCCAATGTTTCTACAAGGGGAGGCAGTTTTTGCATAATCAACAAAAATGAATAAACTTTAAAAATAGGTATGATGTATTTAACTTGTCTTTTGCTTCTCCCACAGATGTTTGAGGTCCCCGAGTTCTCAACTGATGAGATGAATTAACACACTCTTGCCTTTACTTTGGACTACATGTTTTATCCATTTTGACCTAGTATTAGTGACCCTAAGTCTATTTTTTGGTTTTTCTTTTTCTTTTTTTCACAGAAATGCTGTTCTTCCTTTTGGATGTAATTCCATAGAAAGCTTTTACATAGTCCTCAGCTCATTATTCCTCTGTGGTTGTGTTGTCACTTGCATGTTTTAGGACATTCAGAAAATGAAGGAGGGACTCTGGCGTAACTGTACATTCCAGTATAAACGGGACATTATAGAAATCAGTTTCTGAGAGCTTGCAGATGGTACTAGATTTTGTGATTATTGGATTAAATTAGTTAATGGTGGAGAAAGTGCTTAGTAGGTGTTCCACAAATGCCCTCTGTCCTTCTCATTCTCATGATGGCTGAGAAAAGAATAAGGCAGCACAGGAATTGGTTTTCCTTCCATTTCTTTTGCCTATAGCATTTCTTGGAGCCCTGGTGGCCCATTGGTTAAGAGCTGGGCTGCTAACCAAAAGGTCAGCAGTTCAAATCCATCAGCTGCTCCTTGGAAACCCTATGGGGCGGTTCTACTCTGTCCCATAGGGTTGCTGTGAGTCAGAATCAACTTGATGGCACGTAACAACAACAACAGTATCTCCAACAGATCCAGATTTTATGGATCCCTTTCCTTTATAACAATGTAAACAAACAGCTTGGAAAAATGGCATTTCCAGTGAAGCAAAGTTAACTTCAGTTCTTGACAGTTTGAGAGCTGCTACACCGATTCACAGGTGCAAGACAAAGGTATTACCTATGGAGAAACAGCCAGTCCAATCAGCATTTTATATCTCAAAGCATTTTTTAAAAAAGCTCATTAGGTAGAAGAAGCATGGGGTCCCTCAATGAGTAGTGCAGGCCCTCAAAAAGAAAATTTTCTTACCTACTCACCACTTAGTCATTCAAAATTTAAGCCATCTTGAGCATTTAGCCTCTAACTAAAAGCCTCTAAATTCTTGTAGCAATTACTACAATGCTTCAGTGTTGTTCTTTGTCTTTTTCATAGAACATTTCTATTTTGACTGTTCTCGTTGAAGAAATCAATTGCTCTTTAAAAAGCAACATGCCCCATATAGAACAGCAGATCTCATCCACTGCCATGGCTCCCGTTACCATCTCTGTGCCAGTGGCTCCCAATTCTACATCTCTTGCCCAGACCCCTCCACTATGCCCTGTATGATCAACTACCAAATGGATTTCTCAGTTTGGGTGTGCCAGCAGCACCTCATGTGCGATGAATTCAAAACTTATCATCTTTTCCTATACCCTTCTTTCATCTTTAACTTCCTACCTAATGAGTGGCCTTACTAATCACCTAGTTTCTTAATCCCAGCAACCTAACTGTCATCTTTGACCTATCCCTAGCTATCATCCCTCACATCCAAAAACCCAAATTTTATTGATTTTACTTGCTAAACAAATCTCAAATTCTCTCCAATCCTGCTGCCACCACCATAGTCCAGACGACCATAATTTCTTATCACAATTGCTGAAAAAGGCTCCTAAATCACCTTCTTGCCCTCATTCTCTGTCCTCAATGATCCAATCTAGTCATTGCAGCTAGAGTAATCATTCTAAAACCCAAATCTAATCATGTCACTTTCCTGCTCCATATAATCTACTGGCTGCTTACTGTCCTCAGGATTAAGTCCAAATATCTCAACCTGGTTTTATAAGATTTTCATAATCTGATCCTTGCTTTTTTCTACAGCTTCACCCCTCTCTCCTTCTCTTCCCTCAAGCTTTGCTATAGCCACAATGAACTACTTTTTGTGTGCTCTGTTATTTCCTCGCCTCTTCATATAGTATGCTGATCACTTGGAATTCTCTGGCTTCCCTGCATCACCTGATTCTGGTTATCTCCTATGCTCAGTCTCAGATCTCAGTGTAAATCATGGCTGCGAGCTGGTTCAAATGGGTTCAGTCACAGCCAGTGAAACCAGAAAAGACCTGAATTTTTACAATTGGGGTGATCTGGGACCATAACCGGAATGCGGAAAATTACGGGTCAAAGCCCTGGAATGGGAGACTCAGCGTAGTGAGCCCTTTCAAGAGCCTGACGCATGAGATTGGATGATTGCCAGGACTATGGAGAGCGACACACATTCAAAGCCATGCTATTGGCCGCCATCTTTGAGCTGGGCACCGCTGTTTCCAACTCTGAGCAAAATCCCACAAGCAGGGGATTTGGTTGCTATGCAACGTGTACACTGGATTTGTTTTCTAAGACGGAGATTAAGTTTCTAGCAGGGCCCATGATTTTTCCTGTTCTGGTTATGGTACTGGTTCACCCAAATTTTTAAAATTCAGGTCTGTTCTGGTGTGGCTTCCTCGGCCATGATTGAATCAGGGGGAAGAACTGGTTTGAAGCCCTTGTGTAAATGCCACATTCCCTGGGAAGCCTTTCTAGCTTGGCTCCTGCCCTTAACTGAGAAGGGTACACCCTATGCTCCCATAACATTCCATACTTACTCCTGTCAGACAATATGGTACACTGTATTTTAATTTTTTGTTTACTTGTCTGTCTCCCTATGCTGAATTGTTAGCTCCTTAAGAACAAATATAATGTCTTGTTTACTTTATATCCCTTGCACCTAGTAAAGTCTTGGCACCCAGTAAGCTCTCAAAGAACGTTTGTTGAATTGACGAATGAAGGTATAGAAGTAACAGGTTTCCTCAATGCTAGATCATCTACAAATAAAACTTGATTACTCTGATAGTTTGGGTTAGCAAGTAAGGCTTCAGACCTAGGCCAGATGAGGAAAATCAGGACTCTGAGTTTGACGGATGGCCTGGGTTAGATTAGTTCGACTCCAGAGTCAGCTGTTCCTTTTCCAATCTGAGACATGTGAATTGTAACAAGCCTCTTACCCCCGATTCTGAGAAGCAACTTCATCCTCAAGATAGGTTATAAACTAGGCAAAGTAACTTTCCTATTCTTTTCTTTGTTGAAGCATTCTTCTGAGGATTAGATGGTTTCAATCTTAGATTCCAGAAAAACAGATAGGCACAAGAAAATGAAGATTAGTGCTGGAGAACAATGAAGGACAGACTACATTGCACTGAGCGTCAACAATGTTTTCAATTGAATGAATTGAATAGCTGGAATATTTTTATAAGAATATGCCAGAAACAGAGGTGAACAAGAGACAATGCCTCTGCTGTGTAACAGAGTCATACAATAAGCAAACAAATAAATCAACAAGATAAAATCAGAAAGTGATAAATGGTATGATGTCAATAAAACAGGGTAATGTGATAGAGAGTAGGCGAGGGGAAGTGACTGCTTACAATAGAGGATCAGGGAAGGCCTCTCTAAGGGAATGACATTTGAGCCAAAAACTGAATAGCGAAAAGGAGATGGGCATGTAAAGAAATGAAGGAAGAATAATCCTGTTGGAAGGAACAGCAAGTGCAAAGACTATATTTGCAAGTTCAAGGAACAAGAAAAAGACCAATGTGAACAAGGGAAGCATGGTTGCAGTTGAAGGTAGGGAGGTGGGCAGGGGCCTACTGAGCAAGGCTCAGGAGTTTGGATTTAATATCAGAGCAGTGCAAAGCCACTGGAGGGTTCTAAGCAAGTGGCTGACTGTATCTAAATATCACTGAATTCATAAGCTGAGGAAAAAGGGGCTACAAGTGAAAAAAAAATTTTTTTTAACCTCTCCTACTTAATTAAAACCATATGGTTGTGTTTTACAGCACTTAACTTCTTAGAATGAATTGTTGACATAATAAAATACATTTATTACACATTTTATTTTCTTAATTGAAGGAGAACTTAGAAATATCACTGCCATTAGTAATTTTAGGTGAAGAATTCCCTGCACATTTTTTTATTGTTCTTACCCAATGGGAAATTAGAAAGTAATTTTAAGAACTAAAATTAAAGTAATTACTAACTTTAACCTATTCTGCTCCCATGTGATTATTGCAATTAAAATCAGAACTTTTAATGGTCTTATCCAACCAGAATTCAGGGTTTTAAAACCTTTCATTGTAGACCTTTAAGTGAATAGCTGAAGTCTTGCAAATCTTCTCTGTTTAATTGCAATTTACATAGCCGTTGTAGCGAAACTGGGAAGTTAAAAGGTGAATCGAATCTGAGTGTAATTAAAAACTTATTTGGACAGCATTCCTTGCTAGGAAATGTTATCTATCATAGTGTTTGTTAATTATTATAAAGCTTGATTTGTTATCTATAATTCAGAAACTTTATGTGGTTCTCTGTCAAAATGAAAACATACTGTAGTGCTGAAAAAAATTTCTTTTTCCTGAGAAACTCAAAGCACTTCACTGATGTTTTCTCATTAGTCCTCCCCATTTCCCCAAGGTAGAGGTGGAAAGTGTTATGCACATTCAATAGATGGAGGAACAAGGCCAAGAGAAATGAATGAACATGCCCAAGGTCATATAATACGTCAGTGGCAAGGGAGGGATGAATCTCAGGTCTTTTAATTCCCAGGGATCTGGCATTTGCAATGTAGGGCAAGGTACCAAACCAGTTCTTGTTTGGTTTGGTACATTTGAGCCCCATGTATATAATCACATGAACTAATAAGACATCTGTTCTAGAGTATATCTCTATGTTTGATTTTTACATTGGCCATGACTCTTAACTATTACTTTTAAATGAAGATACTTAACAAATATAGTAAGGTTAGAATATTTATCTCATATATTACCTAGATATGGGTTGCCTGTCTAGGAACTTACAGTAGCTATAGGAACTTTATCCTTTTTTTAAAGACTTATTTTAGAAATAAGTCTTTATTTAAAAAATAAACTTTTATTTTTTCTAAAAGTTTATTGCCTGCAGCTTAAGAAATTAGGGGGGAAAAAAACACTACCCCAAAAACTTCATTGTATCATTGTAACATTTTCTCATTTAATGCTTTTTCTCCATAATAGGACATTTGAAATCCGTGGACTCCTGTAAAAAATTAAGGCTGTTTAAGCTTTGGTTCTTAGATTTTAGGGTATTTACATGTCCTATCGTATTAGTATGTGTTCCTGTTTTTTTTTTGCATCCTTTTCCTCTCTCTCTCCCATGCCTGTCTCCGTTCTCTCTCACATACCTATCTTTATTATAAAAAATTCTGAACATACAGAGGCATAGCAAGGTATATGAACCTCCATATACCCATCACCCCGACTCAAATATTATATTTTGCCACATTGTTTCGATTCCCCCCACTCCTTCTTTTGTTTTTTGGCCTTTAACAAAGTTTTTTAAAGCAAATCCCAGACAGTGTCATCCCAAACCTGTATCTTGTTTTTCACTGCTGTATCTTTTAAAAGTAGTCATAATGCCATTATGACACCAAAAATATTAACAATAATGCCTTTGTATTGTCTAAAATCCATTCCTTAATCAGCTTCTCAGATTGTTTAAAAAATAATCTTTTCATAGTTGATTTGTTCAAATCAGGATCGAAACAATGTCCATAAGTGACATTTGCTAGTTATGTCGGTTGGTCTCTTTTACTCTAAAGAAGGCCTCTCCTTTTTTCTTTCTGCTCTGCCTGTAAGTTGCCCTGAAGAATGTTCCACATTCTGAAATTATCTGCTTGCTTCTTTGTAGTATCATTCAACTTGTTTCCCTACTCCTATATTGCTTACAAATAGAAGGCAGCTCTAGAGAGTTGATTAAATTCAAGTTCAATTTTTTTTTAATTGTTGTTGCAAGAATGATTCATAGGAGGATCTGTGAGCTTCCTATTGTTTATATGAGGAAACCAAAAATGTCTGTTTATCCCCCTCTTAATGATGCTAACACTGATCAGAGGGTTTATATGGTGACAGCCATATTCCTCCGTTGTTAAGTACCCCACCAACCTTTCAACTAATGGTTTCAAATAATTATTTTCTAATTTTATTAATTCTTCATTCTCCTGTAATTCAGAACCTTTTCTTATCAACTAAACCCATTTTGTTAAAGAAAGAATAAATGCTTAATTCTTTCCTTTTATTTGACAAAGAGTTGGTATCTTCTAGTCAACAGTATCCAGTGGGGTGGGTTTCCATTTAATTACAGTAATGATTCTTCTTGATACTCAAATTCATGCACTGAATGTTTATTTCTAACAACAGCAAATGCTGTTATTAAGTACCTGTCTTAGTCATCTAGTGCTGCTTTAACAGAAATACCGCAAGTGGATGGCTTTAACAAAGAGAAGTTTATTCTCTCACAGTCCAGTAAACTACAAGTCCAAATTCAGGGTGTCGGCTCCAGGGGAATGCTTTCTCTGTCAGCTCTGGAGGAAGGTCCGTGTCTGGGAGCTTGGTCTGGGAGCTTCTCTGCACAGGAACCTCAGGTCCAAAGGATGCACCCTGCCCTGTCACTGCTTTCTTGGTGGTATGAGTTTCCCATGTGTCTCTGCTCACTTTTCTCTTTTATATCTCAAAAGAGATTGGTTTAAGACACTATCCAATCTTGTGTACCTCATCGGTATAACTGCTGCTAATCCATCTTATTACATCATAGTGGTAGAGTTTACAACACATAAGGAAATCACATCAGATTACAAAATAGTACACAATCATACAATACTGGGAATGATGACCCAGCCAAGTGAACAGGTATTTTGGAGGGACACAATTCAATCCATGACAGTGCCATTGAGTCAGTTCCATCTCATAGATGCCCCATGTACAATGAATGAAACACTGCCCAGTCCTGTGCCATCGTTACAATCATTGCTACGTTTGAGCCCCTTGTTGTAAACACTGTGTCAATCCATCTTGTTGAGGATCTTCCTCTTTTTCGCTGACCCACTACCTTCCTAAGCATGATGTCCTTGGTGTATTCAATACTCTTTGCCAACACCATAATTCAAAGGCATCAATTCTTCTTTGGTCTTCCTTGTTCATTGTCCAGCTTTCACATGCCTATGATGCGATTGAAAATGCCAAGGCTTGGGTCAGGTGCACCTTAGTCCTCAAACTGACGTCTTTTCTTTTTAACATTTTAAAGAGGTCCTTTGCAGGCAGATTTGCCCAATGCAATACATCATTTGATTTCCTGACTGCTGCTTCCATTGGCGTTGATTGTGGATCCAAGTAAAATGAAATTCTTGACAACTTCAATCTTTTCTCCATTTATCATGATGTTGCTTATTGGTCCAGTTGTGAGGGTTTTTGTTTTCTTTATGTTGAAGTGTAATCCATATTGAACGCTGTAGTCTTTGATCTTCATCAGTAAGTGCTTCAAGTCCTTTTCACTTTCAGCAAGCAAGGTTGTGTCATTTATATTTCGCAGGTTGTTAGTAAATCTTCCTCCAATCCTGATGCTGTATTCTTCTTCATATAGTATAACCAGGGATGGATTACCCAACAAGCAAGGTACTCATCAGCTTAATTATGCTTACTTACTAATACATAGTGCAGAAGAATTGATGCACTTGAATTATTGTGTTGATGAAGAATATTGAATATACCATGGGTTGCCAGAAGAATGAACAAATCTGTTTTGGAAGAAGTACAGCCAGAATGCTCCTTAGAAACAAGGATAGCGAGACTTTGTCTCACATACTATGGATATGTTATTAGGACGGACTAGTCCCTGGAGCCCCCACGTGCCTGTCAGTTTGTCACTCTGAGGGGCCTTGCGTGTTGCTGTGATGCTGGAAGTTATGCCACTGCTATTCAGATACCAGCAGGGTCACCCATGGCAGTCAGGTTTCAGCTGAGCTTCCAGGCTAAGACAGACTAGGAAGACATCTTCTTCTTCTGAAAAGAATTAACCAGTGAAAACCTTATGAATAGCAGCGGAACACTGTCTGATATAGTGCCAGAAGATGAGGTTGGAAGGCACTCAAAAGACAACTGGGAAAGAGCTGCCTCCTCAAAGCAGAGTTGACCTTAATGACGTGGATGGAGTCAAGCCTTCAGGACCTTCATTTTCTGATGTGGCATGACTCAAAATGAGAAGAAACAGCTGCAAACATACATTAATAATAGGAACATGGAATGTACCAAGTATGAATGTAGGAAAATTGGAAATCGTCAAAAATGAAATGGAACACATAAACATCAGTATCCTAGGCAATAGTGAGCTGAAATGGACTGGTATTGGCTATTTTGGATAGGACAACCATATGGTCTACTCTGCCGGGAATGACCACTTGAAGAGGAATGGTGTTGCATTCATTGTCAAAAAGAACATTTCAAGATCTATCCTGAAGTACAATGCTGTTAGTGATAGGATAATATCCATACACCTACAAAGGAGACCAGTTAATACGACTATTATTTAAATTTATGCACCAACCACTAAGGTCAAAGATGAAGAAACTGAAGATTTTCACCAACTTCTTCAGTCTGAAATTGATCAAACATGCAATCAGGATGAATTGATAATTACTGGAGACTGGAATGCGAAACTTGGAAACAAAGAAGGATTGGTAGTTGGAAAACATGACCTTGGTGATAGAAATGATGTCGCAGATCGCATGATAGAATTTTGCAAGACCAATGACCAATTTTGCAAATACATTTCTTTATCAACATAAATGGCGACTATACACATGGACCTCACCAGATGGAATACACAGGAATCAAATCAACTACATCTGTGGAAAGAGAGGATGGAAAAGCTCAATATCATCAGTCAGAACAAGGCCAGGGGCTGACTGCAGAACAGACCATCAATTGCTCATATGCAAGTTCAAGTTGAAACTGAAGAAAATTAGAATAAGTCCACGAGAGCCAAAGTACAACCTTTAGTATATCCCACCTGAATTTAGAGACCATCTGAAGAATAGATTTGATGCTTTGAACACTAAAGACTGAAGACCTAGGAATTGTGGAACGACATCAAGGACATCATACATGAAGAAAGCAATATAGGTCATTAAAAAGACAGGAGAGAAAGAAAAGACCAAAATGGATGTCAGAAGAGACTCTGAAACTTGCTCTTGAACATTGAGTAGCTAAAGCAAAAGGAAGAAATGATGAAGTAAAAGAAATGAACAGAAGATTTCAAAGAGCAGCTCGAGAAGACAAAGTATTTTAATGACATATGCAAAGAGCTGGAGATAGAAAACCAAAAGGGAAGAATATGCTCGGCATTCCTTAAGCTGAAAGAACTAAAGAAAAACTTCAAGACTCGAGTTGCAATAGTGAAGGATTCTATGGGGAAAATTTTAAACGATGCAGGAAGCCATCAAAAGAAGATGGAAGGAATACACAGAGTCATTGTACCAAAAAGAATTGGTCAACGTTCAACCATTTCAAGAGGTAGCATATGATCAGGAACCAATGGTACTGAAGGAAGAAGTCCAAGCTGCACTGAAGGCATTGACAAAAAACAAGGCCCAGGAATTGACAGAATATCAATTGAGATGTTTCAACAAATGGATGCAGTGCTGGAGGCGCTCACTCATCTATGCCAAGAAATTTGGAAGACAGCTACCTGACCAACCGACTGGAAGAGATGCATATTTATGCCTATTCCAAAGAAGGGTGATCCAACCGAATATGGAAATTATCGAACAATATTATTAATATCACAAGTAAAATTTTGCTGAAGATCATTCAAAAGCAGCTGCAGCAGTATATTCACAGGGAACTGCCAGAAATTCAGGTCGGATTCAGAAGAGGATGTGGAACCAGGGATATCAACGCTGATGTTGGATCCTGGCAGAAAGCAGAGAATACTAGAAAGATGTTTATCTGTGTTTTCTTGACTATGCAAAGGCATTCGATTTTGTGGATCATAACAAATTATGGATAACATTGCGAAGAATGAGAATTCCAGACCACTTAATTGTGCTCATGAGGAACCTGTACACAGATCAAGAGGCAGTTGTTCGGACAGAACAAGGGGATACTGCGTGGTTTAAAGTCAGGAAAGGTGTGCGTCAGGATTGCATCCTTTCACCATACCTATTCAATCTGTATGCTGAGCAAATAATCCGAGAAGCTGGACTATATGAAGAAGAAAGGGGCATCAGGACTGGAGGAAGACTCATTAACAACTGCAATATGCAGATGGCATAACCTTGCTTGCTGAAAGTGAAGAGGACTTGAAGCACTTACTGCTGAAGATCAAAACCAGAGCCTTCAGTATGGATTACACCTCAACATAAAGAAAACAAAAATTGTCACAACTGGACCAATAAGCTACATCATGATAAATGGAGAAAAGATTGCAGTTGTCAAGGATTTCCTTTTACTTGGATACACAATCAACACCCTTGGAAGCAGCAGTCAGGAAATCAAAAGACTCATTGCGTTGGGCAAATCTGCTACAAAAGACCTCTTTAAAGTGTTGAAAAGCAAATATGTCACCTTGAAGCCACGGTATTTTCAATCGCATCATATGCATGTGAAAGATGGACAATGAATAAGGAAAACCGAAGAAGAATGGACATCTTTGAATTGTGGTGCTGGCAAAGAATACTAAATATACCATGGACTGCCAAAAGAACAAACAAGTCTGTCTTGGAAGAAGTACAGCCAGAATGCTCCTTAGAAGCAAGGATGGTGAGACTGCACCTTACATACTTTGGACATGTTGTCAGGAGGGATCAGTCCCTGGAGAAGGACATCATGCTTGGTAAAGTACAGGGTCAGTGAAGAAGAGGAAGACCATCAACGAGATGGATTGACACAGTGGCTGCAACAATGGGCTTAAGCATAACAACAATTGTGAGCATGGCGCAGGACCGGGCAATGTTTCGTTCTGTGGTGCATAGGGTCACTATGAGTCAGAACTGACTTGATGGCACCTAACAACAACAACAACAGTCCCTGGAGAAGGACATCATGCTTGGTAAAGTAGAAGGTCAGCAAAAAAGAGGAAGACCCTCAATAAGATGTATTGACACAGTGGCTGCAACAATGGGCTCAAACATAGCAACAATTGTGAGGATGGCCCAGGACTGGGCAGTGTTTCATTCTGCTGTACATAGGATGGCTATGAGTTGGAACCAACTTCATGGTACCTAACAATAACAACAACATACAGATTGAATAAGTATGGTGAAAGAATATAACCCTGATGCACACCTTTCCTGATTTTAAACCACGCAGTATCCTCTTGTTGTGTTCAAACAACTGCCTCGGCCTATGTACAGGTTCTGCATAAGCACAATTAAGTGTTCTGGAATTCCTATCCTTTGCAATGTTATCTATAATTTGTTATGATCCACACAACAGAATGCCTTTGCATAGTCAATAAAACACAGGTAAACATTTTTCTAGTATTCTCTGCTTTCAGCCAAGATCTATCTGACGTCAGCAATGACATCCCTCGTCCCATGTTGGCTTCTGATTCTAGCTTGAATTTCTGGCAGTTGAATGATCTTCAGCAAAATTTTACTTGCATATAATATTAATTAGATTATCAATAATTTCCACATTCTGTTGGATCACCTTTTTTTGAAATGGGCACAAATATGGATCTCTTCCAGTCAGTTGGCCAGGTAGCTGTCTTCCAAATTTCTTGGCATGGACAAGGGTCTTAGGCTGGATTCTTTAGAGAAGCAAAACCAGTAAAGTGTATAAATATACATACATAGAGATTTATATCAAGGAATGGCTCATGCATTTGTAGAGGCTGGAATGTCTCAAGTCTGTGAGTCAGGATAGAGGCTTCCCCTGATTCATGTAGCCGGGCCTGGCAAACCCAATATCAGCAGGTCAGAGAGCAGGGCTCTTGCTCGCGGGCTTCAAAGATCGATGAATCCCAAGATCAGCAGGCAAGACCACAGGTAAGCTGTTAGCTCAAGTTCCAAGAACCGGAGGTCAGACAAAGAGGAGCCAGCTGCAGGATCCAGAGCGAGCATAAGCTCCTGAGCCTTGCCAGAATGTCCACTTATATTTGATGCAGGCCACATGCCCAAGGAAAGTCCCTTTCAACTGATTGGCTACTCATAGCAGATCCCATCACGGAGGTGATCATAATGTCATACGACTGCCAAACCACTGAGAATCAGAGCCCAGCCAAGGTGACAAACAACCTTAACCATCACAGAAGAGTGAGCACATCCAGCATTGCATCCATTTGTTGAAACAACTCAGTTGATATTCCGTCAGTTTCTGGAGACTTGTTTTTCACCAATGCCTTCAGTGCAGCTTGGATTTCTTCCTTCAGTACCATAGGTTCTTGTTCATATGCTGTCTCCTGAAATGATTGAACATTGACTAATTCTTTTTTGGTATGGTGATTCTGTGTATTCCTTCCATCTTCTTTTGATGCTTCTTGCATCATTCAATATTTTGCCCATAGAATCCTTCAATATTGCAACTTTTTTCTTCACTTCTTTCAGCTTGAGAAATTCTAAGCATGTTCTTCCCTTTTGGTTTTCTAACTCCAGGCCTTTGCACATTTCATTATAATACTTTGTTTTCTTGAGCAGCCTTTTGAAATCATCTGTTCAGTTCTTTTACTTCATCATTTCTTCCATTCGCTTTAGCTACTCTATGTTCATGAGTAGCTAAACATCCGTTAATAATTGGAAGGTGGAATCAACAAAGAATGAATCAAGGAAAATTGAAAGTTGTCAAAAATGAAATGGAGTGCTTGAAGATAGATATCCTAGACATTAGTGAGTTGAAATGGACTGGTTTTGGCCAGTTTGAATCAGACAATCATATGGTCTACTATGCTGTTGTCATGGATTGAGTTGTGTCCCCAAAAAATATCTGTCAACTTGGCTAGGTCATGATTCCTAGTATTGTATGATTGTCTACCATTTTGTCATCTGATGTGATTTCCCCATGTGTCATAAATCCTATCACCATGGTGTTAATGAGATGGATTAGCGGCAGTTATATTGATGAGGTCTACAAGATTAGATAGTGTCTTAAGCCAATCTCTTTTGAGATATAAAAGAGAGAAGCGAGCAGAGACACACAGGGACCTCATACCACCAAGAAAGCAGTGCCAGGAGCAGAGCACGTCCTTTGGACCTGTAGTTCCTGCACTGAGATGCTCTCAGACCAAGGGAAGACTGATGCATCACAAGGACTTTCCTCCAGAGCCAACAGAGAGAGAAAGACTTCCCCTAGAGCCAGAGCCCTGAATTCAGACTTCTAGCCTACTGGACTGTGAGAGAGTAAACCTCTCTTTGTCAAAGCCATCCACTTGGGTATTCCTGTTATAGCAGCACTAGATAACCAAGACAGCTGGGAATGACAGATTGAAGAGGAACAGCATTGCATCACTGTCGAAAAGAATATTTCAAGATCTATCCTTAAGTACAATGCTGTCAGTGATAGGATAATATCCATAAGCCTACAGGAAGACCACTTAATATGACTATTATTCAAATTTATGTGCCAACCACTAATGCCAAAGATGAAATTGCAGATTTTTACCAACTTCTGCGGTCTGAAATTGACCAGACGTGCAGTCAAGATGCATTGATAATTACTGGTGGTTAGAATGCAAAAGTTGGAAGCAAAGAAGAAGGATTAGTAGCTGGAAAATATGGCCTTGGTGAAATAAAAGATGCTGGAGATCGCATGATAGAATTTTGCAAGATCAATGACCTATTCACTGAAAGTACCTTTTTTCAACAATGTAAATGGTGACTATGCATGTGGACCTCTAGATGTAATACACAGGAATCAAATAGACTATCTCTGTGGAGAGAGATGATGGAGAAGCTTAATATCATTAGACAGAATAAGGCCAGGGGCCAACTGTGGAAAAGACCACCAGTTGCTCATATGTAAGTTCAAGTGGAAGCTGAAGAAAATTAAAACAAGTCCAGGAGAGCCAAAGTACAACCTTGAGTATATCCCACTTCAATTTAGAGACGATCTCAAGAATAGATTTGATGCATTGAACACTAATGACCAAAGACCAGACGAGTTGTGGGATAGTATCAAGGACATCATACGTAAAGAAAACAAAAGGTCATTAAAAAGAGAGGAAAAACATAAAAGACCAAAATAAATGTCAGAAGAGACTCTAAAAATTGTTCTTGAACAACAGCAAATAATGGGATAATATAACGCAGTTGAAGTATTTGCTACACATTGATTTGGGGGGAAAGCAAAAGAAGAGCACATAGACCCCTCTCTCTAGCACTAGGTACTTCCTCATCTCAATGGAATCTTTTGTTTGCTTTGGCTTTTTCCCACTTCCTATGTAATGAGTATGTGGAGCCCTGGTAGTGCAGTGGTTAAAGCACTAACCAAAAGTTCAGTGTTTTGAACTCACCAATAGCTCTGCAGGATAAAAATGTGGCAATCTGCTTCTGTAAAGATTTACAGCCTTGGAAACTCCATGGGGCAGTTCTACTCTGTCCTGTAGGGTCACTATGAGTTGGAATTGACTCAGCGGCAGTGCGTTTGGTTTTTTGGTAATGGGTATGAAAAGGACAGGAACTGCAGCTGGCTTCACCCCCCTGAAGCACTTCTTCTAGGATGCTCCTCTGCTACTCAAAACCGTTGATACCTTTTCTTTCCAACATAGCAAATATGTATCATTTTAATTGTCTTTCATACTCCATAATCTGGCTTCATTCTGAGTAGCAAAACTTCTTTTTCACTGCTTGCATGAATCTTCCTGATGTGATTAGTCTAGAAAGCCTTGACTTGTACTGTTCCTCTTACATCCTCTCAGTTTTCCTTCCTGTCTATTCAAACACTAAGCAGGCTTTAGAATCCAGTTCTAGATTCCCCTTCTACAGACAAATCCAACTGTCCTTGGTTCAATCAACCCTCAGTGGGTTTCTTATCAAGTATCTCAGCACTTAGCCTCCCAGGCAATTTAGCCCTTCATTTTACAAGAACAATCTTTTTATTTTGCTCTTATTTGAAGTAATTTGATCTTTTCCAGGGCTTTCAAAGCCCCAATATGCCCCTATCCTGATAACATCCCCATCCATCTCCCCACAAGAGAAACCTCTATTCTGAATTTTGTGCAAGAGTTTCTCTAAGGTATATACTTACGAGTGGAATTGTAAATTGTAAGGTATATGCATGTTCAACTTTACCAGGTAATTCCAAACTGTCTCATATAGTGCTCTTATCAATTCACATCCCCACTAGCAGTGACTGTGTTACAGGTGGGGTTTCCCCAGGGAAGTAGACTCTGAGACGAGATTAGGTGCAGGAAGTTTACTAGGGAGTATTCTTGGAATCACCATCTGGGAATGAGGCAAGACTGGACAGAGGGATAAGTTGAACTATGATGCAGTCTCAAGGAAAGCCTCAGCTCACCCCACAGGGAACTCTGAAGCTGAGATGGCCCTTCAGAGTTGTTCCTTTTGGGGAGGAAGGAATCAGGCCTTATAACCCTGCATGATCAGTCACTGGATGCAGGCTTCCCCCAGGGGCAATTCTCTCAAGCTGATTTAGGACACTCTGCCATAAATCAAGTTTCCATAATGTGTAGTTCTATTTCTGGACTCTCCATTCTGTTCCATTGTTCTATTTGTCTGTACTTCTACCAATTCCACATTGTCTTAATCACTCTACCTTTATAAGAAGTCCTGATACTTCCATCATGTTTTGTTTTGTTTTGTTTTCTTTAGGAGTGTCTTGGCTCTTCTTGGCACTTCGTTCTTCATACAAATTTTAAAAGCTAAATTTCACAAAAAATTCTGGTTTGCACTGAATTTATAGATCAATTTTGTGAGAATTGATGTTTTCAAAACATTGTTTTCCTATCTAAGAACATAGTCTGTCTCTCTAGATATTAAAGACTTCTTCAATACCATTCAATAAAGTTTTATAATCATCTCCATACAGGTCTTACACGTGTTTTGTTAGATTTGTTTTCCCCCAGGCACTTTATATTTGTTGTTGCTATTATACAGGGTATTTTATAACAGCTTGTTGCTGGTGTTTAGAAATGCAATGAACTTTTGATCTTGATTTTTTTATCCAGCAATTTTATTGAATTCTTATGTTAATTCTAATAATGTTTCCGTAGATTCTTTACAATTTGCCAATAGTTAATCGTATCTATTTCATATTTTTTAATGAACAACAACATGCTTCGATAATAATTCATTACAATACAAAGATGTCTAAAAACAAAGTTAATTATTTCCCTCCTCTCCCTCTACATGCCACATCCTATGTCTTCATCTCCCTGAAGTGTTAATAATCGTCCACATTTTTCTCCTTGTTCATTCAGCATACATACCAATATGAAGGGTATTTTTTTTGTCTGCTCTTGTACGTACGAGAATATACTAAACACATTAGTCTGCAATCTGCTTTTTTTTATTTGCTTATTATCATTAATTTCCCTAGCTCTGTCTTTTTTCTAATATCTTTATACATTTTACATAAATGAGATCATATCACACATGGTGGTCAGGTTTTTTGTTTGGTTGGTTTGAGTGCCTCACTCTTTAAAGAAACCAGACTGATTCTGGACAATCAGCATACCAGATGTGAAGACCCTGCCCTTACATCAAAAGATTGCTGAATCAGTTATACATACAGGTTTTAAGCTTAAATAAAATATTTAAGGTGTCTATGTGTCTTTTTTTAATGCAATTTTTATTGTGGTAAATATATAGGCAACAAAACATTTTCCAGGTAAATTGTCTTTTTTTTTTTTATGATTCACACTTCAGTAGAGTTTTCTGATTAACTAATGAGCTATTGGCTCTAATAGCGTCCATCAAGAGGGCTTTCACCGCTTGGCTGAGGGACAAAGTCTGTTAAACTATAAAGTAGTGTACAGACACACAAACCAAGAAAACAGATGAAACCATGCTCAGCAAAATACTGACAAAATAAAATAACCATCTGACTTTACTTATCTTTGAGTAATGTACTGTATCAGGTGACTCCAGCTGTTTCAACGGCTCTGTGCCGTGCCACCCAGATCATGTCTGTCCGGTGGGATTAAGTGAGAACAGAAACTATCCCAATCAAGCTGCCAACAACTTTGGGGACATTTTTGGACTTACAACCTAGTAGTAATTTTAAACCTAGAGCAAGGTCTTGAACCAAACAATAGAACTGGTCATTCTTGCTATGGTTTCTGGGGGAGAGTTTTCTTTTTCTGTGGCAACATATGAAATCCCATTTTGTCAAAACTCTAGAACACATGGAGACTTCTACAGAAGCATGGTGTGTAATCTGCCAAAAAAAAATTAAATGAACTAAATTCATCTGGTGTTTTCTGTAAATATTTTACTATTGTTGTCTAGCATCTTGTAAGTATTGACTGTGTTTTGAAAATAGAAATCCAGGAATGATTTACCCTATTTTCTGTGACTTCACTGAAGAGAGAGCATATTATTTTATTTGTATATTTCATGTCAGCAATTTTTAAATATTATAATTCCCTGTTGAAATTTTGTTCTTGACACCATGGAGTCATAACATTGCCCCACACTGAGTATTTATTATTTCTTTGAAAGTTAGTAGTATATATATTTCATAATCTTCATTATCATCATTAACAGCAAATACTGAGGGTGTATCATTAAAAAAGCCTACTGCACTAAGTTTGGTGAAAGATGCTAGAATGTACTGCATACAGTTTCTGCTATCCAGGAACTGACAGTCTAGATGGGGAGATAGATATAAGTAGATGAAAAAAAGATAATCACAATACTACATTTTATTGAACTATGAATTGCTATGTTCTGGTATAGTGCTAAGTGTTTTTCATAATTATTTAGTCCTCACAACAATGTAATGTGATAGGTAGTATGTCCCCATTTTACTAATGAAGACACTAAACTTAACAGGAACTTGAACTTGACTGTGAAGATTTGATCTTTCATTCAATAATGATCACTTCTTGAGTATCAGATATTACATAATATAGAAAATTCAAGGGAGAGAGGGCTATACTTGATAACATTTCATCTGATCCTCATGGCTTAGTTGGATTTTAGCAAATAGGGAGAAAGAGGGAGAGCATTCTAGGCAAAAGAAAGGGCACTCCCAAAGGTAAAACATGATGAAAGCATGTTTGATGACAACAGTTGGCCTCAAGTGAGTATAAGTAGGAAGGGTGAAGGTGAGGTGAAACTCAATTCCATCAATAAACATTTCTAAAAAACTGCCAAAACCTAGTTTGTGGCCAAATTGTTGAGTGGTTTAAATGGAAAGCTAAGGAGTTTAGACTTTATTCCATAAAAAGTGGTGAGTCAAAAATGATTTAACACCCCATGGGTTTTCCATGAGTCATAAATTGACTGATGGCTACTCGTTTGATTATTACATATTTATATATCCATAGCTAGATGGATATTTGGCAAATTACTAATGAGTATTATGGGTAGACTTTCCTCCTTTTATTTTTCCTTACCTGTACTTTTAAGTTTGTCTAATGTCTTAGTTATCTAGTGCTGCTATAACAGAAATACCACAAGTGGATGGCTTTAACAAACAGAAACTTATTCTCTCACAGTCTAGTAGGCTAGAAGTCCAAATTCAGGGTGTCATCTCCAGGGGAAGGCTTTCTCTCTCTATTGGCTGTGGGGGAAAGTCCTTGTCATCAATCTTACCCTGGTCGAGGAGCTTCTCAGCTCAGGGATCTGGGTCCAAAGGACGTGCCATGCTCCCGTTTCTTCTTTCTTGGTGGTATGAAGTCTCCCTGTCTCTCTGCTAGCTTCTCTCTTTTATATCTCAAAGGAGATAGGCTTAAATTGTAGATTAATCTTGTAGATTGAGTCTACATAACTGCCACTGATCCCATTTCCTTAACATCATAGACATAGAATTTACAACACATAGGAAAATCACATCAGATGACAAAATGGTGGACAACTATACTGGGAATCATGGCCTAACCAAGTTGACACATGTTTTTTGGGGACACAATTCAATCCATGACACCTAATAAACTTGTATGTGTTTTATAATAAAAAATAATTTAACACATATTTGAGTTATTTAAATTATAATAGTAACATGTGCATCGAAAAAAATTCAGACAATACAGAAGTATAGAAAGAATAAAGCAAAAATTCTCTTCTCCCCCACCATGCCATAATTCTACTCCCCAGAGATATCACTGCTAACAGTTTGGGTACCACTTTCCAGCCTTTTAAAATTCATAAAAATATAGATCTACTTTTCAACATGTGGAATTATACTACACATACTTTTTGGCCACCTGTTTTTTTCACTCAGTAATGTATTGTGGATACCTTTGCATGTCAATACGTGCTATGAAGGCTTTTGAGCAGCCTCAAGCATTTCAAAGCATGGACGCACTAAAATGAAAAAAATTCTATAAAACATATATTAACACAACTAATGTTGTAATAAATATCTTTGTATGACTATATTTGTGCACTTGCCCAATTATTTCTTTAGGCTAAATTTCTGAAAGTGAAATTGCTGGATATATACATATTAAAATTTTATATATATGTATATTTTCAAATTGCTCTCTGGAAAATTATATCAGTTTATGCTCTCACAGAAGGTGTTTGAATGTTCTTTTCCCTGTACCTTCCCCAATACCAGATCTTATCAACAAGGAAACTTTTTGAGCAAGGATGTGGCATAATCATAGGTGTGGTATGTCAGGTAGCTAGCCTATTTCAGATCATTGTTTTTAATGCATAATTCATTGTCTTTTTTTTTTTTTTTTTAATATTTTATTGTACTTCAGGTGAAGGCTTACAGAACAGATAGTTTCTCATGTAACAGTAACACACATGCTGTTTTATGACATTGGTTAACAACCCCACAACATTTTAACCTTCTAAATTCTCAACTTTTTTTTTTTTTTTTGGTGAAAATACACATAGCCAAAGATACGCCATTTCCAAAATTTTTTTTACATACACATTTAAGTGACATTGACTACGCTCTTCTAATTATGCTGTTATTCTCACTTAAGATGAAGGCTTACAGGACAAAATAGTCTCCCATTTGACAGTTACTACAAATGTTGCCCTATGACAATGCTTAACAATCTCACAACACATCAACAATATCCTTACTCTATTTTGTGTTCCCTATCATCAGCTTCCTACTCCCCTTCTGCCTTCTGGGCCTTGTCATCATTGTCTTTTTAAAGTCTTAACACGTATAAACAAACAATCAAATACGGTTCTGAGAACATTCCCTGGAAGATGAAATACACAAGTTAGAACAGCTCTGGCCCGGCTGACATCCAGATAAGGCAAGATTTACATGGGTAACATTAGTAATGAATAAACTAGTCCAACAGAGAATTGTTCTCAGGTATTTCAACTGTGTGAGATCTGATTTCCCCAATCTTGTTACTATTTAATCTTGTGAATAATGCTATTGGGAGGAAAATCACACCATGTTTTGCGGGATAAATGGCCCCTCATCCTGCTGACTGGGAGAATGAGTCATTCACTTCCCACAGACCTCTGGATATTTTGGTGTTCTCTGTCAACCTATCGTTGCCAAATAGCATCTGACACTTGAAAGTGAACCTCTGTCCTTCAGAAATGGAAACTGATCTCTAAACTTAGCTATTCTGAGTTTCACATTGTGCCTGGGTTGGTGGCCAAGGCAGCAAAGGCAGCCGCTTTATAGGTATGGTAAGAAGCAGGTTGCTGATTATTGGCAACAGAGCATTGGGCCTGGAATTCATTTTCTGATATCATATTGGAAACAGGATGGCTTTACTTGGAGGTGTACTGATAAATAAGCTCTCTGTGGGGTGGGAGGTAGTGGAGGGGGGAGCCCTGATTTGTAGCATTTGCCAATTTCTGTGGTGTAAATACTCCCATCACAGCTGATTTCAAGTTAGCAATAAGTTTACAAAATTCCTTAATATTTAACAATCCACACTCTCTAGCTTGTAGAGCTGGCTCCAGTACATCACTAATTCTACCTCTCTAAGAATCAACAGTCTTCGTTTTCTAGTGGATGATTATGAATTGACAGCAAGTGTAATTATTAGAGTTGAGGCCATTTTGTTGCTCAAAATTCTGCCCAAGTGAGCAGCAAAGCCCAGCTCACACCTCGACCACAAGTTTCTCAACACCTACTTTCAAAGACTATAAGGCTCTAACAACGAGAAAGCTCAGTTGTTAACATTTCAAAGAAGTTTATTTATAAGAATAGATAGTCTAAAACTAAAGAAAATAATTATTTTGGGTTAGGCGCGTGGAATATATTGAAATTTCAAAAGAGTTTAATAACTAAATCTGCTTCTTAACAGTAATGGGTGCATTTTTTTTTTAATATATATTTTATTGTACTTCAGGTGAAGGCTTACAGAGCAAATAGTTTCTCATGAAACAGTAGTACACATGTTGTTTTATGATATTGGTTAACAACCCCACAACATATTAACCCTCTAAATTCTC
>NW_004443965.1:17167798-17192995 GCF_000243295.1 Trichechus manatus latirostris
ATTCAGTCCCTCAGGGAGTTTGGATGTGTCTGTGGGGCTTCCATGACCTTTCCTTGTACAGGTTGTGCTAGTTTCCCCTGTATTGTGTACTGTCTCATGGGTGCATGTTTGACCATTCTCCTCTTTACTCATGAAGTTCAAGTGTTCTGTAAGGAGTGAATGTCTGTTCTAGATCCTACTTTATTTGGCCCAAATATGAGTTACAATCTCTTTGGAAGAGAGGTCTTCTCTGCTTTTCTTGTGAAATCTCATGTTTAGTAAGTGGGTGGTTTCTAGAATAGAAACAAACACTTGTTGGACTGGCTCCTATTTGGAAAAGGAACCGGTCTACCTCTCTCTGGAAAATGATCATTTTCTATTCACATGTTTGTAGCAGACAGTCATTATTTTAGCAAATTTCACTTTAAAATGTCAGAAATATGTGAATAGAAAATGTCAGTAAATCATGATTTGAAATAATCACCTGTTACATGATTTCCATACCACCATGCCATAAAAACTGTATATTATCCTCACTCAATAATAATAATAACAATAATAACTTGCATTTATATAGTAGAGGTTAAGTGATCTGGGTTCAGAACAGAGGTTATATTGAATATTTAATGTGCAGTGTAACTTTGACCAAGTTATTTAACATCTCTAAGACTTAACATCCTCATTTGTAAAATAGAGATAAAAATAATACCTACTTCATGGGATTGCCGTGAGGATTAAATCAGATAATATAAATGAAGCACTTAGCATATGCTGGGCGTTTAGTAGATGTACAATAAATCATGAAATTATTATTATTATATTGATATTCTTTTGACTCTTTACAGAGTTCTTTAATCAACCCAATCTCATATGATCTCTTATTGTAATCTTGTGAAGTACGTAAGATAAGTATTATCGCCTTTTTAAAGATGAAGAAATGAAGGCTTAGAAAAATTAAGAATTTTCCCCAGGTGGAATACCTGGTAGATGACTGAGCTGGGATGTACTGTTCACTATATATTTTTTATTTTTAGGAGTGAAAGGAAAGGAGTTTTATTGAGGAATGATACAACTTGAGCTGGGTGGTGATAAGTAAAAATACAAAGCACTCCACCATTGTAGCTTGAGAGCAGGGTCTATATACATAGAGAACAAAGAAAAGGTAGGGGGTTAATGATTGATAAGGTCAGCTTCAGCTTGAAGTCCTTTCAAGTGTAAAGGTCGGCCACTTGGCTAGGAGGGAGTGAGTTACCACCTAGGTGAGTGGCACCAGTCAGTTCAGTTATACATGATTGCAGTCATAAACACATTTTTCCCGGAAACAAATTGTTTGCATCTTGACACATTCTTCCCATGAGCAAATAGTTTACATCCTGATCTTTTTCTTCCTGGGAATTCATGTTGGCCCTGTCTTTCTTACATCTGACACAAGTGCCTCCAATTTGAAACTTTTTTGTTTACAAGGGATATTCTACGAAATAGCTGACCAGTATCACTATATGTTTTCATATAATTAACCATAACACTACTTTGCTGACTCAAAATAGGATAAACTATTAACTAACAAAAAGGAGGCCTAATGGTGCAGTGGTTAAGCACTTGGCTGTGAACCAAAACGTCAGTGGTTTGAACCCTCCAGCAGCCCCATGGGAGAAAGATGTGGCAGTCTGCTTCAGTAAGATTACAGCCTAGTAAACCCGATGGGGCAGTTCTACTCTGTCCTATAGGGTCAGTATCCACTTGACGGCAAGAGTTTTATTAACTAACAGTAAAACTGGTATTCTGATAAGAAGATTTTTTTTTGTTCATGAGTAAGGTAAATGGTGCTAGCTACTAATTTTGAAAATACTATTTTTCCTTGAAAATAACTACAAGTGCCTTCTGTTAGCAGCAGCAACAACTATTTTTAAATGCTTCCTATGTGCCAAGCACTGTGTTAAACACTTTATATACTTCATTCATCCCTTTTGATCCTCACAACAACCCTCTATGGTAGGCATTCTATTCCTTTTATGGTTAATAGTAGTAACTAACATTTATGACCACTTAGTCTATGCCAGACATTGTGCCAGTATTTTACATACATTTTCTCGCTTTAATCAGCCCACAACCTTCTGCAAAAACGAAACAAAACCCATTGCCATTGAGTCTGACTTAGTGACCCTATAGGACAGAGTAGAACTGCCCCATAGGGTTTCCTAGGCTGTAATCTTTATGGGCAGCCTTGGTGGCTCAGTAGTTAAGAGCTAGGCTGCTAGCCAAAAGGTCTGCAGTTTGAATCTACCAGCCGCTCCTTGGAAACCCTATGGGGCAGTTCTACTCTGTCCTATAGGGTTGCTATGAGTCAGGACAGTCAGGATCCACTCAGTGGCAATGAGTTTGGTTTTGGTAAATTTTTACGGAAGCAGACTGCTACAGCTTTCTCCCGTCAAGGGGCTGGAGGATTTAAACCAGCAACCTTTTGGTTAGCAGCTGACTGCTTAACCACTGCGCCACCAGGACTCTCCGTTTGCTAATGGAGGTAATATATAGATAAATTTGGTGTTAGAATTATAGAGCAGGAGACTTTTTATTACACATTATCCTACCCTTTGTAATTATATAATTTAAAGGTACAGTCAGGATTATCTTGCCAGAGTCAGTGTATTAAAAATAGCCATTGAAATAGAGATTGGAGAGAAAATAGGATTTGAGGTAAATCTCAAAGTATGTTTGTACATTCTTTTGATACTGCCTCCCTCCACCCCCACACATTCCTTTCCCACATAGTTGTAGAATAAGAAGACTTGCTGTAAAAAAACTTGAATTTTTGGAGAGTCATTGTATCAGCCAGGCCCTATCCAGTCTGAGTAAAAATAAATTCAGTTTGGCAACTGCATATCAAAAAGTAAACTATTCTTACCATCCAGTAACACATCATAGGCTTCCCACAGATAAAAATGGTGATAGGGTCAGGACATATGCTGCTATTTATAAAACAGTCTCTCTGCAGGAAGTATACACAGACAGCTCACAAAAACAGGAAAGTCACTCAGGAACCTGCCTCAAAACTCCTGGTCTGAACTCATAAAATTGCCCTAAAACCACAAAGAATACATATCGTAAATTAGAAGCCGAAGAGAAGAACACAGTGTCTCTCATACTTTAACTCAGACAATACCGTAGTTTCAATCCTGTGAAGACTAATCTAGGCAGACTAGAATAGAACTTTTTAGACCAACACCTTCATTTTATAGACAAAGAAACTAATATCGCAGTTGGATATGGTGCACATCTAGTGTTTTTGCCTGCTCAGAATCCATTTCCCCTTCTGGTAACAACCCATCCCATGGAATTTTTCTGGGGA
Organism: Trichechus manatus latirostris; assembly: GCF_000243295.1. Taxonomy (NCBI): domain Eukaryota; kingdom Metazoa; phylum Chordata; class Mammalia; order Sirenia; family Trichechidae; genus Trichechus; species Trichechus manatus. The sequence goes on from NW_004443965.1 coordinate 17,171,124, forward strand.
ACTCTCCCTGACTCATGATCTATTTCATTTGGCCAGGGCTGATCTCACCTCTAGCTTCAGGAGTGGACATGAGACCAGCAATGGCCAGAGTCACATTAAAGCATGATGAACATGAGGCAGAATCTGAATTGATTTAATGCAGAGGTTAAAGTAAACCCAAGATCACACAGTTGATGCCAAAGCTAGGACTATAGCTCAAGTCACCTGTCCCTTAGCCCAACTTTCTTTTCATATTACTGTTACTTCATATTATGCCAAAAAACCTACACAAGTAAAAAAATGTTCTTACTAGTTTAAAAAAAAGTAGTTGTGCTAAGCTAAATTGTCTCAGGGTGTATGCTACTTCCTGTTTGTACTTCAGGTACTTGGAACATATGCCCACATTTTCTTCTATTTCCTTAAAGAGAATAACAATTTATACCTGGGTAAGGAGAGGACAAGATGATTTAGTTACTTTATATTCAGTGGTCCTCTAAGGTCATTAAAAAAAAGATTATCTTAAGCAACAAGGATACCACAATATATCTCAGTCATTAATGATTGCACTATAATTTATAACCATGTGAAAAATGGAATAGGCTAGGAAAGAAATGGGAGAACAGTGTCCCATAATACTTACAATAGTTGTATTGAAGTGACTGGGTTATAATTTCCCCTCATTCCTTTATCTTCCCTTTTTTTTTTTTTATTGGTAATACTATATTTCAAAAATTAGTAAATTTATAGTTTTCTAAAAATATAATTATTCAAAGATCAATTTTCTATGCTTCAAATTATTCAATCCCTTGCTACTGTCTCACAACTCCCTCCTGCTGTGTCTATTTTGGCCATTGATCTCCCCCTTCATTCTGCTAGGTTAGAAAGACTCAAGCCAGATGATATTCTGAGTATTCCAGGGCATAATTTGTGTGAAAGTGTGACTAGATCAGGGCCAGTGTATCAGGGTTCTCAGGAAAGCAGCTAGGTAGAGTGAGATAGTAAACATGAAGAGAAGGAGTTTTAGGAATTACCTGTATCACTTTTAATTAATTATAGCAATGCGCTCTTTCATTATCTCACGAAATTGGAGTTGACATACTTAAAATTATATTTGAGTGTCACACCAAACCTCAAACACAAAATGCCTGAACTGAATTCACTGTCTTGCCCTTTCCAAAACAGTTACTCTATACACACATCTCTATGAGTGATCATCTACTCAAGCCAGAAACCTGAGACTTATCTCCAGCTCTTCCTCGCTGCCTATATTTAATAACCATCAAGTCCGTAATGTGTTTTCTGCTACCTTCATCAATTCCTGTTTGGACTAATGTAATAGTTTCTCAGCTGCTCCTCTTCCTCCCTTCCATCCTCCACAGTGATCTTTCAAAACACAAATCCAATCATGTCCTTCCCCTACTTCATCTCCACCCCCACTCAAAACCACCCAATGGTTCCTCATTTCCTTCAAGATAAAATCTAAACTTCTTAGTAGGGCATTCAAAGATTTTTCCGGATCTGGCCTCTGCCCATGATTTTTACATTATCACTCACCCATACCCTATACATTCACAGTTTCTCTTCAGCACATCAAACTACCTGAATTACCTACCTGCAGTTTTATAATCCACTTTGTACAGATTATTGCAACTTTCTGGAAGACCTTGACCCCTCTGTCTGGGGTTGATTAATTCATACCTGTTATTAACCCTTAGGGGAGACATGATGGTGATTTAGACTATGGTAGTGGCAATGGTGATGGAGAAACAGACACTTAAGAAGAATTGTCAGGTCTTGCTGAGAGTGAAGGAGGGGAAAGAGTCAAGAATTGCTCCAAGTTTTCTATAAAGAGTAGCTAAGTAACTAATGATGCCATTTACTGAGATATGGAACAATGGAAAAAGCGACGCCAGCACAGGATGACGAATGTCTCCAAGTAGTGCAGTCTCCACCTCTTCCATCACCCACAAGTCCTCCCACTGAGGCTGCACGGGCACATCACTTCCTGAGTGACTAGCACTACTTCTCAATTGACCTTTTCATAGTTCTTTTGCAGACCTCTTGGAAAATAAATTACCACCCTCCCCCCATGCCAATTACTTGACATGGTTGTTGTGATGGCTGTCTTGTGATTGTTGTTGTTTTAACCATATTAAAGAGTTATGTTGATGTCGTGTAAAAAAAAAAAAAATGTCAGTGCAACTTCCATACTAAGAATCAATAAAGAAAAGTAAAAATGCTAAGAATTTCTTTAAAGAAAGAAAAAAATCGAAAGCAATAATTTATTGTAAGAATAAAATTCTGATTAAGATAATTACAAAAAAAAACTCAGAATTTTCTATCATGATCCCAACAGCCCCAAAACTGTGATGTCTTCAATCTTGCAGTCTCTAGCCTGCCAGGGGTAGGAAAAGTGCTTTTACAATTTGTTAAACAAGTTTTTAGAAATGAAAGTGAATAAGAGGGAATGTTGACTGACATTTTATCAGGAGAGTTCAGTTTGTGGAAAAGTGGCAGTTAGCAACGGAAGCACAGGGCAGTGCCGAGTAAATAAGTTTTATCTGGTTGGGTAGTCCATACAGAAGGGCAGAAGAACCAGGTGGTGAGGAGGAAGAGAGTGAGGCAAGGAAGACACATTGTATAGCCAAAAAAACCAAACGTGCTGCCTTTGGCTTGACTCTGACTCAGAGTGACCCTACAGGACAGAGTAGAACTGCCCCATAGAGTTTCCGAGGAGCGCCTGGTAGATTCAAACTGCTGACTTTGGTTTGTAGCCTAACTCTTAACCACTATGCCACCAGGGTTTCTAAGACATTGTATAGGCACCCAGAATATTTAACAGTGAAGAAAAATAGCTACGTGGAACTGTAAAATAAAATGCTTTAGAATATGTCAGAGGAGCTCAAAAAGAAGGGAGAGCTCAAGCAAAGGGAAAGGAAGAATCACTTGAAGTGAAAGCAACGTGTACTACTTTTCAAAAAGACTTTCTTTTCAGTTCGAGAGAAGTAGTTAGTGCCTCCAGGAGTTGTTTGGGTTAGTCATCCGCACTCCTCATGAGATTAAACACTGAGGACTTTGAGCTTCTTCTAGTTTGTCAGGTTATTTTTTTTTTTTTTAAATAACTTCTTTTTCTGATTAAAAAGTACTAGAGCTTCATTGTAGAAAATCTGGAAAATACAGAAAAATTTTAAGGAGAAACCAAAAGTCACTCAGAGATGACCATTGGAGCATTTTGGTATAGGGCTATTTCTAATAGGCACAGAGTAGCAAAACAAAAGAGTGGGCCAAAGAATCTTGCCTTAGGATCCTAGAAGTTGATTCCTGGGGATTGTCATTTTTATCTTATTGGTGCGTTTTCACACTAGAATAGATTTTCATGAGGGCAGAGATTTTTGTCTGTTTCGTTCACTGTTGTATCCACATTGCCTGGCATATAATAGACACTCAATAAATATTTATTGAATTAGCTATTTTTTCATATTTACTTATGAACATTAACTGCTTCTTATATTTTCCTTCCACTATTAAAACAATTTGAAATTATTCTCATGTTCCCGTTTGGTGACTTTTCAGAAAAACTTGATCAATTGGAGTTAACAGGGTTTATTGAGCAATAAACTGTTCATGAACAGGGAGCATCCAAGCCAAAAGTGGCAAGGGGCTCGAGTTTACAGTTACAACACAGCGTTTTATAGCTTGGATGAGTATTTTGCCCTTTCTTTTGATTGGTTGATTCTATTTAATTTTTTGGAGGGGGAAATTTGGTCACTGAATGTTCAGCTGGCCTATTTTGATTGGATGACTTTTGCTAACTCATGCTGATAAGTATTGCTGACACATACTAACTCATGCTGATAAATACTGCTAACTCATGCTAACTTGTGTTGATTAGAAAAACTTGTTTAAGTTTTGACTTTGTGTAAAGCTGATGTTTCTTGTAATAGCCTTATGATTAATTTTCGTTTGGCTCTTGGCCCAGGGAAACCATTTTAACTCTTGCCTCTATTACAATTTGTAACATTATTTAGATCAACCTAGTTATTAAGTAAAAATATCTGTTTAAGTTAGGAGAAACTCAAACGTGATTAAAAACTTCATAATTTATGTTACTATCACATTACATTTTTTCTAAGATGCCTTTTTATGTGCTCTTTCTAATACCAACAGAAACAATTTCTTCTACTCCTTATGTTAATCTGTTGCCCTTATGACTTTTTGAAGTTATAACAAATTGAACTTGAAAATCAATTTAACATCTATGTCATTGCAGCTCATTTTTTTAAAAAACCAGAACTTCTTTTTAAAATTCAAGTTAGGATTTTTTTTCCCAACTCAGAACTTGTGTTCGAATAGTGAAGAATGATCAAGAAGATTCCACAATGCTTATAAGTCTAGTGAAGGGGTTTAAGAACATTGAATATTTCTGCAGTAAAAAATTTCAGGGAGGGCAGGTGGAATTACTCAAACTGCAAATATAGCCATAATCCTGTAGCCAACATCCTTATCCTTGAAATTAAAACAGGACCCTTGGACTCTTTCCTAATCAGAGGTAGCCAGGGCCTTTAACCATCCTAAGCCAACCAAGGCCCCTGGGCCACAACACGGTTATTTTGGAAAAAAACAAAACAAAACAAAACAAAATAAGACAAAACCTGACGTGCACCACATAATTACGCAAAAGTGGGTTTTATGGGTTCGAATAACTGGGAAGTTCAGAGGTGGAGCTAAGCTGGGCATGGCTAAATTCAGGGGCTTAAACAATGTCAGGACACTCTCTTCCAGTATCCATGTAATCAAATCTCAAGAGAGACTGATTGGTCCTGCTTGGATAATGTACCCTTTGTTGGACCATTAATGTTGTTGCTAGTTGTCATCGTGTCAGTTCCGACTCATAGCGACCCCATGTACAACAGAACGAAACAGTGCCCAGCCCTGCGCCATCCTCACAATCCTTGTTATGTTTAAGCCTGTTGTTGCCGCCACTGTGTCAATCCATCTCATTGAGGGTCTTCCTCTTTTTCACTGACCCTCTACTTTACCAAGCATGATGTCTTTCTCTAAGGACTGATCCCTCTTGATAATATGTCCAAAGTATGTGATACATAGTCTTGCCATCCTTGCTTCTAAGGAGCATTCTGACTATACTCCAAGACAGATTTGTTCTTTCTTCTGGCAGTCCATGATATATTCAATAGTCTTCACCAGCACCAAATCCAAAGGCATCAATTCTTCTTTAGTCTTCCTTATTCATCGTCCAGCTTTCTCATGCATATGAAGGAATTGAAAATATCATGGCTTGGGTAGGTGCGCCTTAGTCCTCAAAGTGAAATCTTTGCTTAACACTTTAAAGAGGTCTTTTGCAGCAGATTTGCCCAATGCAATCAGTCATTTGATTTCTTGACTGCTGCTTCCATGAGCATTGATTGTGGATCCAAGTAAAATGAAATCCTTCAATCTTTTCTCTGTTTATCATGATGCTGCTTACTGGTCCAGTTGTGGGGATTTGTGTTTTCTTTATGTTGAGGTGTAATTGATACTGAAGGCTGTAGTCTTTGATCTTCATCAGTTAAGTCCTTTTCACTTTCAGCAAGCAAGGTTATGTCATCTGCCTATTGAAAGTTGTTAATGAGTCTGATGCCCCGTTCTTCTTCATATAGTCCAGCTCTTCGAATTATTTGCTCAGGGTACAGATTGAATAAGTATGGTAAAATGTTACAACCCTGACACACACCTTTTGTGATTTAAGCTACATAGTATATCCCTTTGTTTTGTTCAAACAACTGCTTCTATGTACAGTTTCTGCCTGAGCATAATTAAATGTTCTGGAATTCCTATTCTTTACAATGTTATCCATAATTTATGATCCACAGAGTGGAATGCTTTTTCATAGTCAATAAAACACAGGTAAACATCTTTCTGTTATTCTCTTCTTTCAGCCAAGATCCATCTGACATCAACAATGATTTCCTTTGTTCCCGTCCTCTTTTGAATCTGGCTTGAAATTCTGGCAGTTCTCTGTCAATGTATTACTGTAACTGCTTTTGAATGACCATTAATAGTGACCAGGGAATAAGATACTTGAACTGGCGAGGCCTGGGCCACATGTACGTCCCCTGAGTAGGAAAGTAGGGGAAAACCTCACCCAAAGCAAGTAAATTGGAGTTTCCACAAGAAAGAGGGGTTCTGTCACTATATGGAGTGGCAAAGGGTACTGGTGACAATGTTGAACTGTAAGTAAGCCTAAGACTTGTGCTCCTGGAAAACAGTGATGGTCAAGAAATTCTCCCCAACCTTTTATGTTCTGAGAAATGGTTTACTTCAAAGAACCATTTCCCCCCATAAGACTTAAATAAAATTCCTGGATGACCCCTTGTCTACCTATAACAAGGCCCAACATAGACCCTCCAAATTCTCATTCTTTATTTCCTAAGTGATTAGCTGAACTGTTTGTCCCCACTGACCCTCTGGATAAAATGCCAGCTAATTTGACTAGAACAAACTTTAGTCAGGCTTCTCTCCTTCCCCCAGGCTCCTGGAACTTTGGCCCATCCTTGAGCATTGGAACAAAAGAACGAGCCCTCCCTAACGGCCTCTCCCTGACCTCAAGGAAGAACATTCCCTGATCAACTGTCAGGTCACTATACCCACTCATCCCACTCCCCACACCTGGCTCTTTGTAGCCTTGCTTAATCCTTCCTGTAAAAGAAAAGCCCATTTCTGCCTGATCTTTGAACTACGGTGGGAGCATTCTCCCTATTGCAGTAGTCCTCCTCCCCATATTAAAATAATCCTTTTGAGTGAAGTCTCTATCTATGTCTGGATTTAGTTTTTATTTGACACTGGTCAGACAAAACAATAGATATCTACCACAAGACACTATTATTCAGTCTGACAAGGGCTGAGGGGATAGTAATTAATCCCATCCCTTCCTCTCCTCTTACTCTCAGTTTTGAATCGAAATGTAGAAGCAGGAATCAGGCAGCTAGAGTTCAAAATGTCAGCTTCATTACTACTAAAGCTGATTGGAGAATTCAGTATAGATCTGTGGCCAAATGGGCTTGCTAATACTCACTTCCCTGAATTAAAATAAACTTCTTCAAATTTCAGCAGTAAGCTTGTCACGAGGATGTTCAGAGACTGGGTAGGTCCTTGAGGACAGGCTACTCTGACAGAAAGAAGAGCTGACTCACACGTTAGCAGTTTCCTCCCTCAGTCTTACCAAAGAAAGGGCTTTTTTTCAAGGAAAGAGTGAGTGAGGGGAAGAGGCCTGAGCCTCCCACAGTTGTTGTCCCTCCTGGAGAGTAGACTGAGGCCTGAGGGGATAAGCATTCATCCCCTAATCAGTTTGTCAGAAGAAAAACGCATTAGAATATGGACAGAAAATGGATATGAAAAACTGTGAAAAGTTGCTTGGATAACAGACTTTGAAGTGATCTTTTTATCTAAATTACAACAGGATTATTGTTATACCTTTGTAAAATATAATTTTGCTAACATTGGAATAACCACATTTGTAATAATTTGATACGTTCAATTTATTAAATGACTAAAAAGGGAAAAACATAAAGGAGATTATTAATGTACAGTTCAAATTTTTATAATTATCCTATTTTCTGGATTTTTGTCATGCAAGGTTCATTAATACTCTCAGTGAAGCTGAACAGTTTCAAAATGTTTTTTAATTGATATTAATGCCAAAACAACAGGAAATTTTGTTGTTACGAAAGTATCTGATTTACATGTTTTCATTTGAAAAGGAAATACACCCCCTTGGGCACAAAAACTCTAAGGTCAGGTAGAAGTGGATTAGACATATTTGACTGGATGCAAATTTTTTAAAGTGTAATAATTAAATTCGTTACAGTACTAGTGATACCCCTGACTTTCCAGCATCTCTGTGAAGAAGGTAGTTTGGGTTTCATTTTTCTAGGTTATCAGATGATTATTTTAAATTATATGCTTCTGATCGTATCTCCAGGGGGCGAAAGAGCTGAATTTAAAACTCCATTCTCTTCTCTTTTATATTTCCCAAACAGAGTATGATTAAGTATATGCCTCTCTTTCATCTAGCTGGTTTGTGGTGAAAGGGTTACCTTAAAAAGTTACGGTTATTTGCAATCCAGATTTTAAAGAGAAACCCTAATTTACACTGAATATAAATTAAATATCAGTTAAAAATTTTAAAAAAGCATAAAACAAAGTTGAAGGAAAAAAATACCTCTTTGTTTACTGTAGGAACCTCAGATAAATAAGTAAATTCAGAATAGGCTTAGTATGATGCTTTGAATAGTGTAGAGTAAAACACTTTGTATCTAAAAAAAAAAAAGCCAAATGGATATTGTTCTGTCAAAAAATATATACCCTCTATCAGTCCAAAGCACATTTGGTTTGAATAATTTCTACATCCTCAGAGGCATTCTCTCTCTAAGGAATCAATCCATTTAGGAAATTACTTCCTTGAACTTGTCCTAAAAAATGAAGAGGCCTTATCTATCACATTTGCTTTGAGGGGAAAAATGGTGCACTTTAGATAAAACATTAGAGTGACCAAAATACTTCCCATCTGTCAACTTTATACTCCTCTCGTTTAGTTTCACATTATGCATTTTGGCAGGATTCACAAGGGACAAGCATACAGGAACCTATTTTTACCATTGTTAAAAGCATGCCAATTTGGCAAGGGTGTGGACAATGGGCACTCTCATCCACTGTTAGTAAGAGTATTAATTGGTTCAGTCTTTCTGGAAGGTAATTTGGCAATATAAAGGATAACAGAATTTTAAATGTGTATATCCTTTGGCTGAGAAATTCAACTTCTGGGAATTTATCCCAGTAAAAAAAGCTGGGCCAATACGCAAAGACATCCATAAAGGGCATTCACAAAGCATGGTTTACAGTAAAGATAAGTTTGAAACCACGCAAATGTCTATCAATAGGTCACTGATTAAATACATTATAGTGTATCTGTTTAGTGGAGTATTTTGCAGTGCATTAAAAAGATCATGTATAACTGTGTTTACTGCTAAGGAAAGGTTACAGAACAGCATGTATAGTATGAATTGTAAAAATATTTTGTTAAAAAAATATGGTTCTACATGCATAGAGGAGCCCTGGTGGTGTAGTGGTTAAGAGCTTGGCTGCTTACCAAAAGGTCGGCAGTTCAAATCCAACAGCTCCTCCTTGGAAACCCTATGGGGCAGTTCTACTATGAGTAGGAACCAGCATAAGGGCACTTAACAACAACAATATGCATAGATAAAAGTCTGGAAGGACACACAACAAAATAATGTGATTATCTCTAGATTGTGGGGTTTCAAGTGATTTTTACCTCTTTATTCATTTTACTTGGATCCATAATAAGTGCTCATGGAAAGCAGCAGTCAAGAAATCAAACAACGCATTGCATTGGGCAAATCTGCTGCAAAAGACCTCTTTAAAGTGTTAAAAAGCAAAGATGTCACTTTGAGAACTAACTTGCACCTGACCCAAGCCATGGTATTTTCAATCACCTCGCATGCAAATGCTGGACAATGCATGCATAAGGAAGACTGAAGAAAAATTGAGCCTTTGAATTATGGTGTTGACAACGAATATTGAATATCATGGACTGCCAGAAGAATGAACAAATCTATCTTGGAAGGAGTACAAGCAGAATGCTCCTTAGAAGCTAGGATGACAAGACTTCATCTCATGTACTTTGAACATGTTATCAGGAGGGATCAGTCCCTGTAGAAGGACATTATGCTTGGTAAAATACAGGGTCAGTGAAAAAGAAGAATACCCTCAGTGAGATGGATTGACACAATGGCTGCAGCAATGGGCTCAAACATAGCAATGATTATGAGGATGGATCAGGATGGAGCAGTGTTTCCTTCTGTTGTTTATAGGGTCGCTGTGAGTCGGAACCCACTTGAAGGCACCTAACAACAACATTCTTTTCATGTTGTTTGAAACTATATGGTAAGCATGTATCACCAGTTTAATCATAAAATACAGGTCTCCTAGCTTGAAAAAAATTAACCATGCCAACTTTAAAGCAATTGTTTTCTACATAAACCAAAACCAAACTTATTGGTGTCGAGTTGATTTCAACTCACAGCGACCCTATAGGGCAGAGTAGAACTGCCCCACAGGGTTTCCAAGGAATGGCTGGTGGATTTGAACTGCAGACCTCTTGGTTAGCAGCTGCACTCTTAATGACTGTGCCACCAGGGCTCTGTTTTCTTCATAGAGGTATTTATTTCTATCATTCTTATCAGAAAAATATCTATAGACTTTAGCAAACAGAAAACTTATATTCACCTCAATTCCTACTCTCCTATCAGCCTGACCTACCTTGGAAGACATAGGTGACATTAATCCAAGTTAATAAGAATTAAATTAATCCCCTTCATTCCTCTCAATCTAAATTGGTTTATTCATATGTGACCCTTATTTCTCCAGATTGTACCAGACAACTGGTGGAAAGATTGTAGGGGTAATTGCCGGCAAATGTTTACTTCAGACCCGTCGGCTCTTTCAGACAACCTGCAATACTCTGGCTCATAAATAATTACAGCTCTTCAGGTTCTCAGAAGTAGTCTGGCTTTTTCCAGCTTTTATCTTCATCAGGGACTGGGCTAGTGGGAGCTGTTGCTAGTGTGACCTCAATCTGCACCACTCTCTTAGGCATGCTCAACAATCTTGGCTCCTGGTCTCAAAAGGAACATGTAACCCTCTACTAAATCTGAAGATTAGTTTCTCTCCTTTTCAGGGACCCTCTCCCCAGGGGTGGGAGCAGTTTTCAACTCTCTTAATGGGAGAACTTCATTATAGTGGGGACCTCACAGTCCCAACGTCCCCTTAGCTGTTTCTCCCTGGGACAATGGTGGAACTAAAGTGGATAGATAGTGGTTGAGTTGGGATCTGGAGTGTGGATGGAGTGGCACTGGCTCTAAACAGCCAGATCACCAGAACACTGAGCTGGTACTGGGAACACAGGAAGGGCTGCAGCCTCTACTCAGTCAGGCCCAGGCAATTTAACACCTGGCTGGTTGTCTACTGGGTTGCTATGAGCGGGAATCTACTTGACGGCAGCAGGTTTGGTTTGATTCTCTGTATAAGCTCCTGTGACAGCACCCAGGACTGAGAAATCTACTTTACCTTCTTTCGTTCTTTGGCAATTTCCCTTCCACCACGAAGAGAAAAAGAAAACAGAAACAAACACTGTTCTACCTCCTCCTTTTCACTGCCCCAAATCCCATTCTTGCTTAGTTAAAACTACTTTCTCTTCTGGAAAAAGAAGGGAAGGGAGCGCTTTCTGTTGTTATATGCAGGAGCCCCTCATTTTGCACTAACCACATTTTTACCAGTTAACCCACTGTCCACTGCCTAGGAGCTTAGGGGAACCTCATGCTAACTGGACTTCCAGTTTCCTGCCCTTTATCTCATCCTTCCTTAAGTGAACCGGTATATCAAGCACCACTTTGATACTCAAGTCTAGAGCACACAGGCTTCTGAAACTTTAGAGCTAAAAGGGATTTTGAAGGACAACTAGTTCAGTTTCTTCAATTTTTGGATGAAGTTCAAGAACATTAAGTGAAATGACCAAGAATACAACTATTACATGTGGAAATCTCCACCATTCAGTCTAGGAATAATTAGGATTCTCTCTTTTGTGGTTTGGTTTCAATCACTGCTTTAAGTACCTTCATCAGGGGGAAGTGGGGAGAGAAAAGGAATCTCAAATCGGTCATTCTTTGTAGCTGTTCACAACTTGGATGTAAGGTTTTTGTGATGAAGGAAGTTGAAATTCATGACTAAAATGAGCAATTAAAAAAAACTCTTTAACTACTTACTATTTTCCCATTTTCGTGAATATTTAAGAGTTTACAGAATTTAGTATATGCACCAATCAGCTGCATGGAAAAATGGATAAGAACTATGGGTAATACAATAAAACAGCTTGTTTAAAATTAAACAAATTTGATTTCTGAAAATAGTCACACAGATTCTGAATATTTTCAGTCTCAGCTCTGATAAACTGGGTCCTACTTGCTTTTGGAAAAGGCCCTCTCTTCTATGGCTGAGCCACTCATGTTTCATTGGAATCGATCTCCCTATCCATATTTTACAGTTTGTGTCATAACTTGGAAGCATGATGCACTGCTGTTGGGTGCATGGAGTTGGTGACATGGGAAAGGTTTAAGATCTGCCCATCAAGTTGGGACAGCAAGATGGACCTGGCTGCCAAGGTTGACTCCAGAGGCTTAGCCAGCTGGGACAAGCACATAACTACCTGTGTAGTGTCCAAAGGACACAATAATTTCAATTCCAGAAATGGTGAGCAATGAGTTTTCAAAAAGACAGGCTGGGCACAGTAGCAGGGAATTCAGATGGTAGTCACCACTCAGGCCAAAGGGAAAGGTACGGGGCAAGGGTTAGAGGAATAGGACAGGGCTCTAGTCTGGGACCACCACGTCCATGGAAGCAGCAGTCGGGAAATCAAACAATGTACTGCACTGGGCAAATCTGCTGCAAAAAACCTCTTTAAAGTGTTAAAAAGCGAAGATGTCACTCCGAGGACTAAGGTGCACTTGACCCAAGCCATGATATTTGCATGTGAAAGCAGGACAATGAATAAGGAAGACTGAAGAAGAATTGATGCCTTTGAATTATGGTTTTGGTGAAGAATATTGTATATACCATGGACTTCAGAAGAATAAACAAGTCCGTCTTGGAAGAAATACAGCCAGAGTGCTTCTTGGAACTGAGGATGGCAAGGCTTTGTCTCACATACTTTGGACATGTTATCAGGAGGGACCAGTCCCTGGAGAAGGACATCATGCTTGGTAAAGTAGAGGGTCAGCGAAAAAGAGGAAGACCCTAGACGAGATGGATTGACACAGTGGCTGCAACAATGGGCTCAAACATAGCAACAATTGTGAGGATTGTGCAGGACCAGGCAGTGTTTCATTCTGTTGTACACAGGGTCGTTATGAGTTGGAACTGACTCAATGGCACCTAACAACAACAACTAGTCTGGGATAATTGGGGGACAGAGACCAATACAAGCAAAGTCCTTCATAGGTGGGAAGAGGGAAGAGATGGTAACATATCCATAATCATTCAGGGTTCACCCCTGCAGACATCCTAAGTTCGGTTAGCAACATCAATACTTAGAAACTAATTAGCCCCAAGGGTTATCACTAGGTTGGAAGAAATCACATTTTTTAGCACTCCATGGTGCTTTTCATGTATGATGTCTATTAAATTCTCACAACAGTTTTACCAGGTGTATTGCAAGGAATTGGCTTTTACAATTTTGGGGTATAGCTAGGCAAGAAGTTCATAGGCAAAGTTGTCATGAAGACTAGGCTGGAAACTCTTAGGTAGGAGCTGAGGCCGTAGTCCACAGACAGAATTTCTTCTTCCTCAGGGAAACTTCAGTTTTACTTTTAAGGCCTGTCAGCTGATTGGATCAGGCCCACCCAATTATCCAGGATAATCTCCTTTCCTGAAAAATATAGATTATCCCTATTATAGATGTTAATCACATCTACAAAATACTTTCACAGCAACACCTGGATTAGTGCTTAATTGAATAACTGTGCACTATAGCTGTGATGGTTAAGATTGTACGTCAACTTGGCTAGGCCATGATTCTCAGTGGTTTGGCAGTCATATGATGTTGTGATTCCTTCCATGATGATATTTGATAAAATGTGTTCACCTCCATGATGGGATCTGCTATGAGTAGCCAATCAGTTGAAAGGGAGTTTCCTTGGGGCTGTGGCCTGCACTGAATATAAGTGGACATTCTGGCAAAACTCAGGAGGTTTTGCTCGCTCTGGATCATGCAGCTGGCTCCTGTTCATCTGACCTCCGGTTCTGGGAACTTGAGCTAGCAGCTTACCTGCTGTCTTACCTGCTGATCTTGGGATTCATCGATTTTCGCAGCCTGTGAGCAAGAGCTCTGCTCTCTGACCTGCCGATCTTGGGTTCACCAGCCCCTGGGGCTACATGAATCATGAGAAGCCTCTATCCTGACCCACAGACTTGGGACATTCCAGCCTCTACAACTCTGTGAGCCATTTCCTTGATATAAATCTCAGCCTAAGAGAACCCAGCCTAAGGCAATAGCCTAGCCAGGAGCCATGGTGGTGCAGTGGTTAAAAGCTCAGGCTGCTAAACAAAAGGTTGGCAGTTCAAATCCACCAGCTGCTCCTTGGAAACCCCATGGGGCAGTTCTCCTCTGTCCTATAGGGTTGCTGTGAGTTGGAATCGACTTGATGACAATGGGTTTGGGTGTTTTGGTTTGTAAAGCCTAGCCAAAGAACCTTGGTGGTGCAGTGGTTAAAGTACTTGGCTGCTAACCAAAAGGTGGGCAGTTTGAACCCATCAGCCACTCCAAGGGAGAAAAATGTGGCAGTCTGCTTCCGTAAAGATTTACAGCCTTGGAAACTCTATGGGGCAGTTCCGCTCTGTCCTATAGAGTCACTGTGAGTCAGAATTGACTTGACTGCAGTGGGTATAGCCTACCCAAGTTGATATAAAACCGGCCATCATACCAGGTAAGCTTCATGATTCTGATTTTAGATCTGGAATCTGAGTCTCTGAGAGGTAAAGACTCTGGTCCACGGATACAGGCTGTGTTTTTTGCATTATACTATGCCTCCTGGGGAAACCCTGGGGCGTAGTAGTTAAGAGCTATGGCTGCTAACGGAAAGGTTAGCAGTTTGAATCCACCAGGCGCTCCTTGGAAACTGTGTAGGGCAGTTCTACTCTGTCCTGTAGGGTTGCTATGAGTAGGAATCAACTGAACGGCAATGTTTTTTTTTTTTGTTGTTGTTGTTTTTAATGCCTACTGGAAGGAAAATAAATGCATTCCAATCATCTGTATAATCTAATGTTTCCAAGATCTTAAAAATGTGGGGGAGAGAACAAAACATGTATTGCCTGTCCCAGATAATTACGTGTAATCCGCAAAGAAGTGAGACCAAGCCTTCTGAGGAAGAACTATGGGTCCAGTTGAGGAAACTGGGTATGACAGAGATTGGGGAGGTGGCATAAAGTCACACAAAGACAATAGGCTTTGGAATCAGGGACAATTGTGTTTGAATTATGACTTCGCCACTTTGCAAATGCTGGGATCTTAGGCAAACTGCCAAAGTTTTTTTTTTTTTTTAAATGTACTTTATTAAGGTATAATTTGCACACAATATAATGCATCCATTTAATTGTATATCTCAATGAATTTGAACAATGTTATTCACCTGTGCAATCATACACATAATTAAAATACATATTAGTCACTTTCTGTTGATGGATATTTTGGTGGTTTTCAATGTTTTGCTATTGCAAACAAAGAAACTGTGAACATCATAGTAGATATTTCATGGTGCATATGCAGAAGAGCTTTTCTGATGGTTCATACCTTGGAGTAGAATTACTGGGTATGCTCATCTTCAACCTTAACTGGTAGTGTCAGATTGTTGCCAATCTGATGGGTGTGAAATGGAATGGCATTGTTGGTTTCAGAAGTATAATAACTTTTTTTTTCCCTTACATTTTTAATGCATATGATATTCGCTAGTCTCTTGAACTTATCCCATTTTAGTGCACTGGACTATTATTTTTGTCTTTCTGTATCATGGGATACCTTAGTGGCCATCTCTTTGTCTTGATGTATTTTACTTAAGTGAGTCTGTTTTCTCCTTTGAAATATATTGTATTATTTATTGTACATAGAGAAATGACAGTAAGAGGAAAGAAATAAACACACATGTACAAGCATTTGCCATTTTCTTTCATAGTTGTTACTTGATTTAAGGTAATTTTTTTCTTAGTAATTTCTTACTCACTTGACGAAGTATATAAAGTGATCAGAATTTTGCATTTTGTACAGGTGTTGGAATATATCCCCGTTTCTTCTCACTGGAGAAATCCTAAGATCAGAGGAGTTGAGAATAGCCTTGATAAGTGATTAGTTTAATTAGTGTTTGGAAACCCTGTCAAGTAGAATCCTTGGAACTTGCACCTGCAGTGTAGAGATGACACTACTGAATGATGCCACTTTTGCATCTTCAAGCACCACTCTATTTTTATTCAGCGTCTACCTAAGAGGCTCGGCTGCACTTGGATACGCTTATAGCAGCTCCCTGAATTTTCCGTGTTTGGGGGAAGAAGCTACGTCAGTAGATCAACATTTACACCCTGTTGATCTAGGAAATGCAATGACAACACGGTAAACAAACATGAGATCATATTTCCACTTTGGTTGAGGACAAGGGGAACATTTAATCCCAAGCAGAGCGAGAAAGAAACAAGAGGAAATAAAATGCATGCTGTGATCTGCAAAATCCAGATGGGAAAGGAATAATCATTTATTTCTTTCACTTTCCATACTTACTTTTTAAATGTCTCAGAATCAAAAGAAACACCCAGTAGGAAAGTATATTTTTCTCGACTCAAAGAATGTGGTTTAAGTGAGAATGTGCGTGAGAGTGGAGGTGGGTGGGGGGAGCTTTGTGGGCACAAAGAAATATTCAAGATAAAAAATTACGGAAAAAAATGATAATTTCTAAGTTATAAGACAGAAAGCTCTGATTGGGGAAAGTTATTTGTGTTGGTTATAGGTTCCTAGACGATTGGGCCACACAATTTGTCCTTCTGTTTATTGACTAGGCTGTTCAGAAATGTGACAAACTGCTGTCCAGTCTGCAAACAGTTCCCTTTACTTCTTCCTCTAGGGTCTCAAGATGACAGCCGGATTTTCCTAGCATGCACAGTAAAGGTCAGCTTTGGTGTTGTTCCATTAAAACATGACTATGGAAGAGGTCATAAGGAAGTTTTTAAGAGTTTTCTTCTGACTCATGCCTTTTATTAATGGTTAACAAGTCCTGAACATTCTTTGGAAGAAGTTAGATATTCTCTTACAATACTTCTGAAAAGTAAAATTTCTACTCACCTTAAATTAAAATAATGATTTTGTTAATCAAACAGATCCTTGAAGCTGAACACTTTCTTCTTTTGAATATGTGCGTCTCCCTTAGATTCCTGCAATTGCCCTTGTTCACCGCAGGCATTTGCCTGCTATCAAGTTCTCTGCCTTCCATTTCGAACACTGCCCTCCCAGCATTTACTTCTGATAGGCACATTTGCACTTCAGCCTCCTCACCAACCCGTCATTGCCATGTCAAATATCATAAAACCTTAACATCCTTAAGTGGCACTTCTGTCTCACCCTCTCCTGGCTTCTACAACCCTTACAGCTGCTGGATGAGTGACCTTAGCCTAGGAGAGAGTCAGTGTGCTTAGGGTGAGAGAAGTGTATCCTGGCACATGATTCACTTTCTAATCTAGTGACTTCATTGCTATGATCCCAGAGGAATGCAGCAGGCATATTGACATTTTGTCTACTGGCACCAGAGAAAACAGTGTGTTGCTGTATTAACATGTCCCAGCTGAATTTTGATAGGGTGCTGAGAAACTTTTTAGATAGACAGAACTAATCAGGCTTTCCTAAAGTTTAACAGGAGCACACATCATCCTTATAAAACAAGCTGGCTTTAACTATCTTTTTTCCTCCCCCTTAACTCAGACTTCAGTAGATAAAAGGTCAACCAGGTAGCAGCCTGGCTTTCCTGGAACAAGATTGTAATCTTACTTAAACTTTTGTTAATGTCTTATGAAAGAAGTCAAATCTTTGAGACCTCTTCTCTCTTCTGCACAGACATTTAAAAAAGGCATTTGCTTTCAGAAGTGGCTGTATATAATTTACCCTTACCCTAACCCCTTCAAACCTCTCATTTAGCCTGCAGGCATTCGAACATTAACTGTAATTTAACAATGGGGTGTTGTGAAGAAAAGCCCTCCAAGCCCCCACTCCCAAATTAAAAAGCACTGGCCACATTTTCTGCCTCAGACCTCCATCGTGTTCCTGCTGGGACTTGGAGAAATTTGCCCAGAGTCTTCCATCCATCTAATTGGACTTTTGGAACAAAAAAAGAAAAAGAGAGGGCAGGAGCGACAGAGATGCTTCATATGGCAGGTTACACCACAGTATGTAGCTTATCAAAGAGTCAGTGACATGAAAATACTGAAACAGACGGACTGAGCTCTATAAATTTAAAGGTTCTCTTTTCATTTGGAGACCAGTGGCACAGTGATGGCAACAGGTTTTTATTTTTGGTCTTAATTTGGATAAACTCACCATTAAACTACTTCCATTTTCCTACCCTTAACTAAGGTGGAAAATGGGAATGCAAAGTTTGGTCCCCTTTCAGTAATTTAATCAAATGGCTCCAGATTAACAACAACAACAACAAAAAAACCGTTGATGTTGAGTCGCTTCTGACTCATAGCGACCCTATAGGACAGGGTAGAACTGCCCCACAAGGTTTCCAAGAAGCCGCTCTTAATAGCTCTTAAACCACTGCGTCACCAGGGCTTCAGAGTAGGTGGCTCCAAAAAGGAGGAAACACAGTAGGGTGTAGAAAGGCTTGATGGACAATGTCTGATAAATTTTTCTCTTGCCACCTGATCCCAGTTGGAAATTCACTGACTCCAAACTACGTCCTGACTGAACTAAACAGAGGATAATAGCCTCTGGCTGAAGATTTTATAATTGAAGCTGAGACAAAGTGGGCCACGTGCATGTTTAGAACAGTGATTGCATTGTAAATTACAACAGAAGTCCCACTTGTCAGTCACAAAAATGTTTAAGACCAGAGAAATGCATCTGATTTGGGACGGGGATGACAAAATGAATCTTTCAGTTTTCCCCACTTTGAGCTGAATACAAAGGGACTGGTGACTATTTTGTTCTGGGATGAAGTCTTATATTTCTTTTAGGAGTTAATCATTAAGGGAAAGAGAGAAAATTCCTGTCTGAAATCACTCCTACCACTTTCTAAAAGAAGCAACCTTTAGACCTCATCACCCAATAGTGAAAGAAAGCAACATAAATACCAAGCCAGATAGTTTTTTTTTAAAATTGAACTTTAGATGAAGGTTTACAGAACAAACTAGCTTCTCATTAAACAGTCAGTACATATATTGTTTTATGGCATTGGTTAACAACTCCACGATGCGTCAGTACTCTCCCTTCTCAAACTTAGGTTCCCTATTAGCAATTTTTATGTCCCCTCCTGTCTTCTAGTCTTTGCCCCTGGGCTGGTGTGCCCCTTTAGTCTCGTTTTGTCCTATGGGTTTGTCTAATCTTTGGCTAAAAGGTGAACCTCCAAAGTGACTCCATTACTGGGCTAAAAGTGTGTCAGGGGGCCATACTCTCAGGGTTTTTCCAGTCTCTGTTAGGCCAGTAAGTCTGGTATTTTTTTGTGAGTTAGAATTTTGTTCTACATTTTTCTCCTGCTCTGTCTGGGACCCTCTGTTGTGATCCCTGTCAGAGCAGTCAGTGGTGGTAGCCGGGCACCATCTAGTTGTGCTAGACTCAGTCTGGTAGAGGCCATAATAGTTGTGGGTCTATTAGTCGTTTGGACTAATCTTGCCCTTGTGTCTTTAGTTTTCTTCATTTTCCCTTGCTCCTGAATGAGTGAGACCAGTGGAGCATCTTAGATGGCCATTCACAGGCCAAGCCAGAGAGTTTTTGCTTTGCTTGCTATCATCACTTTTCTTCATTTACCTTTAGTAAATGCCTCAATGTCACTCTGATAAGCAACATTAACAAACATGGCTCTAACATAGCTTGTAAAGAAAATGTTCTGCATTCTACTTTGGCTGAGTAGTGTCTGGGGTCTTAAAAGCCTGTCAAATGTTTATAAACCTGTAGCCATTAGAGGAATGATATGGGCCTCCTCTTGACCTGATAAGTGTTATATACCCAAGAGGCATTGGCTATAGGTTTATAAGCATTTGACTATAATGTATAAAAAGTTATGAACGTTTTCATCTCTTCTTTGTGAGCCCTTTAACCACAGGGCCAAAGAAATTCCTGGATGTAACAGAGATGGAAGAACTCCATTTAGGCTTTTCTGGTGAAATGTAGAAAAGAGAAAAGCAAATATTTTGATAAAAATAAAGGTCTGTGGTGGCAGGTGGTACAAAGGTCTAATTGGATGACTGAGTCAACCAGTGTTTAGCAAATACAACAGAGAAGCTTTATATACATACTTTTCTAATTTATCTTTATGTACGATGAACTTATTTGCCTTCCCCACTACACAGAGCAGCTTGAGTTCAGGATTGTTTGCCATTTTTGTATCCTCAGTGCCAAGCACAGTGCCAGACACACAATGGGCATTTTATAAATGGTTTGTGAATCGAATTCAAAAACAAAAGCTGGCAAACACATGGGTTAAGATAGTTGTTAAATCTTCCTGATAAAAGCTAAGCACCTTCCCCCCAGAAAAACAAACAGATCCACGTACACAAAAATTTTAATTCAGGGTAATCATGGGACATCTTCCCTTGTATCTTTCATAGACCCTCCTAGGGAACCAGAAATTCTAGATTAAGAATTTCTAAGTTTAGAATATATAATCATAGAAACAAGTGGAGGAATCTTTTGGAAACATTCTCTACCCACCCCCAACCCCCACTTTTCTTTTACAAAAAGCATGTTTCTTTCATTTACTTCATGCAGAAACCCTTTCAGTACCCTAAGGAAAAGGGATCTTTCAAGTAGAAATCTGTCCCTAGTAGGTGGAAAAAGACCTCATCTATGTGGTGTTAGATTCATTTGCAACTTAGATATTTTGCAGTCATTTTAGAAAAATGCATCTTTATAGCAAAAGATAATTTTAAAGAAGGTATATTTATCTAACAAATTTTATGAATTATTTACTATGAGTCAAGGACTGCGTAGGACAGAGGATAGAAACAATGACTTAAAGAGATCACAATACAGTAGAGTATATGGGCTTTTGAGTCAGATTTTCGACTTTGTGTATGTGTGATGAAGACAGCGGTGGGTGGAATGGGCAGAGAGCAACTGTAACTCCTGTAAGGGAAGAAGACGAACCTCTATTCATTTTGTAAGACTCTTTGGTCACAATGAGTTGGTATCGACTCGATGGCAACAGGTTTTTTGGCTTTATTATACATATGGTCACAAACAACTGTTAGTCTTCCAGCCTCAATTCCCAGATTATCCACAAGATGACTGATAATTTACCTCTGGATAAACACTGGTTGATTACAGGCGAGAAGACAACACTTAAACTGTAAAGGAAGCTGTATTAAGAGGGAGTTGCAACCACCTAAATGCCATGTCTGAGATCTAGTAACGTAAACGTTTCACCTGAGGGATGATTTTCTGATCATCTTAAGCTTTGGAGGAGTGCTCAAAGCTGATCTGGTACGAATGTCTAATTAAAGGAGGAACTCCCTCTGTAGCATCTCCGGCAGCCACAGGTTTTGGCTGAATACCTGGTAACAGCAGTAGAATCTATTGTCAATCAATGATAATATTAGAAACCTCTTCCAACCATTTTTTGAAGCTTTGCCTTCTAAAGCAATGCAGAATAAGTCTACTCCCTCTCCCATACCCTTTAAGTATTTGAAAACAGCTATCATCTGTATTTCTGAATTTTCTCATCTTCAGACTGAATTTCCCTAAAAGTTTATGTATTCCTCTTGAGAAATATTTTCAAAGTCACTGCCATCCTGTTCCTGCTCCTCCAAACACTCTACACTTGGCCAAAGTCAGCTTATAACGTGGCAGCTAGAATGGAACATGATATTCTAGCTGTGATTGATGTCACTGTATCAGAGTACAGAGGGATCACTCTTTGATCTGCTCAATACTCACATCAGCACACTTTTTTTTTTTTTTTTATTGTACTTCAGGTGAAGGCTTACAGAACAAATGGTTTCTCATGAAACAGTAGTACACATATTGTTTTATGACATTGGTTAACAACCCCACAACATGTCAACCCTCTAACTTCTCA
>NW_004443965.1:17193095-17268523 GCF_000243295.1 Trichechus manatus latirostris
AACACATCAACAATATCCTTACTCAACCTTGGGTTCCCTATCACCAGCTTCCTTGTCCCCTTCTGCCTTCTGGCCCTTGTCACTGGACTCCTGTACCTCATTAGTCTCATTTGGTTTTACGGGGCTGTCCACTCACAGGACATCAGCACACTTTTAAAAGGCTTTAGTTCTTTCCTCCTATTTTAGTCTTTCCTCCCAGGTTTGCTGTACTGTGGGTTTTATTTGGAACTTGGTGAAATAAACTGCCAGGTCTTTTTCCCCCAAGTACCACTATCAAGTCCGGTTCCCCTTGTCTCAGTTTCCTAGTGCCGCTTTAACACAAATAGCACAAATGGTGGTTTAAAGAGCAGAAAGGTATTTTCTCACAGTTATGGAGGCGAAAAAGTCCAAATCAGGTTCTTGGACGTGTCGCTCCTTTCCTTGTGGGTAGCCCTGGGCATTCCTTGGGTTGTAGACAATTCTCATATGGCATCTGTCTTCCCCCATGTGTCTCTGTGCTCATTATCCTCTTTTTATAACTCAGAAATTATATTTAGAACCCACCTACTGAAGCATAAGGAGACCCGGTGGCACAGTGGTTAAGTGCTTGGCTGCTAGCAAAAAGGTTGGCAGTTCAAACTCACCAGCAGCTACGAGGGAGAAAGATGTGGCAGTCTGCTTCTGTAAAGATTACAGCCTTGGGAACCCTATGGGACAGTTCTATGCTGTCCTATAGGGTCACTATGAGGCAGAATTGACTTCATGGCAATGGGTTTGGTTTTTACTCAGGAATATTCCAATTAACATAACAAAGAAAATTCTCTTTCCAAACAGGATAATATTTACAGGTATGGGGTGGCCAGGATTTCAATACATATTTTTTGGGAACACAATTCAATCCATTAACACCCTTCCTTTTATTGTGGCAACAGAATGCGTCCCATTTCATCTTAAATTTGTCTCACCACTGAAACAATTTTAAATCTTAATAATGTTACCATATTTAACCACTCCAGCTCTGTTATCTGTACATTTGATAATACCTTTCCATGGAATTCCTTGTGTCTTCATACAAAACACTGAATCACTATTCGACTCCCTTAGGCTGGGATGTTTCATTAGCTAGGAATCCACCTGGCTCCACTATTCCCAGTCATATCCTCCATCTTAGCCACAAAGATGTCAATAAAGATGTCAAGTGTCTTGCTGGTTTCAATGAACACTGTTCTTTTAAACCATTCTTAGCCATGTAGCTTCTCCCATGACTAATGCTAGAGACATTCTATTAAGAGAGTAAAAGTTTAGGTGAGCCTCCAGGCTCTATGAAATAAGCAGCTAGAATAGTGCCAGCTCATGTGAGCAGCAACAAGAGAGCCTGTTTCAGATTCATCCCTTCCCTTTTCTTGTACATAAATACAAGTAGTCCTCACGTTACAAACAAGATCCATTCCTAAGTGTGTCTTTAAGATTTTGTAGGTAAGTCGGAACACGTGCATAAGGTTCTTATTTAGCCTTACCTTTGGAGTCCTGGTGTGCAGTGGTTAAGAACTATGGCTGTTAACCAAAAGGTCAGCAGTTTGAATCCACCAACTCCTCCTTGGAAACCCTATGGGGCAGTTCTACTCTGTCCTATGGGGTTGTTCTGAGTCGGAATTGACTTGACGGTAAAGGGTTTTTTTTTTAGTACATGAAAAGGCTTGAAGCCTTTTCAGTGATTTAAAAGCAGCATGTGCAGCAAGCGAAGGTGACTGTGTGAAGAATTTGTTGCAAGTAGGGGTTGGTTCAATCATTTCAAAGTGAGGGCAAATTTATACAACATTAAAGGGCAAGCACCAGCTGTCTGTTAAGTCAGAGGTTAGTTCCCAGGGACTTACTGCAGATACATCAGACCTTTATTTTATCAGGAAAGGGAATGACAAGGTGAATCCAACCAAATAAAAACTCAAGAATCACACACTGGTGGGGGTGGGGGTGGGGGAGGTTGTATTCATTGCCCCAGTCTTTGACAGTTTTTTTTTTTTACAAAGCCTCTATTTATAGCATTACTGTGGGTATGTTGGGAAAGACTACACTGATCTAGTATTTACATTTCATAACTTCTTACCATTTACCTTGGTACACTTGGTACTAGATTATCTCTTAACTAGGTGGATTTGTTTCCAATGAAAATTTCCTCACTAAAGATCACTGAAAATTTAACTTTTGGACATTGACTGTTTCTCAAAGAAAATGAAAACGTGTATCTTTTTTGCTTTTATTCTCACCGAACATTCATAAAAGAAGGCATATTCAATTGTGAGGGGCTATCCAAATTCAGATGGGAGGCATATAACTGTAAAAATGGTGTGTTGAGGGAAGAAAGAAACCTTGGTCTCTGCGTCTATTCAAAAGAGATAGGGTTTCTCTTTTAACACTCTTTGGGGTTCAGTTAACTATGCTTAAATCCAGTTTGAGGGATTAGTATTTTATTGCAATTTCCTCAGAGCATGGAAAATTCTTCTTGTGAATGATAGAGAAAGAAAAAAATGGCCAAACACAAACCAGCTAATCCAGTGCGGAGGCAGAATCTCCACATACCTTTAATTCATACACAAAGGCTAAAGGCAAAATGGAAAAATAGAAAATTAAGTCATTCCCTGTTAAGGCTTTTGAAAGTAAAAAATCAGTATTTTGTCTTTAAAAAGCTATTTTCTCAATTTTAGCCTCTTATACAATGCAGTTTGTTAAGTCTAAAGAGCTACAGATATCATATCTACCTTTAATCATATTAGCTTTAGAAAGGCAAGATCTTGGTGTAAATAACTCAAGTAATAACTCTCAACAATAGTTTTTAGTTATTTATCTTGGAAACATGCAACATTTATACTAGAGCAGAAAAAATCTGTATTAGGTGGCATAACATCAGGTCTTTTTTTTTTTTTTCCTCTTCTCTGAAGTATCTTAAAATTAAACCTCTAGGAATCATGCCTGATATATTACTGGCAGAAGATGTTTAAGAACTTGCCCTTTGCAAAATAACAAGACCCTGAAGATTTGAAGCATGAATCGTGTGGGTCAATAAGCAAGATATACATTATTATATGTCACCCAATCCATATACCTGAAGTTTGCCCAATTACCATTTTTATAGGTATCCACTATTCAGGGAGCCTCCGTGACACCATACGCTCTGACTGAAAAAACAAAACAAAAAAGCAAGCAGATGGATGGCCACAATCAAAAAGGCTTTTAAAAAAAGTCCTCACTTCTGAATTATGCTAGAGAGTATTTTTTGGTGAAGATTTAGTTTTGTTGCTGCTCTTTAGCAGATTTTAAATATTAGATGTGGACATAAACAAAAAAGAACACCATAGAACACCATACTGATTTTGTTCTCGTATGCATTTCAATTTTAACATTGAAGTATGAAAGAAATATGAGTTCATTTTCTTGGATGCTACTGTAACTTTATTGCATGCAGTAATTATTAGTTTTTCCATGTGAAATAAGTTAGGATTTAAAATGATAAAGTTATCATTGAGGTGACACATTGGGTAACAGAAAAAGCTGAACAGAGTTTTTCTTGAAACTGGAAACAGACGAGTCTAAACAACAACAAAGATACAAGAAAACGATTACAGGTTGCGAAGACAACAGAAACAGCTTTGGGGACCAAAGGAGGTGATATTCAATTCAGTGTGGGGGACAGAAGGGCTGGACAAATTGTCTCAGGAGAGAAGTAAGATTTCATGTGGAAGTTTAAGGTATTTGCTTTGCAATAATAATCTTAGAATTTCCTTCTGGGCCTAGAGCTCTTTTTGCTTTTCTTGTTACCTATAATTTTATTACTTAGCATAGTGATTCTTAGTATAATCAAAGTTTATTAGGACAAAAGGATAGGAAGGTTCTAACTTTGTCCTTGGCCAGTAAAGTAACACCTCAGATACACACTGGGAAGCAACTACAAAATACATTCAAAGGTTTTTTTCTTTCTTTTTTTGGTTTGTTTTGTTTTTGGATTATCCTGTCTTGGCTTCCGTTTTGAACAGATTCCTAGAGGAAAAAGAAGTAATGGTCTGCTGCAGAAATGGAACTTGGGCCTATTGAAAGAGAGCTGGAGAAATCCAAAGGTTCACTTAAAAAAAAAAAAAAAATCACTAGACAATATAGGCTACTGAAGAGCCTCTTCCCCATGGGGTCTGGAACAGCTGGCTTCAAATGCTTCTGTCTAGAACCCACTCCTCTTCTGGAGTTTCACAACTCTTTGTATTCTACATCAACTTTAGCTTTCTTCCCATGTCACTCTAAATAGCCATTTGTGACATGCCTACCTGACAGTTTAGGTGAGGTGGGCAGTAAGTAATAGAGGCAAACTCCCTACCACTTATTTAAAAAGGGATAATAGAAAAATACCCTTGCACTTGCTTTAGTGTTTTAATCTGGCAAATACTTCAAAAGGCGACAGTCTTGTATATGGCAGTGGGAATGAGCTAATCCTCTAATACAAGATATAAAACTTCTCTATATATTAGGCCAGTTCAGTTAAAACTCGTAACTGTTTGTTACTCTCTGACTGGGCTATAGACAGAAAAGACAAACCCAAACAGAGGCACATAATTCAAGTGTGGCAGAAAGTTGGAAATCATGAGGCCTGATAGATAAAGATAAATGCATTGCTGAGGCATATTCCCCTGGCGCTAAGGTATACCGGCAAAGAGGTCACACTGTACTGTGAGAAAGAAAATCAAAGTTGATGCAGGGTCCAAGAAAATATTTACCAGAGGAATATGCAGTGATTCATGTATCGGTTCAGAAATCCCAAGTACAAAACTTCAAAATATAAGAAGGATCAAATTATATAATGTATATGATTCAATTAAAAAATTCTTAGCCCTCTTGCATTATATTATCTCGATTATCATAGTAAAAAATCAAATTACATTCATATGAAACTTTTATAAAAAGAAATCAAATTCATTTTTATGAAATTTTATAGTACAATTATTTTCTAGTGGATCTTTTCTTAGGTCACAGTATTTGTAATTCCATTTACATCTGTATCATTTCTAAAACTGAAAAACAAAACAAAGTCAATAGAAATTTAAACTTTCATTCACAAACCTCCCTTCAGTTTCTAGGCCAGTAACACATGGTGATGTTGACTTGTCCTCCAGACATGGACTGCTACCAAAGATCCCCAGTTTATGCAGCATGGAGGCCTCTACTCATTAGGAACGCTTTTTGGTTTGGCTCACGTTTCAAGAAATTCTGGAGCATGTCCATGCCATCCAGAGATCCCCCAGGTTTCAGGATTAGGTTTCTGTATTTCATTCCAACCTAATAAAATAAAACATCATACCTAATAATTCATGGTTACACCAATTTTCCAAATCTCTAGATGCAAAAAAATAAAGGGGTAGGGGTGAAGAAAAAGGGACTTCAGCTTTATGCTGTCTGTTCTTTTACTTATACTACAGCTCTGTAGTGTTTATTCACTTATTTATTTTGTTAGATAAGAGATTTAGAGCTTAAAACTCAGGTCTTATGTTCCCTCTCTTACATCTCCTTGGATTCTCAGCAGTAAGCTGGTAACCTGAGTAAACAAACAAACAAAAATTAACCAAGTGGAATGTATAACATATTCCTTTTTGTTGCTCCATCTCAAATGTGATTTCAAAAGCGTTAGAAAAGCAAATGTTCAAGAATGCTACAACCAAGGCTTCTGTAAAACTGGAAACAGTGATACAGCTACTGTCAAAATGGCTTCTACTTACAGACTGGGAAAAAATCTTTGGAAATAACATATCCAATAAAGGCCTAATCTCTAAAGTATATAGAAAACTTCAAAATTCAACAACAAAAAGACAAACAACTCAATTAAAAAATGGGCAAAGGACATGAACAGATACTTCAGTAAAGAGGATACTTAAGTGGCCAACAAACACATAAAGAGATGCTCACCATCAGTAGCCATTAGAGAGAAGCAAATCAAAACTACAATGAGATATCATCTACTACAGCTAAAATGGCACCGATAAAAGAAAAACAGATGACAACAAATATTGGCGAGGATGTGGGGAGACTGGAACGCTTATTCATTGCTGGTGGGACTGTAAAATGATACAATCACTATGGAAAATGGTATGGCAAGTCCTCAAAAAGCCAGAACTAGAAATACCTTTTGATACAGCAATCCAACTCCTATGTATATACCCTAGAGATTTAATAAAAGAGATATGGATAGACATATGCACATCTATGTTAACTGCAGCATTATTCACAATAGCAAAAAATAGAAACAGCCTAAGTGCCCTTCAACGGATGAATGGGTGAGCAAAATGTGTTACATGCATACAATGAAATACTATACAACCATAAAGAACAACGATGAGTCTGTGAAACATACTATGACATGGATGGATCTGGAGGACATAATGTTAAGTGAAATAAGTCAATCACATAAGGACAAATATCGTACAGATATATAGAGACCAATGTTCATTGGTGGTTACCAGGAATGCGTGGGGAAGGAGGGGGAAACACTTTCTAGATCGTAAACCAAAACCAAACCCACTGCTTTTGAGCTGAGTACATACTTTTTTTAGTGATGGGAAAAGTAGCACCGAATGTGAGTCCACAGCTTGATCAAAGTAAACAATGCTACTAAGAAGTGCACAAGAGAAAACGATGGTTGTGATAAAGAATATGACATATATCATTTGGCAATAGCATCAACAATAACCAAAAAACGAGTGTATGGTCACATATGTAGGCATACAGGCATATATGTGTATGGGTAGGCACAGGTGTGTACACATGTGTGCACAGATAAAGGTAACAGTATATATGTGTACATACAGATATGTGTGTGCATGCATATACATTCACAGAGGATGCAGTTACAGATACTTCTCACACATAACCACACACCTTGCGAGATTGGTTACCTAGGTTTGAAGGCTTAGGACTTAGTCACATGGGACAACTCAGTCAACTGGCATCACAAAGTTCATGGTCTGCATTCTAGTGAAGTCAGTAGTGTCAGGGGTCTTAAAAGCTTGTGAGCAGCTGTCTAAGATATGATTGGTCTCTACTCCTCAGGAGCAAAAGAGAAGGAAGGAAACCAAAGTCTCAGAGAAGAAACTAATCTATAGGGGTAACAGCCAACATGAGCCATGGCATCATCTACCTTGAAGACCAGAAGAACTAGATGGTGCCCGGTCTTATCAGGGCCACAATAGATGGACCCTGATAGAATAGGGGAAAAATGTGGAACAGAAAATTCTTAAGAAGTCCAAACTTTACTGGAGCAGCTGAGACTAGGGGACTTCCTGAGATTACTGCCCTGAGAAACTCTTTAAACCCTGAACCAAAAGTATCTCCTGAAGTCACCTTTTAGTGAAATAACAGACACACAAATAAAGGATATTACCTGTGAGTACGGTGCTCTATTAAAAAAACACCTATATGAGACCCAAAGGTCAACAATTACTCTAAAGCTAAGGTAAGAAGATAAGGGGGCAGGGAAGCTAGAGTACTGGAAACAGAACAACCAGAACACAATTAAAGAGAGTACTGACACATTGTGAAAAATATAACTAATGTCACTGAACAATTTGTATAGAAACTGTCAAATGGGAACTCAATTTGCTGTGTAAACTTTCACTGAAAACACAACAAAATATTATTAAAAAAGGCTTCTACTATGTTTCTGCTGTGCGGGCAGTGTTGATTTGGTGGTAGAATTCTCACCTTCCATGCAGAAGACCTGGCTGGGTTTGATTCCCAACCAATGTACTTCATGTGCAGCTATCCCCCATCTGTCAGTGAAGGCTTGTGTATTGCTATGATGCTGAACAGGTTTCAGTGAAACTTCTAGACTAAGTAGAACTAGGAAGAAAGGCCTGGTGATCTACTTCTGTCTACTTCAGAAAATCAGCCAATGAAAAGCTATGGATTACAATGGTGTGATCTGCAATCAATCATGGGAATGGCAGAGGACTAGGGACTCTTTGTACGTGGAGTTGCCATGAGTTGGGGGCTGACTTCATGGCAACTAACCACAACAAATGTTTCTGCTATGGTTTTATGAGGGGCTCATAAAGAACCCTCTCCTCTATGGATGGAGTGGTGGTGGGAGAACATGACATGCCCCATGGTGTAGGGTAGGACATTACTGCGGGCCCAGTAATGGGAATGGGGACCTCTTTAAAGTTTTCTTTGGGGACAGAGGTCTGGAATTTTAGAACATCATAGTTCCTCTGCCTTTATTTATATAAACACATGAGCAGATGAAGTGAAACAAAACAGCTGTTATTCAGTATCAGTGACTAATTTCCACTTCCTTCTGACTTTCGTTTGAGAAAGCAAGGCAAGAGAATTCAATGAAGAACAATTCTAAATTAACACATAAACTAAGAAGTACACAGAGTAGCACTCTTAAATTTATATCCGTTATATTATTTGATAAAAGGGACTAAGTCTTTTTGACTACAAGAAGACTAGATAATTTCTAGAGACTAAAGTTATCTAACTTTTGACTTAAAACAATGATTTTGCTTGATACAACCTCAAAGATAAGTCTAGTCAAACTGTTGAGGAAAATAAAACATGCATGAATGAAAGCTTCTAAGTAAGATATAAAACTGTTTAATGTCCTACAGGGTGATAAAATGAAAACCTTTGAGGTTTTCTCTAGTCAGAAACAAAATGATTTGCAACTTATCAGTCATCCACAAACTAACATCTAACTTCAGTCCGGACCCTAATCAGGAGTAAATAATTAGTCAAAGTTACCCTCTCATAGACTCTATGGTAGCACTGTCCAATAGAAACACAATGTGTGCCACATACTTAAATTCAAGTTTCATTATTTTTTTTTAAAAAAAGAACAAGTAAAATTAATTTTAATCAAAGATTTTATTTAAACCAATATATCTCCAACATTATAACCTTAACACGTACTGATAAAAAATTTTTTGAGATGTAATTTTTTATAGGAAGTCTTTGAAATTGAGTGTGTTTTTTATGCTCATAGCACATCTCAATCCAGTTCCTCAGTCGCACTAGCCACATCGCAAGTGCTCAATATCCACACATGTGGCTACCATACTGGACAGCACAGCTCTAGGGCCTACAGCATAAGATGATCCTGAGGTGGCTTATTAGACGATGCTTTAGTATGACATCGAAAAGACACACAGTGATCTTGTTGCCTTATTTGCAAGTTTTGGATACATTTTCCTAAAAAGGGAGGGTCTATAATCACTGATATTGGACTTCCTGAAAACGTTGGTGATGACAGCTTACAGCCAGATTTAATTTGCTTTAGAAAAAATAATGACTTGTCATTCCTTGCTTGGTCTGAAGCAATTTATTTCTGTTACAATAGCAATTTTTCAGACTCTAAAATGTAACTGATGGCTATTCATGTCATAGATTTTATTATTCTAAAAAGAAGTGTATCAGAGCTCTTGAGCCCAACCACAATTCACTTCCCTTCCCCTGTCTTTCTTTCATTGCCCAATGTGTCCAAATTTGACCAGCGTTAAGTTAGTGGGTGGGGCAAAGAAAAGATTGTGCTTTCTGGGTGTAGGAAGAACATGAAAAAAGTGAACTAAATTTATTTGCAGAATTACAAAAATACTTAAACCTCTTATTATGGAAAACTTAAACTATATATTAACAGTAGAGACAACAATATAATGAATCTTCAGGTACCCCATGTACCAACCTCAGTAACTAAGATTTATCTGCAGAAATTCTTAATGTTCACGATGTGATTCTTTTATGCATTAAAAAGACATTTTTCATTCCACAAATAATACAGGAACATGCGTGGAAATCTAAATAAAAGTTAAAAAATCACCCACAAGCCAACCATCTGACAAAGTATTCTCATTTTGTAGAAAGAATGGTAATTTTAGGTAGTAAAGAAAAGCGAGCATTTGAGGAGTTACATGGTGCTGTGAAGGCACAGCTCATGACTCCTCTAAATGATAAAGTCAGCTGAGAGCAGGGCACTGTTCAGTCTCGCAATGTCTTAGTTATCTAGTGCTGCTATGACAGAAATACCACAAGTGGATAGCTTTAACAAAGGAAAGTTTATTTCCTCACAGTAAAGTAGGCTAAAAGTCCAAATTCAGGGCATCAGCTCCAGGGGAAGGCTTTCTCTGTTGGCCTTCTCATCGATCTTCCCCTGGACTAGGAGCTTGTCGGCGCAGGGACCCCAGGTCCGAAGGATACGCTATGCTCCCGGCACTGCTTTCTTGGTGGTAGGAGGTCCCCCACTCTCTGCCTGCTTCCTTTTCATTTCTTGTAAGATAAAAGGTGGTACGGGCCACACCCCAGGAAAACTCCTTTTACATTGGATCAGGGATGTGACCTTAGTAAGGATGTTACAATCTCACCCTAATCCTCTTTAACATAAAATTACAATCACAAAATGGAGGATAACTACACAATACTGGGAATCATGGCCCAGCCAAACTGATACACACATTTTTGGGGGGACATAATTTAATCCATGACATTCCACCCTTTGGGCCCCAAAAAATCACACCCTTGCAATATGTAAAAACACATTGTCCCCATTATATAGGGAAAGTTTTACCGCCAAGTCCAATCCAAAAATTCCTCTTCATCTGTGAAACCCAGAATACAAGTTATCTGCTTCCAAAGGTACAATGGCAGAACAGACACAAGCTAGACATTTTCATTACAAATGGGAGAAACTGGAGGAAAAGAAGGGATAACAGGCACCAAGCAAGTCAGCAGAACACATTACATTATCTCTCAAGGCTTTGAAAATAATCCTCTGTTCTCTGATGCAATTTATACAATGGCCCTGCCTTCCAGACTCTAGGTATTCACTACTCTCTCCAGATTCTGAGTGGAGGCCCGGTGCTTCAGCTCCACCTTCCAGGCCCACTGGGAAAGCAACTCAGCTCCCTCAGCTTGAGGCGCCATTCTCTTAGTCCATCTGAGTGGCGACTCCACCCTTAGAAACACCAGAGGCCATGGCTCCACCGTTTGAAATCCCAAAGGTCATGGCCATACCTTTTGAGACTGAGGCAGCTCGGCTTCTTGTGTTCCTTGTCTCTTCAGCTTCTTCTTCCTGTGGCCTCTTGGGCCTCATGCCTGCATCTGCCGTGCTGAGGTGTGTTACCAAAGCTCTGCAGCTCCACTGATAAGTGACTGGAAGCACCCCACTCTGCCAGGAAGCTTCCTGCGCACAGGCACTCAGCTCTCTCGCTCCATGCATCGGCTTCAGCACTGTTTGGTGCTGGTCTTCTGGTTCTGCTGCTGCCAGTTCTCTGTTGCTACCGCTCCTCTATCCATTTAGTTTCAAAACCGCTTCCACATTATAGGTTATCTGTTAGAGCAGCACCCCACTCTCTTGGTATCAAATTCTGTCTTAGTCATCTAGTGCTGCTATAACAAAAATACCAGTGGATGGTTTTAACAAAGAAAAATTTATTTCCTCACAGTAAAGTAGGCTAAAAGTCCAAATTCAGGCCATCAGCTCCAGGGGAAGGCTTTCTCTCTCTGTTGGCCTTCTCATCAATCTTCCCCTGGACTAGTAGCTTCTCGGTGCAGAGACCCCAGGTCTGAAGGACACGCTCTGCTCCCAGCTCTGCTTTCTTGGTGGTATAAGGTCCCCCACTCTCTGCCTGCTTCCCTTTTATTTCTTGTAAGATAAAAGGTGGCGCAGGCCACACCCCAGGGAAACTTCCTTTATATTGGATCAGCGATGTGACCTTACTAAGGGAGTTACAATCCTACCCTAATCCTCTTTAACATAAAATTACAATCACAAAATGGAGGACAACCACACAATACTGGGAATCATGGCCCAGCCAAATTGATACACATATTTTTTGGAGGACATAATTCAATCCATGACACGCAATACGTGGCTCAGTGCAGCTCAAGTCTTCCTCTGCTTATAAGCTCCAAACAAGTTGATTTAATTTCCTGAATTACAGAGCTATGGTCTTTTAATAGTTTCATTTCCTTTGCAATGAAGTTTTGACAAGAGTTTGAGTCACTTTGGCAACAGGATCTTGCTTTTCTTACAAAAAAAAAAAAATTAAGTGAATTTTTGTGTTTTAGGAAGGTACCAGGCTCTCTGGGTGAGAGAACACGGTCTGGGAGACATATGTCACCGGTGGAAGGAGTCTTTGCCATGCTTTGTTTATCCAACAAAGAAATTTTAACTGTGAGAACAGCAGGAAGAGAAGCACTGAGAGAACCACTAAAGTTTTTCATGCTCAAAGTGTCTTTCAGGAGGCTCTGCTTATAGTAAGATTTTATGAGGGAAAATCAGTATCACGTTACCTCTGTGGTTTCTAATCCCGGAAGATTAGTATGTTTCTTTTCTCAACTATGCAAGTCCTTTCTAACACTGAAGTTTTCTAAAGCCTCAAGATGAGAAGTTTTGGAGTTAGGCCTAAGTTTGAATCTTGGCTCCATCCTCAGCTATGTGACCTTGGGCCTTGGTTTCCTTATTTGTAAAATGAGAATATGCCTACCTTGCTCAGTTGATGGGCAATTAGAGGAGATGATTTCAGTACCCTGCCCAATCCCTACTATAATACCTGGCATATAGTGGTTTTCAATAAACCTAAGTAGTCATCTATCCCTCCTTTTATTTCCTTTCCTCTCACACTACCCCCAAGTTCAATCACTCACATACAGTTGAGGTAAACAAACACATTCTTGGTTTTGCATTTCCCTAAAAATTAGTTTTATTTCCTAATAAACCAAACCAAACCAAACCCGTTGCCATCAAGCTGATTCCGACTCACAGTGATCCTATAGAACAGAGTAGAACTGCCCCATAGGGTTTCCAAGAGCGGCTAGTGGATTCGAACTGCCGACCTTTTGGATAGCAGCCGAGCTCTTAACCACTGCACCAACAGGGTTCCATCTCCTAACAAAGGTAGAGAAAAGTCCAAGAGACTTTATCTCTACTATTAGAAACAGGAAGTACAATTCAGCAGGAATATTAGATAGGGGAGACAGAACTCATTTTATCCAGGAATATGCACCTTTTATAAGAGACAACAGTCTGCTTCCGTAAAGATTTACAGCCTTGGGAACCCTATGGGGCAGTTCTACTCCGTCCTATAGGGTCGCTATGAGTAGAAATTGACTCAGTGGCAATAGGTTTGGTTTTTGGGGATATGAGGCAATATTTTCATAGCAATCTTAATCATCTGAATGAAGGATGCTCATCATTTATTAGTAATGAGAATAAGCGGGAAACAGATTGGGTCTCCTATTAGCTCTCCCATCTCTGAAGCAGCATGTGCAAGCACCCACTGACTTTCAACCCTCCCTCCTCCCTGCTGTGACTGACTCTGGGGAGTGGAACCAGAATTTCTCCTTCAAACACTAGGTAACAGGCATCAGGGCAGACAGCATTCACCCAAGGACAGGAGAGGATGATCAGGTACGTAAGAGGCTTACCAGCATTCCTCAAAACTGGACTTTGAAACTATTCCCTTCCACAGTCCATCTGTAAACTCCTTCCCAACAGCATACCCATTGTTTTCTATAAGGGTGGGGAGATTGTGGGTGGAAAAATTTTTTTAAAGAATACCTTTAACAACAACAAAGGAGGCAGAGGGTCAAAGACTGGTGTTGGTAGTCGAGGAGATGGAAACAAGAACCAGTGGTTGGAATCACTGCTTGACAACCACGCGGAAGGCTTTGCTTAGAAGAGGCTTTCTGGAAACCTTATGCAGAGTTTTAATTTGTTGAGAGAGATGGATACACAGATCTTTATGGGGATGGGAGAAATCAGCAGAAGAACAGCACCCTGGGTAGCAGTATGACTAGGGAGGTAGAGGAGTGCAAGAAGATGGGTGAACTCCAGTTGAGGTCCAAAGAGGTATGTATATGTAACAGTAATAATGAAATTAAACATTTATGAAGCATAGGAGGGAACACAACGATGAACAAAACAGTTCCTATTTCAAGGGTCTTACAATATGTAGGTGAGATAAAGAAATAGACAATGAACAAGGCAGATTATAAGGGCTCTAAGAAAAACACAAAGAAGGTCTGTAAGAACACAAAAGAAAAACTGCTACCAGCCTGCTGGGATGCAAGACTTAGAAGGTCTGGCCTTGAAAATACTCAGAGTAGGTTGGAAGTCCTTTGCATTTCCTTCCTTTGTCCCTTAAATCAGGCAAAATCTAAGAGAAAATCGCATCTACCACCAAAATGTTGGGTGGTAGATCAAGAATAAGGCCCTTAAGTGGAAGACAATCCACGGTAATTTACTTGGAAGCACCATCAAGAAAGGAAATGTCATGATGATCCCTTAGCAACACATTGTAGCAGCAACTGGGTCTAGTATTCTGTTTGAAGAGCACTGGAATTCTTGGCTTTATATTATACTTTCTCTGTCAGGTAATTCGTTTTCATGTGTAACCATGATTCTGTGTCTGTTATTGCAAGTAAGATCTAACTATTCCTTTTGGCATTAAAGATTAAAATAAAATAGTTACACTATTCATCTTGACTTTCTTGGTATTACTTTCAGAAGTGACACTTGGTTGTATTTCTCCTTCACTGATGGAAGAAACTAATAATTTCTCCAAATACCAAAGAGGAGGAAGGTAATTCTGGCTTAACAATATAATTGCCTTTGAATCCAGGATGTCTATTACCTCTTAGAAAATTTTCCCACAATGACGTTGCATATAAAAAGAAATGGCCCTAGTTAAAGTGCCCCATTCTTTCAACCCTGTGATTAGCTGCTGGATTTTGAAACTACTTTTGGTCATCTTAAAGACTGCAGGCTTGTGTTTGCCTCTTTCTATGATTGTTTTCCTCGAGAGTTTCCCAGCTCTGCTTGTTAAGATGTGAAATGGTTCTCAGAGCAGACACTGCACAATACAGCTGTAACAAAGATCTAAGCTTTTTGTAGAACAGGATTGTTGTTCCAAAGCATTCGTTTTTAAAAAGTGGGTATTTGAATTTTGTAAACCAGGTGTTATTTGAGAGCAAACATCTGCAAGTATAAATAAAAATTTAAAATAAATAAATAAATAAATGGTACACTGTAGGAGGAAAGAAAATGGCTGCTTAAAAAGCAGCAGCTTAAAAAGCTGTATCTACCACTGCAGTGGAGGGGATGGGGTGGGGGCTGGGTGCAGAGAAAGATTCTCCATGGCCATTTGAGCCAGGTCCACTACTGCTGCGAGAATAAGGGGAGCAAGGAGTGACATGATACTCCAGAGTACTTGATAGAAAAGAAAAAAGAAGCCAGAAAGAAGGGATTAAAGTCAGCTTCATAGCATAAGATGTCTAATAATTATAGCACGACTGAATGCAAAACTTTAGTAAAACTGGACATTTTTTTTAATATCACAAGGAAGCAACTCCAAGTTGTCTCCTAGTAGCATCCTA
This sequence comes from Trichechus manatus latirostris, assembly GCF_000243295.1. NCBI lineage: Eukaryota > Metazoa > Chordata > Mammalia > Sirenia > Trichechidae > Trichechus > Trichechus manatus. The sequence continues at coordinate 17,208,477 of NW_004443965.1, forward strand.
TACTTCACTCTACTTAGAGTTTGGTGAACCCAGCCCCTTTGTCTAAATTAAGAATAGTCTGGAGTCGCCTGCCAAGCTGCAAAGCTTGAGAATAAGGAGCACATAGAAGTATAACAGCAGCGGTTGTTTCTACTGGACTTTCAAGTTCCTACTTTGACAGCTGGAAGAAAAGAGGTAACGGTGGAGGTGTCCTGGGGATGCGGTCAGGTAAGTGGACGCACTGAAAAGGTGAATGAGGAAGCTTAACATAGGGAGGTAGTACCAGGAAGCCTCACTAACTAATGAGAAGAGCCAGCAAGATGTCATAATAGCACCTTTACATACCTACACTTTTTGCCTCTTTATAACTTTAGTTTTCTGAGATCTAAAGCAATCCATGCTCTATGTAAAAATTAGGAAAATGGCCCATAAAAAAAGCACAGAAGAAAATTTAATAATCACCACAAATTTACCAACCAAAGATAACCACTGACAACAATTTGATGTACTTTTTTTCTAAGTACAAGTTTTAAAATCAAAATTTACGTCCTATGGTATAAACTATTTTATAACTTGATTTTTTCTTTTTGTTTAATAGTTATATTAGATAGTCCAGACATAAGAAAAAGCTTATTGAAACCCTTTCTCATGGCCAAGTCTACTCTTTTGTTCAGGGGATGGAAAGATCACTTTTGGTTTGGATGATCTGGAAGACTTCACAAATGAGTGGCATCTGAGTAGGGCCGTTAAAAATCGTAGGATTCTGAGAGGCACAGATAAGGTGAAAGGAATGGAAAGAGTAAATTTGTGAAGGTGGAAAGACCCAAGGAAGCACACAGAATCAGCTGATATACAGGGAGTACTGGGAAGTAAGGAAGGAATTTGATTGCTAAACCAAGTGTTGTGGGGAAGAAAAGGAGGGGAATACCAAGCAGGGAGTAAAAATAAAGGTAGATGAGGGCCTTTGGAATTAGGGACTAGGTCATCAGTGGAAACTTTGGAGGGAGACTTTCCAGCTCAATTGGTAGGGCTAAAACCCAGGAAACAGAAGGTTCAAAAGACTGTTTCCTATACCAAGAAGTTAGGCTGTGAAAAGAAAAACAAGAGAACATTAGCACTGGGACACTAGAGTCAGTACAAGTTTTTTTGCAAGACAGCAAAACAGAAAGGCTTGGTGTCAAAGATATCTCCTCTGAGACAGAAGAAAAGATAACAAGTGTAGATAAAGAAAGACGAATGTACTCAATCTCAATGATCTCAATTTTCTCAGCGAAGAGGAGAGATCAGTGGAGGAAATCAATAAGGGAAATGTAGTAGGACAACAGAGTAACACTGGATGTCCAGTTCAGGTTGGACAGCATGACTGTGTAGTGGGCCATGTTAATGGAGTTACTCCGTATTTCCCAGAACACTTGGAATTCCAAGGGTGTCATTTCTAAATGAGATGGTGGAGGAATCCAGGGCTGGGCACTGGCTGCAGTTCATGCAGATTAGGTATTTGTGAGAACAACAGTCAATGGCTGACCTTTGTAAATGGGTTGGCCAGGGAATGGAATGAGGCTTAAAAGAACCTAACAGACCTGGTGGGCGGGATGGGAGATGAAGGGCTTGAAGGGACTTGTGAGTATAGAATGTGGGTACCATGGGAGTGTTTGTTTTTTCTGGAGGGGGGTTGTTGGTGGTCTAAATTACAGTAATGTATTTCAATGCATATGTGTAAGGCACTATGCAATCCAGAAATGTAAAGTTCAAAGAACAAATCAACTGGCTGAAAAAAGCACAGAGTGCCTGATTTTGATAATTTGTTCTTCTAATCTCTGAATCAAACAGAAGTAAAAACATCCTGGAAAATACATCAACCTTAGCAATAATCTGACAGCTGAATCTTCAGTGAGAGTGGAGACTGGGGGCTATAACTCGGGAAGGCTTGGCTGGCAGCCACCTGGCAGTCAATTCACCGTACACTGAAAGGGATGGCTCGGGCTAATGAAGCGGTTTAAGTTACTTAAAAGCATTTAGGTTACAAACTGTAGTAGGTGGGGTATGCCAGCCATAGAAAAAGGGTGCTGCCCACAGGAAATATACAAAGAAAGTGTGTGGAGAATATCAAAACACAGGGAGATCATTTACACCAGGAAGGAGTTTACCTTTCTTAATCTCCTATAAAACTAAAACCATATATGGCACATGTCCAAACTAGCAGCTATAAATGCTCAAATGCATAAACAAAGCTTTGCATTTTTAATTATGCAACATATTGGAATGTTACTAAGCAAGAAAATGCAGTAGGTTTTTATTAAACCTACAGAATTAGAGCTAATCACTTATACAATGCAACTTAATAAGGATGGATAATGATTTGAGAAGATGCAAGACCTTAAAGTTAAAAGCTGTTAGCAAACCTCCTACTCTAAAGTCTAGGTGTAACAAATATTTCACACTAGGAGTTAAAGGGAGCAACTACAATGCTAACAAAAGGAGAAACAAATACAATACCTCTGGATTCATTATCCCTTCTTTTTTAAAACAGCTGTAAAACATGTCCATGGAAAAGACTTCACTCCAAAGATATCCATAGTATTGGCCATCATATCCCCCTGCCAAATGTCCAAAAGTAGCTGGCATATTTGTGCCTTTAAAGAAACATACATTTCAATCAATGTGATGGCAAGTGTTAATTATCAGGTTATCAGCTAGCTAAGGTTTCCCATGGGGAGTCCAGCTGTGGGAGGAAAGAGCAATAGTATCTCACCTCTAGTACTCCCTGGGTTTATGTATGCCTTTGGCAAAGATGTTTACCAGCTTCTCTCCTATGATGGATCAACCTCAGACCTGGTTTTGGCTCTAAGCTCTGGAATGCCTAACAATAGTTTCAGAGGCTGTCCACACCCAGCAAAGAGTTCAGATTTTCAGAAGTCAGTTCTTTCTTACCCCTTAGACATACCAAAAAAAAAAAACAAACCTGCTGCCATCAACTCGATTCCAACTCATAGCAACCCTATAGGACACAGCAGAACTGCCTGATAGTTTCCAAAGGAGTGCCTAGTGGATTTGAACTGCTGACCTTTTGGTTAGCAGAGGTAGCTCTTAGCCACTATGCCATCAGGGTTTCCTTAGACATATATGTGTCTTATAAATAATATAAACCCTATTCTTTGTCATACCTCTTTATATCTAAAATGTGTCAGCAAGGCACATACCTTAGGTTGATAATTACTAAAAAAGAACTCTTCACTTGAAACGTTAAAAAGATTTTACCAGTTTAGTCTACGTCTCAAAAACAAAAACAAAAATAAAACCAGTTGCCATTGAGTTTATTTTGACTCATGGTAACCCCATATATTGCAGAGTAGAATTGCACTCCACAGGGTTTTCAAGGTTGTGACCTTTCAGAAGCAGATCACCAGGACTGTCTTCTAAGGCATCTCTAGGTAGGTTCGAACCACCAACCTTTTGGTTAGTAGTCAAGTGCTTAATCTTTTGCACAACCCAGGGACTCCAGTCTACTTCAAGGGTACTTTTAAAAGGAGCTACAGTGTCCTGAGGCACAAAGTTGCTCTATGGTCCACTATAAACACATCATAAAAGAAAGTGAAGAACTAGATTGATTCAATTGACTATCCTTATCTTTATTATCTCTATAAATATGGCTGATTCATTTTAATAACAATTTCCTTAGTGAAAAAAATTCTCCTTGCCAACTACATAGACACGCTCAACTACATGCTGGTTTAAAATTAAGTATAAGTGACATACACACGCACACAAACGAATCTCAGGTTAGAAACTGCAAATCAAACTGACTGAACTGATCTCAGAATCAGAAACAAGGTAGAAGTTTGTGCTTCTCTTTACAAACGTCTTTTTTTCCAAATCAGAGGGAAGTTCATGGTGCAGATAGGGAAGGAGAAGTCAAATGGGTGTTACCAAATGTGAATGGCTCTCCCTGCTCTGGGGTGGAGGCCAATTGTGCAAGCCTGATTACACTAAAATGCTGCAAAGCTGGACCTACCTTTCCTTCAAGCACATTTGGCAGGATAACTCATAAGGACATAGTATGTTTATCTTAAAGTCATGACCTGGTTACAGAAATCAGAAACAAATGAAATTAGGTAAGCTAGTGGACAACTCTACCTTCTCTGGCGGTGTTAGGAGGATGCCCTATGCTTCACAGGAAAAATGAACCCAAACCTTAGTATTTACATACCTGGAGTAGCAGAAACTCCTAAAATTTCTGTGCAGTATTTGGCATATTCACTTGCAGCATCCAGTGATATGTTGGTATGGAGAGACTGATCAACCTTGCTTAAAACAATCTGGCGTAGCGTCAGAAGACCTAGTAACATAAGAATGTTTGGGCATGTTTTAGAGAAGAGAGAATTGTGTGCTAACACCACAAGATCACAGATTTCAAAACTGATTCCAGCAGCACTCATCGCAAAATGGGAGCAAGACATCTCATTCTATTTAAGATTCAAAATCTTAAATTTAAAATTGAAATATAAATTTAAAATACCACAGGGTTTCTTTCTCCAATGTATTAGCACTCTTGGGGTACCATTATTAAAGGACAAGTAAGTTTTTTTTTTTTTTTTTTATTGTACTCCAGGTGAAGGCCTACAGAACAAATAGTCTCCCATGAAACAGTAGCACACACACTGTTCCACGACATTGGCCAACAACCCCACAACATGTCAACCCTCTAACCTCTCAACCCCTTTTTTTGGTGAAAATACACATAGCCAAAGACACACCACCTCAAAAACCTCTACATGCACAGCTCAGTGACATCGATCACGCCTCTCCAATTGTGCCGCCACCCTCACCCAAGACGAAGGCCCACAGAACAAAATAGTCTCCCACCCAACAGTTACTACAAATGTTGCCCTGTGACAGTGGTCAACAATCTCACAACACATCAACAATATCCTCACTCAACCCTGGGCTCCCCACCACCAGCTTCCCCATCCTCCCCTGCCCCCCAGCCCCCGTCACTGGACTACTGTACCCCATCAGTCCCATCCAGTTCTACCGGGCTGTCCACTTCCAGGCCGAACGGTGAACCTTGGAGATAACCCCACCACTGAGCCAAAACGGTGTCTGGGGGCCACACTCTCGGGGCTTCTCCAGTCTCCTTTAGGCCAGTAAATCTGGTCTTTTTTGTGAGTTAGAATTATGTTCCACATCCTTCTCCAGCTCTGTCCAGAACCCTCTGTTGTGATCCCGGTCAGAGCAGTCAGTGGTGGTAGTCGGGCACCATCCAGCTGCACTGGACCCAGTCTGGTGGATGCCCTGGTAGCTGTGGACAACCAGTCCTTCGGACTAATCTTTTCCCTGTAACCTGCTCTCTTCATTCTCCCTTGCTCCCGAAGGGATGAGACCAGTGGAGCATCCCAGATGGCCGCTCACAGGCTTTTAAGACCTCAGACACTACTCACCAAGGCAGAATGCAGAGCATCGTCTTTATAAGCTGTGTTATGCCAATTGAGCTAGATGTTCCCCAAGACCATGGTCCCCACAGCCCTCTGCCCAGCAATTCAGTCCCTCAGGGAGTTTGGATGAAGGACAAGTAAGTTTTATAGATGAACATGTCAGCAATTCTGCATTAAGCAATTCTAATTTATTTTCCTTTCTAAAATTTCAAGTCATACCTGTGTTGACCAGTCTAGAAGCAACAAGTTTTTCAAGCAGATCATCCGTAATAGGACTTCCATCTTTATAATGTTTTGACAGTCTTCGGAGAGAATCAATGTCCCATACCCAATTTTCAAGCATTTGTGATGGCACCTCTACAAAGTCAGTTTCCACATTTGTTCCACTAAATCGTGCAAAATCAGTCTATCAAGCAAACATAGGAGGTATTTTTGAAAGGACAGAATGAAAATTACATATGCAATCAATTATAATTAAGACTCACCAAAACTTAAATCAGAGTCAGGGTCAACTGTTCCTTGAACAGAGGGTTAAAAAGACCACAAATTTAAATGAAAATAAAATACAGCAGCCAAGCAGCGTGAAAAATAACCCTCAAATACTCTATATTAAAGAAATATTTCATTCCTTTGAATCACAGACAAACTTGGAGCAATCATCAGAAAATCATAACTGAAAAAATATAGCATAAGCTACAACAATCCTTAAGCTTTGAAAGTAAAAGTATTTCTAAAGAACTTTCCAAAAACAAAGAGATCCATAATTTAAGACAAAAATATTTCTCTCTAGCTGCCCCTTGCATTTGCTTAATACATGCCTTTTTTGGGGGACTCATCACTCTACTGCTTAACTACTCAAACCAAACCAGTTGTTGTTGAGTCGATTCTGACTCGTGGCGACATCATGTGTTTCAGAGTAGAACTGCGCTCCACAAGGTTTTCAATGGCTGTGATCTTTCAGAAGTAGAAAGCTAGGCCTTTCTTCCAAGGTGCCTCTGGGTGGATTGGAACCACTATGCTTTCAGTTGGTAGCCAAGTGTTTAACTGTTTGCGCCACCCAGGGACTCCACGTAACTAATCAGTTTCAATAAAAATCAGAGTTAGATTACAATATTACAGACTGATACTCTCTTTGTGTGTGATGTGCCTAAACTTTAAATAAGTCATTTCTATAACATGGTTGTAGAAAGCCTGAGTTCTCTCTCTCAAATTGGGTAGAAGAGGATACCTTAAGATAAGAAACCATTTCAGTGGGAATCAGGGCTGTAAATTAGTTGGTGAGCAGGGTGAGGTAAAATGGTATAGGAAAAGAGAAATAAAGAATATGCTCAGAAGTTAAAACACTCTTGGAAAAATAAAGGGCTTATATTGAGGTCCTAGGAAAGAATAATAAGAGTTTAAAAAAAAAAAGGAAAGTTCAGTAAAATGTTGAGTCAGATGTCAGAAAAGCTCTTAAGTACGAAGCTGGGGAATCACTAGAACAAGCTAGTGGTTTTTAACCTGCACACCATCCACAGAACATCTGTACAACTGTCACTGGCAGAGAAGACTTAGCATTCACCCCAACAGGTCAAGTGCAGAATGGGGGTCATCGTTATGTTGTCTTTCTCTGTCTCTGTCCTGTTTTCCTCATCAGATGCTTTACATCCCAATCTTCTCTCCCTGACTTCATCATCCCTTGGGCTTTGAACGCAGGGGAAAGGGAAGAGGGACTTAGCTACCAGAGAATGCAGCAGATGGCATGTTGAATCAGCAGCAAACAACCATTCTGTTTTTGGCCCAGGGCAGAGGCACAGATGTCAATGCCATCTCACATTCTGCCTTCCTTTCTATGCAAAAAAAGTGTTTTGCTTGACTTCCCATTATAACTGTGCTGATTCTAGATATGAAGAGCTGCAAATACTGAAGAGCCAAGGGAAACTAAATTCACTAGAAGCTGGAATTAAACCACCTCTGTTGAGGACATCCCAGTAAAAAATTCTTACAGGGAAAGAGGCAAGGATCCCTGAATTTTTGGTAGATTATCTTCTAACAACCTACACTATAGACTTACCCAGGACTTGGGATGGTAGTGATATTTGTAATGCTAACTACATACTTTTCTAAAGTATTTTTAGTTTTTAAAATAGGTACTAAGAGAGCAAATAAAGGCAAAATCATACCATCTGCTACCACTGTACAACAGTTTGACAAAAATATAAACTTCATAATCCTGCTTGTGTATTTGAAAAACAGTAATTTTTCAGAGTTAGTATTTGCAGATGAGGGTGAAAAATCAAGCCCAAATAACAACAAAAAAGTGTATGTTTGTGTGTATAGAGGGGAGTAGGTTCAGTACCCAGAGAAAACATGAACAAATGAATAACTCACATGGTGGAGTTAAAATTGAACAAAATAAGAACCAACACAGTTATGTCATGCAGAGTAGAGAAGAGAGGGCTTATTCTATCCAAAAGTCATCTTGCAGTGGCGGGGAGGAGGAGGGAGAACACAGCAAATGAACGAACACATCAACAATGTCTTCTAAAGAACAAAAGGAAATGTTTGCAGGGAATAAAAGCTAAAAATAACCCTACTGCTTACCAATTTCCCGATAGTCACACTGCTTCTCTGTGTGCCCACCCTTTAGGCAATATCATTTAAATATTTTTCAAATGAGGAGGACAAAGAACCTACAAAATTCAAACCTTCAATTTCTAGCAAATAACTAAATTCTAAAGAGAAAGGAATCCACAGTCAGCCACTGTGTATGCCCACACAGAAACCACAGGCAAGACTTAGGATCTAGCAGCCTCGCAGGCAAATAATACGGCTGCTAAACAATTACTCATTCCTCCCAGCCACCAGATATCACTATAAAGTTTTTAAACTGCAACCCAATGAGCCCTAAAGTACATTATATGGTTTTCAATATGTGCAATTTGAGGGTCTTTAACATAGAAGCTTTGTGGGCTATGGTAACTACTGGTGCTAATATCTATCTCCCACATAAGGTGGAGTATTCTAAAATAAACATCACAAAATAATCCGATTAACAAATCATTTTGCCGATGACACGTGAAAAAATCTTACGGCATTATTGCTGTAGAAAATATTCTGACAAAGCCTAGAGAACAATGTAAGCTTAGATTCCTGTTTGCTTAGAAGTTCCTGAGAGGAAGAAAGTTGTCTGAAGATGAGATTTTTCCTTATCTTTTTAAACAGACAATAGGATGCCTAAAACATACTCCATTACAGATTTTTAAATACAACTGAATCTTCAACAGATGACTTGATGTTATATACAAAGAATAACTTTCTCATTTCATACAACATAGTATGAGCTGGAACAAAATTATATAAAGTTCAAAAAGTCTTATGTAAGCTTTTATGTTTAAATGCCAAACTCTTATGGGTTACTGTTCTAATTAAGAGACCAGTTTCTTTCAGTGGTTGCAACTAAGCGTTATTTTCACTACAGCAAATCCTAATTCAAAGGAAAGGTCGCTGCTGAAATCAGTAAGTGTATTGTGTTTAGGAAAAAGAACAGGCCTCAGGAGAGCTGACCTTGGTTCTTCAGGGTGATCCACTATTGATTTCTTAGCAGTTATTCCGTATTGTGATCTGTCTGATCTATCCCTATATCCAAGGATGATGGAGAAATTTATGTAACAAACCAAGGCAATAAAAAAGAAAGATAAAAAAAGTGGCCACTACCCCTAGACTTTGTCATAAATAACAAAAAAAACAAAAAAACAAAAACAAAAACAAAAAAACCCATTGCTGTCGAGTCAATTCTGACTCATAGCAACCTGTAGGACAGAGTAGAACTGCCCCATACAGTTTCCAAGGAGCTCCTGGTGGATTCAAACTGCTGACCTTTTGGTTAGCAGACGTAGCTCTTAACCACTATGTCACCAGGGTTTCCTTATCATAGAGGATTAAAATGTCATACTTCCAACTTCACACATATCTAATGATCACTGGAGGTAATAGTAGTAATAAAGAGAACATGAGTAACACTTTGTTAACTTTATAAATCTCTGCAACAGAAAACCTTATGAATAGTAGCAGAAAGACTGTGAGGATGGCTCAGGGAGGACCGGGTAGTGTTTCATTCTGTTGTACAGAGGGTCACTATGAGTTGGAGCCAACTCAATGGCACCTAACAAGAAGAAGAAAAAACAGTTCAAGCGGTCAGTATTGCCACTATCATTTAAAAGACATGTAAAACAACATACAATCAGCAGAAGTATTGAATATTGCATCTTAAATTCCTAGTCTCATCCCTAAATTGGCTATACATTCTTATGTTGTGTTGTTAGGTGTCGTCGAGTTGGTTCCAACTCATATCGACCCCATGCACAACAGAACGAAATGCCTGGTCCTGCTTTATCCTCACAACAGCTGCTATGTTTGAGCCCACTGTTGCATCCACTGCTGTCACTCCATCTCTTCTGAATCCCGCTTGAAATTCTGGCAGTTCTCTGTTGATGTACTGCTGCAACTGCTTTTGAATGATCTTCAGCAAAATTTTACTAGTGTATGACAGTAATGATATTGTTTGATAATTTCTGCATTCCGTTGGATCACCTTTCCTTGGAATGGGCACAGATATGGATCTCTTCCAGTCAGTTGTCCAGTCTTCCATTTTGGTCTTCCAAATTTCTTGGCATAGACAAGTGAGCACCTCCAGTGCTGCATCCATTTGTTGAAACATCTCAGTTGGTATTCCTCCAATTCCTGCAGCCTTGTTTTTTGTCAGTGCCTTCCGTGCATCTTGGACTTCTTCCTTTAGTACTATTGGTTCTTAATCATATGCTACCTCCTGAAATTGCTGAACATTGATCAATTCTTTTTGGTAAAGTGACTCTGTGTATTCCATCTTCCTTTGAGGCTTCTTGTGTCATTCAATTTTTTGCCCAAAGAATTCAATATTGCAACTTGAGGCTTGATTTTTTTCTTCAGTCCTTTCAGCTTGAGAAATGTCCAGCGTGTTCTTGCCTTTTGGTTTTCTAACTCCAGGTCTCTGTACATTTCATTATAATACTTTACTTTGTCTTCTCATGCTGCTCTTTGAAATCTTCTGCTCAGCTCTTTAACTTCATCATTTCTTCCGGTTGTTTCAGCCACTCTACATTCAACAGGAACATTCAGAGTCTTTTCGGATATCCATTTTGGTCTTTTCCTCCTTTCCTGTCTTTCTAATGACCTTTTGCTTTCTTCATGTACAATGTCCTAAATGTCATCTTAAAACTCGACTGGTCTTCAGGCATTAGAGTTCAATCCATCAAACCTGTTCTTGAAATGGTCTCTAAATTTAGGTAGGATATACTCAAGGTTGTACTTTGGCTTTTGTGGATTTGTTTTAATTTTCTTTAGGTTCCACTTGAACTTGCATATGAGCAATTGATGATGGTCTATTCCACAGTCGGTTCCTGGTTTTGTTCTGACTTAGGATATTAACCTTCTCCATTGTCTCTTTCCATAGATTCAGTTGATTTGATTCTTGTGTATTCCATCCGGCAAGGTCCATGTATATAGTCACTGTTTATGTTGTTGAAGAAAGGTATTTGCAATGAATAAGTCGTTTTGCAAAATTCTACCATGCGATCTCTGGCGTCATTTCTATCACCAAGGCCATATTTTCCAACTACCAATCCTTCCTGTTTCCAACTTCGGTATTCCAATCACTAGCAATTATCAATGCATCTTGACTGCATGTTTGATCAATTTCAGACTGCAGAATAAGGACTGGGAAGAAGGACCTGGGGACCTATTTCTGAAAACACTGGCCAGTGAAAACCTTATGGATAGCAGCAAAACACTGTTTGATACAGTGTCAGAAGATGAGCCTCTCAGGTTGGAAGGCACTCAAAATAATACGACTAGGGAGGAGCTGCCTTCTAAAGGTAGAGTCAACCTTAATGACACGGATGGAGTCAAGCTTTCAGGACCTTCATTTGCAGATGTGGCACAACTTAAAATGAGAACACCTGCAAACATTCATTAGTAATTGGAACGTGGAATGTACCAAGTATGAACCATGTAAAATTGGAAGTCATCAAAAATGAAATGGAACACATAAAGATTTATATCCTAGGCATCGGTGAGCTGAAATGGACTGGTATTAGCCATTTTGAAGTGGACAATCATATGGTCTAATATGTCGGGAATGACAAATTGAAGTGGGATGGTGTTATGTTTATCATTAAAAAGAACATTTCAAGATCTACCTTGAATTACAACACTGTCAGTGATAGGATAATATCCACACACCTACAAGGAAGACCAGTTAATACAACTATTATTCAAATTTACATACCAACCACTAATGCCAAAGATGAATCAAGATTTTTATCAACATTCCTATGTACTTACTTAAATTGCTTCTTTTTAGATAAAAACAAATAAAAGTATCAAACTCAGATATTAAGAAAGTCTGGGAGTATGTCTTATTTATCACCATATCTTCAAAATACAGCATGTGCCCAGAAAGTAGTAGCTACTCAATAAATATTTGTAAAATGAATATAGCTGTAAGGAGAATTTTTCTATATGAAGACCCAGTCTTAAACAACTTTAAGATATTTTCTCTTATCATACTTGACCTGACTTCTTAGCCAACCTTCAACCTAACTTCACCTCTTAATATTGAATTTTTATCATTTTAACTTAATAATATTGTTTTTAATTTTTTATCTTTGCATTTCATGTCACTCAAACTAAATTCTTAACATTCAAGCTACCATATTTTTTCTTTCTATTAAACCCCATCCTACCAGAACTAGTATGTCAGACATACTAGATAACTAAAAACTCTGTTTTTAAGGAATCAACTAAACATCTCTCTCATTTAAAAATTATTTTTCTAATTATTAAAAAAAAAATATGTGGAAAATACAGTAAGCAAATCAAAGAAATAAATACCTCCCTGACATGGTTTGAATTATGTCCCCCATAAAATGTGTGTAGCAATTTGGCTGGGCCATGATTCTCAGAATTGTGTGCTTGGCCTCCATTTTGTGATTGTAATTTTATGTTAAAGAGGATTAGGGTGGGATTGTAACATCACTCTTACCCAGGTCACATCCCTAATCCAATGTAAAGGGAGTTTCCCTGGGGTGTGGCCTGCATGACCTTTTATCTCTTGTAAGAGATAAAAGGAAAGGGAAGCAAGCAGAGAGTAGGGGACTTCATACCACCAAGAAGGAAGCACCGGGAGCAGAGTGCATCCTTTGGACTTGAGGTTCCTGTGCAGAGAAGCTCCTAGTTCGGGGGAAGACTGATGATGACGAGGACCTTCCTCCAGAGCTGACAGACAGAGAAAGCCTTCCCCTGGAGCTGATGCCCTGAATTTGGACTTCTAGCCTACTAGAATGTGAGAAGATAAACTTCTCTTTGTGAAAGCCATCCAGTTGTGGTATTTGTTAGAGCAGCACTAGATAAGTAAGACACTCCCCAAACAGAAATAAACATTGCATAGATCACCACATTTTGGTTTATAACTTTAGAAGTTATTCTATGTACACATGTATGTATGTGCTTGTGTGTATATAAATAAGCAAGTAAATTAAAAAAAAAAAAAAGAAAGGAAATTCTGAGAGAAATTATTTCTGAAGTTAAAGCAAAAAAAATTGAACAGTGCACAAGGGTTGGGGTTAGGTAGTTAGGATGATCATCAGAAAAGGTTCCAAGGTTGTTAAGATGTACTCCAGGACCTAAACGTCAGTGGTCAACTAGATAAACTCATTCGTTCCACACAAATGTAAGTGAGATTGATTTAGAGGGGATGCCATTTCAGAAACTTAGGAGAAAGAAGTCCATTTAACAGGAATACATATGTAGGAAATCAAATTCAGACCATATAACTTGCTGCTATCTTTAGTGCATGGAATGAGAGAACAAAGAATGGTTATAGGCAATAGAGTAGAGTTGTTAAGAGAATGATGCGTGATCTTAGACAACTCATCTAACCCTTCTGAGTCTCAGTTTTTTTCACTTGGAAAATGGGAAAACAATAGTACCTACCTACCTACCTCAGAGAGTACTGAGAATAAAATGAATGAGTGAATGTAGAGCACTGTATATGGTGCCTGGCACATGGTAAGTACTCAGTGAATCTTGGCTGCTATTATTCTTCTTAGCCTGCCCAGCCTGCCCAACCAGATATGGTCTTGGCTGGTCTGACCAAGCTTGCCTCTGCCTCCTCCAGGTATCTATTCCTTGGTGTTAATGCTGAAGATAAACAGCATCATTTTCTCTTCAACTAATCCCCCACCTACTCCGAAACTCTAAGCTTCTTATTATGTTCTCACTTTGGGAATCAAACTTCCACAGATCTTTACTCACAATACATGGAGTGTTTAAGCATTTGTGAATTCTCCTAAACCTGAAGTGGCAGTATGTTATCTCGTGGCAATTATTGTTACTGTTATTATTATTTTAAAGTTTTGAATTATGTGGTATTTATTGACCTAAAAAGAGTCGAATTAAGCACAGCGGTTAAGAGTTATGGCTGCTAACCAAAAGGTTGGCAGTTCAAATCTACTAGCTCCTCCTTGGACACCCTAGGGGGTAGTTCTACTCTGTCCTATAGGGTCGCTATGAGTCAGAATTGACTGTGCAGCAATGGGTTTTTTATGGGTATAGTTATAAAACTACTTCAAACACGTATAGCACTTTATGATTTCCTGAGTGGCTTCTCACACATTATTTTAACTCCCCAGCACCCAGGGAAGTGGGTACGAGAATCACTGTTGTCCCCATTTTACGAACAAGAAAAATGAGATGGTTTAGAGAGGTTAAATAACTTGCCAAAAGTCACATAGCTAGGTCCACAAATATACAAATAATTTCTAATCCAATGCTCATGTCATAATACCAGCGTGCCTTTCTGACTAATACAGTGAAGTTTATTTACAACAGTATCTAAGTCAAAATATTTAGGGCAGACAAAATGCTTCTGACTAGATTAACAGATTTGAAATCACATAAAGTTTTACTGCTCCTCCATTTTTTTTTTTAATTAAGAAGACTTCATTGTAATTCTGATGTATTGCCTGAAAATAATTATCCCTAATAGTTCAAAACCGATGACTGCTCTTAATACACAAACCAATATAGATGTTACAATGGAGGCTATTAAAGCGATATGACTCCCCTATTCTACAGAAGTATGAAAGGCCAGTGACTACTGACAGCCCAAACTGCAATAAAGCCAGGAAACAGGAATAGATACTAGAGATACTACCTCTTGATTGCTATCTTCAAAATTATATACCCTGTAGTGTAAACATAAGAAAATATGGGTGAAACTCATCTCTTAAAGGATGAGATAGTAGACAGTTCGAACTAGTGCATCTACATGTCTGAAAACTGGATGTTCCTGCCAACACATTTAAATACTACTGGCTCAAACAGGCTCTTCTGGCCATCACACCTATAAACTGCCACAGTGGCGAATTCAAATACTGAGCTGCCATATCTTGAAACCAAACTACTGAATATGTCTGGTAATTTTTTAATTCATTATATATGTTTCTCAGATAGATAAGTCAAAAGTATTACTGAACACAGAAACTATTAAACTCTTTATTCCCTACTATCCAGTATAGGTCACTACAAAAGGTTTTGTAATTATTATAAAGCTGCAAATATATGGATCTATGCCTATTACATTTAAGACAAAAGTAGTGACCACTGGTTCCAATTATGGCTATAACCTTAAAAATTCTTACAACATTAACAGAACATCTGAAAGGCTTAATAGACAAATAAGATATTATTCAGAGATAACCGCATGAGAAGATGATCAAGCAAAGGTCTGAACTAACACTATTCATCAATATGACACATTTTGTGCTCATGAATGAGGTTAGGCAAAACTCCAAGAATTGAATATAGTCTACTGTTTCCAGAGTGAGACATCAAACTAGGGAATGTAATATATATAGCTCAGTCACAAGTCAAACAGCTCTAAAATGTCACAGTACCAAGCAAATATTTTCCAGTAGCAAAGTGTCTATCTCAAAGGATCAAAAATAATATGAGAAATAAGATTATAAAAGAGTTCTGCAGAACTGCACTGTGAATACATGATAAGCATATATAAGTTTATAAGAGGACTGTACCTGAAAACAACAACAGGCATCAAGTGCACTGAAAACCCTATTTGAAGATCACTATTATTTTCATAACCCTGGTGGTGCACTGGTTAAAGTGATCAACTGCTAACTGAAAGGTTGATGGTTTGAATCCACCAGCAGCTCTGCAGGAGAAAGATGTGGCAGTCTGCTTCCATAGAGATTTACAGCCTTGGAAACCCTATGGGGTCACTATGAGTTGTAATCGACTCTACAGCAGTGGGTTTGGTTTTTGGAGTGGCTATTATTTTAATAGATGTGATCAAGATATCAAATCACTTCCTTGTGAAATCACCAGTCTAAAACCAACATCCAAATAAGGAGGAAATGTGCTACAATGCAGGAATTCTTAACTTGGGATCTATCACGGGCTGGGCTTCAAGGAACCTATGAGCTCTTCGGAATTGTGTGTGGAAGTTTGGGTGTATGAGTGTATGAACATTTTTCTGGAAGAGGTATCCAGAGTTTTACTCAGATTTTTAAAAGGGTCTTCAGATATAAAAAAGTAAGGAACCACTGTTCTAAAAGCAGGCTGTTTCTTCTCTATGTACAAACACATAACTTGATCTTCAGTAATCAAAATAAGATCCCATAAGCCTGAAATTAAGAAAAGTATTTGAATTTCCTGAAATACTCAAAGACATTTTAGAAAAATGAAAACTGGGCCAATCCTAACGAAAGGAAATGCCAGCCACAAAATGGACACTGACAGATGTCTAATATACTGACTATTTCAGGAACACCAGGGCTGTGATAACAGACTTTAAAATTATCTACGAAAGAAAATGTTAGATTATTTTGAAAGTTTTTCTCTCCTCGGATTAAAGAGATAGTAGAAATGACTATATTAGGACTTATTTATCTGGACAGATTCTTATACTGTTCCCCTGTTATGGACTGAATTGTGCCCCTCAAAAATATGTGTTTTAAATCCTAAACCCCTATACTTGTGGATTTAATTCAATTTGGGAATAGGACTTTCTTTGTTAGCTAATAAGATCATATCAGTGTAGGGGGTGTCTTAAACCAATCACCTTTGAGAGAAAGAGCAAATTAGACACAGAGCAGGAAACAAATGGAGAGGAAGATACATGCCACGTGAAGATCGCCAAGAAACCGAGGAACAAAAGCTATAGAGACAAGGACCTTCCTCCAGAGCCAATAGAGAAAGGCTTCCCCTAGAGCTGGTGCCCTGAATTTGGACTTCTAGCCTCCTAAACTGTGGGAGAAAACATCTCTGTTCATTAAAGCCACTCATTTGTGGTATTTCTGTTACAGCAGCAGTAAGATTAAGACATCCTCTGTCTTTTAAATAAAAGATGGAAGCACCAGAATATAAAGATAAAATGTTGAAAGAATTACAACAGTTTCTCAACAAATGGGGTAGTGTTATTTCGGAAATGAGTGGGCATATTTTTGTTATTACAATGATTAGGGATCACTGTGGGGGCTAGCAACGTCCAGGACTGTCCTACATGTGTCAGGACAACAAAAAATTGCTCCATAGTCTGCATGTTTTTCATGTCCTGTTGAACATTCATAAAAATGAAAAAATCTTTTATAATTAAGTGAGCCTCGTAACTAACTCCATTGTTAATATTTCTGCAAAGTATTTTTTATACAATTTTAATTTCCAAGACTACAACTAGTGGGATCTGCTGTATAAATCGAAGTTAGATCCATTTTTTTATTTGGAAGTTACACAGTTTTGGAAAACTATGTCACCATTTGTAATACCATTCTTGGATTTGCACTGATAATTCAAACTACTTGTCCGTAGTTGTTACTGATGCGTTCAGGGTTATTTATATGTACTTCAAACCCTTGAATACTTCATGCATTACTGCATAGTCATACCCAGCCATTACCATTTGAAAAACATAATACATTTATTTCTTTTGCATTCAGTGAAGACCCTATATTGATTTTAAAAAGTGGAAAAAGGATACTAAGAAAAACTAGTAAAATCTGAAAAGAATTATGGGGTTTAATTTGGAGTAATATACCAAAGTTGGTTTCTTAATTGTGTCAAGTGTAATAAAGCCATGTAAAATGTCAACAATAGGGGAAACTATAGGAGTATAAGGAAAATCACTATAAATCTAAAACTATTCTAAAATAAAAAATGTTATTTTAAAAAAAGTTTACTTTAGAGATTTATTGTTGTTGTTGTTATTAGGTGCTGTCATGTCAGTTCTGACTCATAGTGACCCTATGTACAACAGAATGAAACACTGCTCAGTCCTGCGCCATCCTCACAATTATTGTTATGTTTGAGTCCATTGTTGCAGTCACTGTGTCAATCCATCTCGTTGAGGGTCTTCCTCTTTTTTGCTGACCCTCTACTTTACCAAGCATGATGTCCTTCTCCAGGGACTGGTCCCTCCCAGTAACATGTCCAAAGTATGTGAGACAAAGTCTCACCATCCTTGCTTTCAAGAAGCTCTCTAGCTGTATTTCTTCCAAGACAGACTTGTTTGTTCTTCTTACAGTCCATGGTATATTCAATATTCTTCACCAACACCATAATTCAAACGCATCAATTCTTCTTTGGTCTTCCTTATTCATTGTCCAGCATATGCATATGAGGCGACTGAAAATATCATGGCTTGGGTCAGGTGCCCCTTAGTCCTCAAATTGACGTCTTTGCTTTTTAACATTTTAAAGAGGTCTTTTGCAGCAGATTTGCCAAATGCAATATGTCATTTGACTTCCTGACTGCTGCTTCCATGGGTGTTGACTATGGATCCAAGTCGAATGAAATTCTTGACAACGTCAATATTTTCTCCATTTATCATGATGTTGCTTATCAGTCCAGTTGTGAGCATTTTTGTTTTCTTCATGTTAAGGTATAATCCATACTGAAGGCTGTAGTCTTTCACCTTCATCAGTAAGTGCTTAAAGTCCTCTTTGCCTTCAGCAAGCAATGTTGTGTCATCTGCATATCACAGGTTGTTAATGAGTCTTCCACCAATCCTGATGTCACATTCTTCTTCATATAGTCTAGATTCCCGGATTCTTTGCTTAGCATACAGACTGAATAAGTATGGTGAAAGGATGCAAGCCTGATGCACAACTTTCTTGATTTTAAACCATGCAGTATCCCCTTGCTCTGTTTCAACTACTGCCTCTTGTTCTATGCACAGGTCCCTCATGAGCACAGTTAAGTGCTCTGGAATTCCCATTCTTCCCAGTGTTATCCATAATTTGTTATGATCCACACAGTCAAATGTCTTTGCATATTTAATAGAACACAGGTAAACATCTTTCTTGTTCTCTCTGATTTCAGCCAGGATCCATCTGACATCAGGAATGATATCCCTCGTTCCATGTTCTCTTCTGAATTTGGCTTGAATTTCTGGCAATACTCTGTCGATACACTGCTGCAACCACTTCTGAATGATCTTCAGTAAAATTTTACTTGTGTGTGATATTAATGATATTGTTGGATAATTTCACCATTCTATTGGATCACCTTTCTTTGGAATAGGCACAAATATGGATCTCTTCCAGTTGGTTGGCCAGGCAGCTGTCTTCAAAATTTCCTGGCATAGATGAGTGAGCACCTCCAGTGCTGCAACATGCCAGCCACCACAGTATGACAAACTGACAGGCATGTGGTGGTTAGAGATTCACAGAGATTCTAAATTTGGAAAACTGTCCCTCCATTTCTGTTAATATCAGTATATTCAAACTATTAGGTTACACTACTCAACCCTTCCATATGTCAAAAATGGTTAAATATTAGCAAGTTACACGGTTCAACCTAAAATAGTTTGAGAACAGCTTACTAGACTGTGCTACAAAGTTTCACTGTCAGAACTAGAGAGAGATCAGCTGCAATCCATTGCACATATCCTTCACCCCGGAAAATTCTCTGCATGATTAGATTATCTATTATTTTAATGTGAGGCTAATAAAGGGGGTGCTACCAAATATTTATTATAAAAAAAGGAGTAAAGGGCCTAAGAGAGTTGAAAATCAGTGAACTAAACAAAGCGTTAATAAGCAGAAGGGACAGACTATATCTGCGATTATCTGTTAAGCTCACACCAAATTCCTGTGGAGAAGAAAAGAATTAAAAGAAAAAATCTATAGTTATTTGTAACTCATCCCCAGTGATAGTCTTTTTTTCCTTTTCCATAGGCCAGTATTCAAAAAGCTCTTTCATCGGTGGATTAACCTCTGAGTGAAAATATGTTGTGAAAGACGACATGATTAGAAAAAAATTGTGTTTCTGCAGAGGGTCTATGAAATTCTTGAACATGTTCAGTTTCTGAAAAAACACATTAAGTGGAGAAACTTGGTGAGAAAAAAAAAAAAGGCTGGAAAAGCAAGAGGAAATTTGTGGGCTTACCATAAAAAATCACTCACCTGTGCACAAATCTGATGCATGACATGGCCAAACTCATGGAAATAAGTCCTCACCTCATCGTGCCTCAGGAGAGAGGGACGACCTGCTACTGGCTGTGAGAAGTTCACCACAAGGGCAGCCACAGACATCATCCGACTCCCATCAGGGAGAAGGCAGCCAGGCTGGAGACCAAAGCAGGCTGCGTGGTTGTATTTTCCTTCCCTAGGAACCAGAAACATATCTGTGAGGTACGTAACTCTTCTCTAACAACAATGGCATGGCCTCTCTCAGTTGCCAAGCCATATCAGATACATTTCATTCACCTTTTGGAAAACAGGTCAGTGTTTTGTTAAAATGGAAAAACTAAAACTAAACAAAGAAATAAAAAACCCACCATCACTTCCCTTGAGTTATAGCTCCACAGTTTCCTTTGTTGAAAAATTTTAATGTGAGAATTAAGATGCATACCACACCTAGCTCACAGCTAAATATCCAACTTATTTTAATGAGCTCCTGTTTATGTTCTTCAAATATGGAGTCAATTCACTTTTCACTAAATACTATTGAAGCAAATTTGAAATGAAAAATACGGTTTTGATTTGTCAGGTAGTTTTTTCTTTAAATTAGAATTGATAAAAAAAACCTTAATTCCAGACAATGAGGTTTTTCCTTTTATTTAAAGAGGGAAGTACTTCTACTCACAATTAAATGAGCTCCTTTATGAGCTAGACAGGCTTTTTGGAAACAGGATCCTTTTAGTTAGCCTGAAAAAGCAAAAATTGTACTACAGAGTCTTCTGTTCTTGACCAATGTGGTATCAGTGATGGTCTCCTCAAAAGCTATAGGTGATTAGACTTCATTCTTGGAGTAGGTTTACTTCTATTTTTGTGGTCAGAAAACTAACAGTGTATTGGGGCTTTGAGGAGGGTTTTTTAGTTTGCTTTTAGTTGGTATATTTTTTTCTGTACTGTTTTTCTTGGTGACTCTAATTACTTTCTGTTTTTTTCCTGCTGATGCTCTTCAAGTTAAAGAGAAACTAGTCTTTTTCCAGCTCTCTATTAATATTTATAAAATTGTGAAGCGTGTTGGTCCTACCTTTACAACAGTAACAAAAACAGCAGCAGCAACAATAACCACAAAAGCATGCTTGACCATCTGCAAATACAACTTTTCTTAAACTGATCAGACAGCTGAGGTTAAGGGTAATCACCTAATCTACAATCTAAAACAAGTGCCTCCAAGGAGAGAGAGGAAACCAGCACTTCCTTACCTGAGGCAGACACTGCACAACACCAGTGAGAAGAATTTTTAATAAATTACTAAAGGCTAACAGCTGCTAAACTGTTAAATTACTAATAATTTATTAGTTAAATTACTAATAACTATTTTAGAAATGCATAGAGGTGATGGCTGTACAATATAGTGAATGTAATTAATGTCACTGAATTATACACTTAAAAATGGTTAAAATGGCAATTTTTTATTATATGTATTTTACCACAATAAAATTTAAAAAAAAAACAACCAAAAAACAGAAAGGTAACAAAAAAAATTACTAGTAATTAAAAATTATCAGAGAGAACAGAGAAGAGGGGGGTGTGGGTAAGGGAAATGTTGCGTCCATTTTCAGGTTCTTCTCCACAGACCCCAACGAGTGCACATAAAAAGACTGGGGCAGTTGAGAGCCCTGAGGAAGCATTGGTTATGGTGCAGGCCTAGCGGAAGGGAGTAGCTGCTGTGGTAAAGGCTTGGAGCAACGCTTAAGATTTTTTTTACCTCTTTTTCCTATAGAACGAAAGTTTTAAATTGCTGAGGAAAAAGCAACAAATGTCGAAATCCTTACAGCACTGGTTAAAGTCCACTGCCACTGGGAAAAAAAACCAGAAAAAAAACCCTGAATCCCTGGAAGAGCAGGAACACGTCCTGGGCCCAGACCTACAGCTGAGGCTGGAGCAGAGCTAGATCAACGAGTAGGGCCTAGAGTGTCTGCTTAAGACTGAGGTGTAGTCGGAACAACAGAGAACTCTCTTCTCCTAAGCAGGCTAACATGCAATGAGTAACACCTAACAGCAGTCTACCGCTGGGAGAGGAGTGTAACAACTTCAAAAGAGACCCATTCTAAGGCATAGCACAAAAGGAAGACCTAAAGGAGAGAGGGTGGAACAGACACTGAGAAAAACTCCTAGGCAAACTAGCTCCCTTCCTAAACACAACATAACAATACAGAAATTTGAAGCTTGTGGTGTGCTGAGGGCAACCTTGGCAACAAAATTTCGAACTCAGCTTGAGCACTAAACAGAATCAAACTCCCTTAAAGACATTAAAGACCTAGCAGAAGTAAAGATGTGTCCATTTTTAGGCACAAAAAACAATTTGCTTTAGTCTTTTCTGTCTTATACAAGTTGTCTGGCTTTTAAAGAAAACTGTGAGACATACAAATGTGCAAGAAAAAAGAGAACAAGCTGTCCAGAGAAAAAGCAAACAACAGAACAAGATTCAGACATGACAAAAATGTTAGAGCTATCAGAGTATTTAAAATAACTATGAATAATACATTTAAGTATCTAGTGAAAAAAGAGGACACCAAGCATGGTTACATGGATAGTAGGAAACTAAAAGAATCAAATGAAAATGCTATAAATGAAAAACACAGTATATCTACTCCTCACTTATCGTCTATCCTGTTATCTGACATTTCGAATTTACAAAAGTAGTAAAAAATCTACTATACAACTATTTTGCGCATTAATGAGGCAGTGGCCATGGTGGCAATGGCTGTGAAGTGTCCCCTCCCTCAAGGAGGGTCTCCAGGTGGCCTCTGGGAAGCTGGCCCACACTGCCTGCACCCTTCGCTCCCTCATCAGCAGGGGTGCCGTGTCCAGCTAGCGCTCGGGGCCAGCCTTCTCTGTGGCTACAGCTGTTAGGCGAACGTGCAGGTCGCATGGAGCCAGGGGGTGTCTATTCTGGGTTCCCAGCTCCTATGTGGCCTGAGGCCCTGAAACTCAAAATTGCTGTGGGGTAGAGGAAGGGAGGAAAGAAGGAGGTTTTAGACAGGGTGTTTGGAAGAACTGCATGTGAGCTTAATGGCATCCCAAAGTGAGCTGAACTGTGTCTGGAGCCTCTGCCTCGGTGGGGCTGGGTGTTTGGCCAGGCTCCCAGTGCCCTCGCAGGAAGCCCCAAGCTTCAGTGACGTGCCAGGCCCAGAGGGCAGAGTAGGCTCTGGGATAGTGAATGAAAGGCTTATAAGGGTGGGAGTAGAGCCCTGGAGGCAGCTCTGTGAAGGAAGTGCTGACCCAGTACAAGAGAAAAGTGAAGTGGTTAAGCCTCCAGTCACACAATCCAGCTTTATCCAGCTTTGTCTCCTTCAAGCCTCCTTCTCCACAGAGGAATAATCCATAACTGAACTCATCACAGTGATTTACTCATCAGTAAATCTTAGCTGTTATTATTTCTATGATATTTTCTAAAAAAAGTTGGACAAATGGATGGCCTGAAAACAAAAATCCTCCATTTTCATTTAACACTGATTTTTGCATAACAACTTGGACTTTGGAAACTCACCATGTTGGTAAGTGAGAAGTGGGTGTAACAGAGATGAAGAATGCTTTAGACAAGATCATTAGTCGACTTGACACAGCCAAGGAAAGAATCAGGAAACCTAAAGATAGGTCAATAGAAATTGCCCTAACAAAAACACAAAGATCAAAAAGAGTTAAAAAACAGAAAAGAACATCTAGATTTGTGAGACAATATCAAATGATCTATCATATATGTAATTGGAATCTTAGAAGAAGAGAGAGAGAACAGGACAGAAGAAATATTTTAAGAAATAATAGTTGAGAATTTTCCATAATTAATGAGACACCTAACCACAGATCCAAGAATCTCAGAGAACACCAGTGAAGATAAATACAAAAGAAACAAGAAAAAAAACAACAACTACCCGATACACTTATGTATAGTGAAACTGCTAAAAACCAGAGACAGAGAGAAATTCTGAAGGTAGGCAGAGGAAAAGACCACATTACAGATGAACAGGGATAACAATTACAGCCATTTCTCACCAGAAACTATGCAAATCAGAAGAAAACGGAGGGACATCTTTAAAATGCTCGAACAAAAACCCTGTGAACCCAGAATTCTACGAACAGCACAAATCTCTTTCAAAAAAGAGAGAAAAATAAAGACTATCTCAGAGAAACAGAACTTAGGGAATATATTGCTAAAAGACTTGCACTACAAGAAATTTTAAAGGAAGCCCCTCAGGCAGAAGGAATAGATCAACCCAATACCTGCATTTACACAAAAAAATGTGGACTGCTGAAAATGTAATAAATGAAGGTGAATGTAAAAATTCTTATTTTAAATTGCTCTAAATAATAAATATTTAAAGTAGTAATATTAACAATTCATTGAGTGTTTACAGCATAGTAAAAGTAAAACACAGGCCAACAATAGTACAAATGACGAGAGGGAGAAATTGGGAATACACTGTTTCAAGTTGCTTACCCTATACCTGAAGTGTTATAACATTTGAAGACAGACTCTGATTAATAAAATATGTATATTTCGACTGTGGGAAACAACTAAAAATTTTAAAAGAGGCATAAATAATATGTCAATATGGAGATAAAATTGAACCTTAAAACAATCCTCATTCCTAGTACACTGTGCTGTCTCTTAGCAAGACTGAGGAGAGTGGCAATAGATTCAAGAATACTGGCAGACAAATTACTTAATAATAAACCTTTTTTTGGCAAGGATCACAATAGAGGGTCCTGGACAGAGCTGGAGAAAAATGTAGAACAAAATTCTAGCTGACAAAAAAAGAAAAAGACCAGACATACTGGTCTGACAGAGACTGGAGAAACCCCGAGAGTATGGCCTACGGACACCCTTTCAGCTCAGTAATGAAGTCACTCCTGAAGTTCACCTTTCAGCCATAGATTAGACAGGCCCATAAAACAAAACAAGATTAAATGGACACATCAGCCCAGGGGCAAGGATGAGATGGCAGGAGAGTACAGGAAAGCTGGGGAACCTAAGGTCAAGAAGGGGAGAGTGTCGTGGGGTTGGCAACCAATGTCACAAAACAGTATGTGTATTAATTACTTAATGAGAAGCTAGTTTGCTCTGTAAACCTTCATCTAAAGTACAATTAAAAAAAAAAGGAAAAAAAAAAAACCAAATCGACAATAGCAACTGGAAAGATTAGATAGGAAACTTAGGGGAAAGTGACTTTGTGTTAACAGGGAGGAACAACTCAGAAAAAGAGAGTGAGAATGGCTGCACAACTCAAAGAAGGCAATCAATGTCACTAAATTGTACATATAGAAACTGTTGAATTAGTATATGTTTGTTCTGCTGTGTATATTCTCAACAACAACAAAATAATAAAAATAAATCAATCAATCTCTTTGGGGGTCAATTTTAAGTAAATGTAATGCACAGATTAGATGCTACTGTTGCCAGTATTAACCAGTTACTGTTGAGTCAATTCTGACTCATGGCAACCCCATACGTGTCAGAGTGGAACTGTGATTTCATACGGTTTTCAATGGCTGATTTTTCAGAAGTAGATAACCAGACCTTTCTTCCGAGGTATCTCTGGGTGGACTTGAACCTCCAACCTCTCAGTTGGCAGCCGAGTGCATTAACTGTTTGCACCACCCAGGGTCTCCATGATGATAGTGGCTAACTACTTAGGCAACTGTTATGTGCAGGGCACTCTTCTTAAATGCTTTGCATGGAACTAACCAATTTAATCCTTAAAACAACCTGAGGGAATAGGTATTGTAAGTGTTCCCATTTTACAGGACCTGGTAGTATAGACAAAAAAACTAAAAACAAAACAAAATAAAACCTGTTGCTGTCGAGCCAATTCCAACTCACAACAACCCTACAGGACAGAGTAGAACTGCCCAATAGGGTTTCAAAGGAGCGGCTGGTGGATTCCAGCTGCTGACCTTTTGGCTAGCAGCCGAGCTCTTAACCACCGTGCCACCGGTGCTCCAAAGAAACTAAGGCACATAAAAATTAAGTAACTTGCCTAGTATGCAATGAAGCCAGACGTTCTGTCTTCAGGGCCTACATTTTTGACCGCTATACTGAGAACTGTGGAAGAAAAGAGTCTTAAACTGGGAGGGTTGAATCCCTAAGGTCCCTTCCAACAATTTGATCCCCAGTACCTTGGATAGAGGTCCAAGTAGAACTGTCCCAACACTTCTCCTGTAGCTTTATCCTTCACAGTGTAAAGTGTAACACTTTTATTCCAAACATGAGCATCTGGTACTTGCTCAAAGGAAAGTCCCAACAACTCCTGGTAGATGTTCAGCAAGCCATCTGTTACCATGTCGACTGGGAAGTATTCCTTGAGGATTTCTTGGTCTAGAGAGTACTTGAGTTCCTCTGTCTGAGTCATGTAGTAATGCAGATCCCAGGCATTGATTTTCCCATCATATTCAAAACCTTTCTCTTCACATTCCTTTTTCTTCAAATTCAAAATAAACTCTCGTTCTGCCTCGCCCAAGGGTTTTAATTTCTGGCTTAAATCATCTGTGAGGGGAGTGGGAAAAGTTAAGTGATTCACTACCCTTGGGAGCAAGCAGTATTTTATCATGGTGCCCTCTCCTTGGTAAACCCATTAAAACCCACTGCCATTGAGTCAATCCCGACTCATAGCAACCCTACAGGACAGAGCAGAACTGTCCCATAGTTTCCAAGGAGTGGCTGGTGGATCTGAACTGCTGACCTTTTGGTTGGCAGCCGATCTCTTAACCACCGAGCTACCAAGTTTCCCTCTCCTTAGAAGTACTCAATAAAGATAAATAGGAAGGCAGGCAGGCAGGAAGGAAGGATGGAAAGAAAAAGGATATAGGGAAGAAAGGAGAGAAGGACAGAGGGAGGGAGGCTCTATTATAGTAGCATTGCTTTTCTCTTCAGGGTGATTTATTTTATGGCTCCTCCAGCACCGTCAAAAGCAGGCCATGACTTTCTGACATCATCAACAAAGGTGAAGTTTATTTCAGAGAACTGTGACTCAAGAATGTTGTGGTTCAGTGAAACTAAACTCATATACACGATCATTTCTCAACGAGGTTAGGCTTCTCAAAAAGCTAGGGGAAATGAAAGAGACATAGCTTGTGGACAGTATTATGTAAAAATTGCTCAATGTATTTGACAGTCGTGGGTTTATCACTCCCCTATTCCTATCAAGAAGATGTATTTGGACACAGCAGTTCCATTTTTCAGATGGGGAAACTTCTGATACTACAATTTACGTAACTGTTTGTTTTTGTGACTGTTTCATTGTATTTGGTTAAATGAGAAGGTTCTTACTAGTATTACTCTTCACAACTTGTTAGATATATAAGACAAAAATGTGCTTGGCTCTGAAGGGACATGGCAGTTCAGGAGGCAACCCCATAGTGAGATGGAGGCAGCAGCCTGAGGAATGTTGTGAAGAGAAAGGAGGATACTACTTTAAAGAAATTAAGCCAATCAGGTAGTTACTAAGAAAACACTTCAGTTTTCAGTATATGCAGTTACACTAAAGGAAATAGTCTCACCAAACTTGTTAACACCCTGAACCATGCTTTTGCATAAAATGCGTCAGACTGTATGAGTTACCTGTTTACATCTCTGTTGTTCCCACTCAGTGCAAAATGCATTGAGGAAAAGGAGGCTTATCTTCTTCCTTTCTGCAGACCTACCATTTAGCATACTGCATAATACAAGGTAGTTTTTCCATAAATGTCTCATGAATGAATAAATGAATTATGCAATAATAAATATAGCCAACATTTATGGAACACCAGCTACATGTCAAATATCATGCCCACATACATATTAATGAATTAATGTATGGCCACTGAGGACATAGTGGATTCAATTCTGGGCTGAAGGCTTATTTTAACACATTATTAATCCTTTCTAACATAATTAAGCTAATAAAAAGAAATCAAGGTTAAATGAATATCAAAGCAATACATTACATAAATCTGATTAGTTGTTGAAGGTGAATAAAGTTTAAAGGTGTCAATGAGGAAAATACACAAAATATCATACTTTGGGTAATTCTGATTAGAGTTGATTACAACTAAAATTAGTGTCTTTAGCATGGCTAAGTTACTCAACTATTTTCACTAGGATGAACAAGAGTGACTGTTAGAATTGTGACAGCCAGATTGAGAAGGGGATAAGGAAGAGTGATAGAGCATCAGTGATTAAATGCCATGGACATAAGCAGCATGATTTTTAAAAGATTAATGTAAAAATAATTTTAAATGTATGTGAATATAATGATTAGATTATAGTTTTGATGTATTTCATTTAGTACTACTTTCATATAATAACAAGTGGTTTCTGCAGTAGAAAACATTTATTTTTTGTTTATAAATGTTCTATTTTCATTTACACCCAACTGTCAGCTTATTTCATATAAATTCATAAATAGCCATGCTATCACTGCCAAAAACTTGGTGGCAGTGAACAAAGCCAATGGGCTAATACTCTTTTAGAACGCTAGACATCTTGTTAGGAATTAGCATAAAAATACAAAAGCAAGGTCTATAATAGTAATATAAGGAGTCCTGGTTGCGCAACGGTTAAGAGTTCGGCTGCTAATCAAAAGGTCAGCAGTTTGAATCCACTAGCTGCTCCTTGGAAACCAGATGGGGCAATTCTACTCTGTTCTATAGGGTCACTATGAATCGGAATTGACTCAATGGCAATGGCTTTGGTTTTGGGTTTTATAACAGTAATATAAGCAATGGACAATCCCTAGAAACCAAGCACAGTCTCTAGCATATACTAGGTAATCAATAAATTTTTTTTTGAATGAAAAACAGGATTCTGTTAGAATCCTATTCTAATAGGCGTGTTAGATTCTGAGCCCCTCTGTCCAACTGCTATGATGTAGTAAAACAGTCATAGAAAAAAAGAAATGAAAATCATACAATTGATTTAAAAAAAAAAAAACTCACCTAGAAAGGCTGTCACATGGCTTGTACTCTTTGCAGTGTTCATTTCAAGTACAAAGTCAGCATGTGTGCTATAGCCAAGTAGTTTGGCCACTCTGGCACGCAGTGGAAGTAGATGCTGCAGAATTATAGTGTTTTCCTAGGAATAAACAACAACAAAAGTTAATAACTGACAGGGTCCAAAGTACTAGAAATAAAAGAGTTATTACATGTAATTTTAGGTTGGCAAAAAATGTCAAATATTTTTAGATCATCTCAACTTCTACCACATTATTCCATATAAGCATTATATACTTTTAAAAAATTTAAGGGGGTAGGGAGAATAGGGTGGAGAATACCATAGAAGAGCAATTTATCTCTAGAGGAGAAAAATTTTATTCCCTTCTTAGAAGACTTTTTTTCCCCCAGAGATAGAATATCATCAACTGCAATCTCATCTCAAACACAGAATTCAAAATAGTAAAACCTAAACATTCATTTGTGAGAGTCAATAATACAAACTAAATTTTAACTAAGCTGATAAATACTTCTCAAATTAAAAACAAAAAAAAAGTGACTATATTGGCTACTAAACTAGGTGCTGGAAATCAGTATCCTGGGACAGGTCTTCTGTGGCCTTATGTTAACTTCTGCTGCTATTCGTAAGATTTTCACTGGCTAATTTTTTTCAGAAGTATATTGACAAGTCCTTCTTCCTAGTGTGGAAGCTCAGCTGAAACCTGTCCACCATGGGTGACCCTGCTGGTATATGAATACTAGTGGCACAGTTTCCAACATCTCAGCAACACACAAGCCACCACAGTATGACAAACTGACAGAGCTGCCTCTGCAAAGCAGAGTCGATCTTAATAGTGTGGATGGAGTCAAGCTTTCGGGACCTTCATTTGTGGATGTGGCATGACTCAAAATGAGAAGAAACAGCTGCAAACATCCATTAATAACATGAACATGGAATGCACGAAGTACGAATCTAGGAAAATTGGAAATCGTAAAGAATGAAATGGTATGTATAAACATTGATATCCTAGGCATTACTGAGCTGAAATGGCCTGGTATTGGCCATTCTGAATCGGACAACCATATGGTCTACTATGCCAGGAATGACAAAGTGAAGAGCAATGGCGTTGCATTCATCGTCAAAAGGAACATTTCCAGATCTATCCTGAAGTACAATTCTGTCAGTGATAGGATAATACAGATACACCTACAAGAAAGATCAGTTAATATGACTATTTATTCAAATTTATGCACTGACCAATTAAGACCAAATACAAAGAAATTGAAGATTTTTACCAACATCTGCAGTCTGAAATTGATCAAACATGCAATCAAGATGCGTTGATAATTACTGGTGATTGGAATGAGAAGATTGTAAACAAAGAAGAAGGATCGGTAGTTGGAAAATATGGCCTTGGTGATAGAAATTATGCTGGAGTATGCATGATAGAATTTTAGACCAATGACTTCTTCATTGCAAATACCCTTTTTTCAGCAACATAAATGGTGACTATACTCATGGACCTCGCTGATGGAATACACAAAAATCAGACTGATTACATGCGTGCGAAAGAGACAATAGAAATGCTCAATGTCATCAGTCACAACAAGGCTAGGGGCCGGCTGCAGAACAGATCATCAATTGCTCATATACAAGTGCAGGCTGAAGCTGAAGAAAATGAGAGCAAGTCCACGAGAGCCAAAGTATGACCATGAGTATATCCCACCTGGATTTAGAGACCACCTCCAGAATAGACTTGATGCATTGAATGACTGAAGAACAAGTGAGTTATGTAATGATATCAACTTGCACATGAAGAAAGCAAAAGGTCATTGTTAAGACAGGAAAGAAAGAACAGACCAAAATGAATGTCAGAAGAGACTCTAAAACTTGCTCTTGAACACTGAGTAGCTAAAGCAAATGGAAGAAATGATGAAGTAAAAGAGCTGAATAGAAGATTTCAAAGGGCAGCTTGAGAATACAAAGCATTATAATGAAATATGCAAAGATCTAGAGTTAGAAAACCAAAAGGGAAGAACACGCTCAGCATTTCTCAAGCTGAAAGAACTAAAGAAAAAATTCAATCCTTGAATTGCAATACCGGAAGATTCTGTGGGGAAAATACTGAATGAAGCAGGAAGCATCAAAAGAAGATGGAAGGCATACAGAGTCATTGTACCAAAAAGAACTGGTCGGTGTTCAACCATTTCAGGAAGTAGCATATGATCAAGAACCAATAGTACTGAAGCAAGACGTCCAAGCTGCACTGAAGACAAAAAAATTAGTCTTCAGGAATTGATGGAATAGTTGAGATGTTTCAACAAACAAATGCAGCACTGGAAGTGCTCACTTGTCTATGCAAAGAAATTTGGAAGACAGCTACCTGGCCAACTAACTGGAAGAGATCCATATTTGTGCCCATTCCAAAGAAAGGTGATCCACTGGAATGCAGAAATTATCAAATAATATCATTAATATCACACAAGTAAAATTTTGCTGAAGATCATTCAAAAGTGGTTGCAGCAGTACATCGATAGGGAACTGCCAGAAATTCAAGCTGGATTCAGAAGAGGACATGGAATGAGGGATATCATTGCTGATGTCAGAAGGATGCTGGCTGAAATCAGAGAATACCAGAAAGATGTTTACCTGCGTTCTACTGACTATGGAAAGGCTTTCAACTGTGTGGATCATAACAAATTATGGATAACACTGGGAAAAATAGGAGTTCCAGAACACATAATTGTGCTCATAAGGAACCGGTACATAGACCAAGAGGTAGTCATTTGAACAGAACAAGGGGATACTGCATAGTTTAAAGTCAGGAAAAGCGTGCATCAAGGTTCTATCCTTTCACCATACTTACTCAGTCCGTATGCTGAGCAGATAATCCAAGAAGCTGGAATATATGAAGAAGAATGTGACATCAGGATTGGAGGAAGACTCAGTCACAACCTGTGATATCCAGATGACACAACCTGGCTTGCTGAAAGCGAAGAGGACTTAAAGCACTTACGGATGAAGATCAAAGACTACAGCCTTCAGTATAGATTACACCTCAACTTAAAGAAAACAAAAATTTCCACAGCTAAACCAAAAAGCAACATCACAATAAATGGAGAGAAGACTGAAGTTGTCAAGGATTTCATTTTACTTGGATCCCAATCAATGCCCATGGAAGTAGGAGTCAAGAAATCAAATGACACACTGCATTGGGCAAATCTGCTGCAAAAGACATCTTTAAAGTGTTAAAAGGCAAATATGTCACTTTAAGGACTAAGATGTGCCTGACCCAAGCCATGGTGTTTTCTTTCTTTCTTTTTTTGTTACGAATTGTCTTTTATTTATCATTTCACTATTGTACACAATATACAGAGACCTAGAAGACATTAAGTAATTGGTATTTTTAAGTCAACTAACCTTATAACCTTAACATCTTGTGCCAGATTCCTTTTGTTTGTTTTTAACTTTACATATTCTACTTCTTTCAAGGGCTAATTTTTTTTTTAACTGTACTTTAGATGAACATTTACAAAGCAAATTAGTTTTTCATTAAACAGTTAATACACATATTGTTTTGTGACATTGATTGTGAACCGCATGACATGTGAACACTCTCCTCTTCTCGACCTTGGGTTCCCCTTTACCAGCTTTCCTGTCCCCTCCTTCCTTCTCATTCTTGCCCCTGGGCTGGTGTGCCCATTTAGTCTTGTTTTCTTTCATGGTCCTGTTTAATCTTTCCAAGCTGTGGTGTTTTCAACTGCCTAATATGCATGAAAAATGAATAAGGAAGGCCGAAGAAGAATTGATGCCTTCGAATTACAGTGGTGGCAAAGAATATTGAATACTCCTGAAAACTGAACGTACTATGGACTGCCAAAAGAACGAACGAATCTGTCTTGGAAGAAGTACAGCCCAAATGCTTCTTAGAAGCAAGGACGGTGAGACTTCGTCTCACATACTTTGGACATGTTATCAGGAGGGATGAGTCCCTGGAGAGGGACATCATACTTGGTAAAGTGGAGAGTCAGCGAAAAAGAGGAAGACCCTTGATGAGATGGATTGACACAGTGGACGCAGCAATGGGCTCAATCACAGCAACGACTGTGAGGATGTTGCAGGACCAGGCAGTGTTTCATTCTGTTTTCCAAGTGTAGCACCCAGAGGCACTTCAGAAGAAAGGCCTGGCAATCTATTTCCTAAAAATCAGCCATTGAAAATCCTATGTAGCACAGTGCTACTGTGACACATACAGGGTCACCATGTGTAGGAACTGGCAAGCAGTTTTTTTTTTTTTTTTTTTAAAGCAATCTTAAGGATTCAAACTGGTATCAGCAAGAATCTATTAGCTGTCACCAGGGATTTGGAGGATAACAGATAAGAAAGAACTCCCTGCAGGCAAAATCGGGGGTCATGGAGTACAGCTGCTAAAGGCATTCCTGTCAGAAAGCCAGCCCAATATAGTCCAATGGCCTAACCAGGGAATTTCACCAGAGCACGGAATCCTCACAATTTTTGCCAAATAGTTTTTGAAAACTGAGATGGGCCTGCTATGTTTTCCATTCTTTCCTTTTCTGAATGGGAGTTTTTATTGTGGTTATCCTGTACCTATTCCACCACTAAGTGGGTATTGGGGTGAGAGGGTCAGATAACTAGTCTTGCCTTTCACTGGCTGCTATATCATGAGAAGCCACAACTGGGAAGGACTTTGTATTACCCAGAGACCCTGGCTTTTGAGCTTGAGGCAGTTACTGGCTGGGAGTAGAATGGGTCCTGTGTGTGGAAGAAAGGGGGCTCATGTTTACGTGGATATCCAGGGAGGCTGACTGTAGTGGAGTCAGCTAACTGACTCTGAGAATCCATTTCTAATTCTTCCTTTCTTCTGTTAAGTACCAGAACTTCCTTAGCTGAACAAATGGCCGTCAGCTAAAGACCATACTTCCCAGCCTCCCTTACAGGTAGATACGGCCCTATGACTGAATTGTTGTCAATGTGAATGGAGTTGACGTATGCCATTTCCAGGTCTTTTCCTTACAGGTGTTTGCTCTGTACTCTCTTTTCCCCCTTCCTAACATGCTAGGAAATGGTGACAATTGGAACGACCTTGGAAGTCACTTGTTGAGGAAGGGAGAGATGCCCTACCAGCCCTGGACTGTTGGCTTGGGAGAGGGAAAAAAAACTTCTAGTTTATTTAACCCATTCTATTTTTGTTAGAGCTGCTTAGACGGTGCCCAAACCAAGCAAGGTCCTGATCACCAAGGAAAAGGCTAAAAGTCTTGTAGGTCAGAGGAACTGGCAGGCAAATAAAAGGGCCTAATGCAAACACAAATAGGAACGTCAGTCTCTGAAGTGACTTCAACACAGGTAAACAAGGCAAACCTTCCTCTCAAAATCCTCCACTAAAACAGAAGACAAACATTTATAGTACCTCTTTGCACCTTGTATTAAAAGCCATTTCCATCTTCCTTCTGGTTTCAGGGACACAACATTTCTTCATGACAGGAAAATAATGTGGATATTTTAAGGTAATTTTATACTTGTCATCATCTGTCTTTTCTAAACTGTCAACGAAATCATCAGGAAGAGCACCTGCAAAAAATCATTTGGAAAAGACATCATTTTTTCCAATCATTATTGGTTTATTTAGCATTGGCATGGTGCCAAGTGGTTCTAGGAATTTTGTGGAGTAATTTAAACTCAAGTAAAATAATGACAATCCTTATAATACCTTTCTAATGTTACTGAAATGGGGGTGGTGTTCAGAGGCCAGGTGGCTTAGAATATGGTGATTCAAAATATGAATAGGTTTCAGTGTACTTGTGCAGGTGGTGTTTTGATGGAGAACAGGCAAATGTAAGCCAAGAAATATCCGGAAAAGAATAGAAGACACTAGCGTAAATTACAAAGTAGAAGACATTGTAAGGCAGAAAAAATTTCAAGGCACCGAAGGCTGTTAAACACCAGCATAAGTTAGCAATAAAGATTATGAAATTGCCTCTAGACTGTTTCTAGAAACAGTACACACTTTTATTAGTCTAAAATCTAGGATTGGTTTGGTTGTCTTTTTGATAGGAGGAATGGTGGGGTTAGGTACTGAATGATTCTTTTTTTTTTTTTTAAAGAATTCTTTGATATAGGTTTGGTATCTGGAAATTGAGGCAAGCTGTTGAGGTGACATTATTTGCCTAAATTGCATCATTTAATCTAGAAATAACAAAATTTTACCAAGTTCAGCCTTGGAAAATACCAGGAAGGTATCATCCTCATTGAGGTTTTTGTTAAAGTCAATACACAGCTCACTCATTCTTTTCTTCATTGCTTTGATTTCCTGAAACAAAAATAAAAATATAGGATATTTTATGGTAAAATGCAACTGATTTTTGTTGCCACCAGTCAAGTGAATTTCACTTCTATATGAAGACTGGCTTCTGTATCTAACCTTATGGAAGTACTTTCACAGTAAAACAGCTTTCTGCAGTCTTCTGTATCATGCACATGTGTATGTGTACATAGCACTCATGGAAAGGCAGTTCTGATGATGCTTTAAAGTTTGAAAGAACTAAATAAACTTAGGAGGTATAATCAAAACAGTGCCTGGCACATAGCAGACACACAATAAATAACTGCTGAGTGATTGAATGTAGTAGCTCATTACTAATCAACATATTTTGAATTCAAAATTCTAAATTAGTAATCATTATCTGGTGCTGAAGTAAACCAAGAGATAAGAAACCAACTAATTAATTCTATGGTTGCTTCAGAAAAAAGGTTAGGTCTCAGTTTTACAGAAATTTTGAAAACAAAGGTGATTTATAGGTCCTAACATTTACATAAAAAGTATTAGGTGGGAATCAAAGACAGCAATAAGAAGAAAACCACAAGAGGAAAAAAAAAACATTATTAACCTGTTCCACTGCTCTTCCAACAATGCTAGATAATGATGTTTACTTAAATCACTAGTTCTCTTTAGTGTGGCCCTGACTAGAAGTATCAGCATCAACTAGGAAATTAGAAATTCAAATTCTTGAGTCTCAACACTAGACCTACTGACTCACAAACTCTAAGAGGCAGGGCCTAGTAATCAGAATTTTAACAATTCGGATGCACATTAAAGCTTGAAACCACCAAGTTAACATATGTATACTGTTCAGTGTGGTTTTCAGACACACTAGTTGTCTCCCCAACACCCCTGCTGCCTCTCCCCCGCTGTATAGCAGTCATGTCATTTGGGTAGGACCTGATCCTATACGCCCCCTACCCCAGTTAGGTCATCTCATCCCCCTTGACTCAGTGACTGGCTCAGACAACCCTGACTAAAGGACTCAGGATTAGGCATATAATCTAATCTGGGCCAACAGGACACGAGGGGAGGTTTGATGGGGATTTCTCTGTGTCCTTCTGGATGGTGAGGTTTTTTAGGTCTGCAGCCATTCTAGTAAGAATGGAAGTCAGCCTTTGGACAATACTTATATTGAAGAAGACAGAGTACAGAAACAGGAAAATCAGGTTTCTGATGACACTGAGCACCTGGATCAAACTAACCATAAAGCCCACCTACCTATGGACCTTCCAATTATACAAGCAAATACATCTCTTCTATTGCTCAAACTAATTTAAACTGGGTTTTTGTTAGCTACAACCCAAAACACCTTAACTAATACAGCGTTCATGCCCCAGACAGAAGTGAGAATTGACAAGGATGGGAAAGGGTCAGGTAAGTGAGATTAGTCACATTCTTCCTCTAACTAGGATGAATAGGACAGAAAGTGTACAAGGGGCATTTAGGTGGGAGGAAGATGCCCATATCCCAGTGGTGCCTGCAGTTATATCTACAATGCTAATATCACTTGGTTTGGATTTCTTTAAAATTTATTTCTAGTTCTGCTGGCCAGAAGAATGACACGCAAATAAATCATGGGTTATATTTCCTGCCCAAGAAAAACGAGGTCAGTATGGTAGCTGAGTTTACTTCTAAAACTGAAAGACGTGATTGGCTAATACAAAAACAAAGTTTGAGAAGCACTCTTCAAGACCTTCTCTTTCTTTCTTTAAGGGGCATATAGTAATGTAGTGTGTCCCACTCCAAAGTGCTGGTTTTAAAATCCTCCATCAACAAGGACTTTATTATCAGTGCATTATTTCTGTATGACCAGGGGAGTGAGAATACAAACCAACTATTAAGGCCTGGAACTAGCTCTTAAAGAATGCAAAATAGAGCAGGGAAGACATGCCCAACACACATGAAACAAATAAAACTTGTACAGGATTAAAGAATAATGAAGTATTAGTGGTTTGTCAGTCACCATGAGGTTAACAGAAATTGCAGAATTTAAAGACACTGAAGAACAAATACATTGAAAATGAATTTGTACTATGGGTTATTTTCTTACAGCACATCTATTTCCCTATTTCCTGGTTTTTCTTTTATTTATTAGTAATTCTCCCAATAAGAAAAAGGAAGATAAACTCACATTCTGGACTTGTTCTGGAAGATGGAGCCCATTCCTTTTTCCCATTTTAACTGATTTTTCCAAGTATCGTCTGGCTTCAGGCTTTAACATCTCCAGATCACAGGTTTCCTGAAATTAAAGAGCATGACAACCATTTCTGTTGCAAAAGCGCATGAGTAAATTATAAACTATGAGGCCAAAGCAAATTTATTCATCATCTCTGTTGGGCTATGAAGTACATAGGAGGTTATGAGGCAGGCCCTTTTAAAAGACCTTATTTCACTGCTGTCTGTTATGCTCTTGTGTGCTTCTGCTAATTTAAAACAGAAAAAAAAAAAAAAGCAAGCTAGCCAGAGCCTCCTTGCCTTGAATTAGAATCAAGAGTGCCTGCAGCACTTGAAAGTGTGATAATAAAAACATTTGCATAATCTCATTCTGAGCATTCTCTGTGACTTAGCGGTCTTTTTCACAAAACATATTCCCTATCACAAATTATATGGATTTAATTTTCTATCATTTGCTAACCTGGTTCCACTTGAAAGGCAGGTATAGAAATAATGGGCAAATTCTATACAAATGGAGAGTAAGACTCTTTTGCCAACAAACCAAACAAGGACATCTGGATAAAACCCCAGGAAAAAGCTTCTAAAACTTCAAAATGCCTTACTGTCATTTGGCAAGAGAGATCAAGGGGCTACAGCAAGCAGCATATGAACAAATATGTGGGGAAAATGAGTCAGCATTGAACAAAGAGGAAGAAAGCTGGACAGTAAATTTGAATCTGCATGCAGCAGCACAAACAACACTCACTCAAAAGAATGGAGGGCACTGGAGGAGAATGGAAAATTCCTCCAGCCACAGCAAGATAATAAGAATGCCAGGAGTTTCTCTAAAACAAGTGGAAGAATACATATGGCACATCTGGATGGCCATTAAATTCATGATCCCTGAGAGGAAATGGAATCCAGACAGATTCAGCAGGTGTAATGGTTTCATTTTGGTTGAGAGCCAAATTTCCAGACATCTGTCTCTGGAGCCTTAAAACCTCCCCATCTGCTGAACTCTCTCTTCATGCAAGATCTGGGCTGTCTATCCCTGAGCTTTATATTTTGCCAACTAAATAGGTCTTCAGAAGGTCAAGGGCTGTGTTCAGCTTCTGAGCCTCCATTTTAGATTATTGATGCTAGGTTCTTTTTTT
Source organism: Trichechus manatus latirostris (assembly GCF_000243295.1). NCBI lineage: Eukaryota > Metazoa > Chordata > Mammalia > Sirenia > Trichechidae > Trichechus > Trichechus manatus. Next base: position 17,246,993 of record NW_004443965.1, read on the forward strand.
TTTTTAATAATTTATTTTTGTTGTTGAGAATATACACAGCAGAACATACATCAATTCAACAATTTCTACATGTACAATTCAGTGACACTGATTACATTCTTCAAGGTGTGCAACCATTCTTATTTCTCTTTTCCGAGTTGTTCCTCTCCTATTAACGTAAACTCACTGCCCCCTAAGGTTCCTATCTAATCTTTCAAGTTGCTGTTGTCAATTTGACTCCATACAGACAGACCTTAAAAGAGCACAATGCTCAAGGCAGACATTCTTTACTAGTTAAGCTAAACTACTGTTTGGTTTTAAGAAGACTTCAGGGGATATTTTTGGATTTACATTTAAAGATTATCGCAGGGCAATAGTTCCAGGGGTTCCTCCCGCCTCCACAAAATCTGGATTCCATGAGAATTTGAAATTCCATTCTGCATTTTCACCCTTTTGATCAGGATTGTTCTAGTGAATCTTTGATCGAAATGTTCAGTAGTGGTACCTGGGCACCATCCAGTGCTTCTGGTCTTATGGCAAAGAGGGCAGTTGTTCATGAAGGCAGTTAGCCACACATTCCATATCCTCCTGCTATTCCTGACTCTCCTTCCTCTGTTGCTCCAGGCGAATAGAGACAATTGTTGTACCTTGGATGGCTGCTTGCAAGCTTTTAAGACCCCAGGCACCACACAAAGTAGGAGGTAAAACAGAAGCACTAAACATGTTACTACGCCAATTAACTGGGATGTCCCATGAAACCATGATCCTAATCCTCCAAAGGAACTAAATCCCATAAGCTGTTTGGTTGTACATAAGTAGCCTCAGCAGCTTCTCTCTCTCTCTCTTTTTTTTTTTTTTGGTCACTGTTGTAAATATATCTATCATACAACTTTTGCCAATTCAACTTTTTATAGGTATACAACTTATTGACACCAATTAATCAGTTGTACAATCCTACCCTTAATCAATGTAATTTTTTTCATCACTGTAAACTAAAACTCAGTACTTCATAAGCAATAACCTCCTCTTAGCACAACCCTCCTGCCCCTGGTAACCACTAAAAACCTTTGGTCTCTATACATCTGTCTGTTCTTGTCTTTTTATATAAATGAGGTCACATACTATTTGTCCTCTTGTGATTGACTTATTTCACTAAGCATAATGTCTTCAAGCTCCACCCATATTGTAGCATGTATCAAGACTTCATTTCTCTTAATGGCTGAGTAAGTACTCCATTGCATGTATGAACCACATTTTGTTTATCCATTCATCCACTGATGAGCATTTTTAGACTGTTTCCATATTTTGGCTATTGTGAACAGGGCTGCAATGAACTTTAGTGTACAAGTATCTGTTTGAGTTTCTGCTTTCAAGTCTTCTGGGTATATACTTAATGAGTGGACTTGCTGGGTAATATGGTACTTCTAGTTTTAGTTTTTTTGGTCTTAGTTATCTAGTGCTGCTATAGCAGAAATACCGCAAGTGGATGGCTTTAACAAGCAGAAATTTATTCTCTCACAGTACAGGAGGCCAGAAGTCTGAATTCAGGGCACCAGCTCCACGGGAAGCCTTTCTCTCAATGTCTGCTCTGGGGGAATGTCCTTGTCATCAATCTTCCCCTGGATGTAGGAGTTTTTCAGCACAGGGACCCCAGGTCCAAAGGATGCGCTCTGCTCATGGCTCTTCCTTCTTGGTGGTAGGAGGTCCTCTCTTCTCGATTCTCTCTTTTATATCTCAGAAGAGACTGACTAAAGATACAACCTAATCCTGTGGGTTGTGTCCTGCCTCATTAACAGAACTGCCTCTAATCCTGCCTCATTAACATAAAAGAGGTTAGGATTTACAACACACAGGATAATTACATCAGATTACAAAATGCAGGACAATCACACAATACTGGGAATCATGGCCTAGCCAAGTTGACACACATTTTTGGGGGACACAATTCAATCCATAATGGCCACATTGTTTTCCACAACAGCTGTAGCAGTTTGCATTCCCACCAGCAATGTATATGGGTTCCCATTTCCCCACATCCTCACCAACATTTATTATTATTATTTTTAAATCTCAGCATTCCTAGTGGGAGTGAAATGGTATCTCATTGTGGTTTTTTACTCCCCCTAAATTTTATTTATTTTGTTGCTGTTGAGAATATACACAACAAAACATACACCAATTCAACAATGTCTACATGTACAATTTAGTGACACTGATTACATTGTTTGAGGTGTGTAACCATTCTCACCCTCCTTTTCTGGGTTGTTCCTCCATTATTAACATAAACCTACTGCCCTCTAAGGTTCCTATCTAATCTTCCAAGTTGCTGTTTTCAATTTGATCCCATATAGATAGTTCTTAAAACAGTACAATGCTCAAGGCAGGTCTTTTTTTACTGGTTAAGGTAACTAGTGTTTGGTTTTAAGATGACTTTAGGGGATATTTTTGGTTTAAGGTTTAAAGATTATCTCAGGGCAATAGTTTCAGTGATTCATCCACCCTCCATGGCTCCAGAAAGTCTAGAGTCCATGAGAATATGAAATTCTGTTCTGCATTTTCCCCATCTGATCAGGATTATTCTAAGGAATCTTTGATGAAAACGTTCAGTAATGGTAGCCAGACACTACCCCATTCTTCCGGTGTCATGGCCAAGGAGGCAGTTGTTCAAGGATGCAATTAGCCACATATTCCATAACCTCCTCCTATTCCTGACTCTCCTCCCTCTGTTGCTCCAGGAAAATACAGATCAATTGTTGTGCCTTGGATGGACCACTTGCAAGCTTTTAAAACCCCAGGCACTACACAACGAAGTAGGAAGCAGAACAGAAGCACTAAACATGTTATTAGGCCCATTAAGTGGGATGTTCCATGAAACCATGACCCTTGTCAAAAATCAGTTGACTCACTGCATCGGGCAAATCTGCTGCAAAAGACCTCTTTAAAGTGTTAAAAAGCAAAGATGTCACTTTAAGGACTAAGGTGTGCCTGGTCCAAGCTATGGTGTTTTCAATTGTCTCATATGCATGCGAAAGCTAGGAGATAAATAAGGAAGACCAAAGAAGAATTGATGTCTTTGAATTATGGTGCTGGCGGACAATATTTAATATACCATGGACTGCCAAAAGAATGAACAAATCTGTCTTGGAAGAAGTACAGCCAGAATGCTCCTTAGAAGCAAGGATGGCAAGACTTCGTCTCACATACTTTGGACATGTTATCAGGAGGGCCCAGTCCCTGGAGAAGGACATCATGCTTGGTGAAGCAGAGGGTCAGCAAAAGACAGGAAGACCCTCAACAAGACAGATGGACATAGTGGCTGCAACAATGGGCTCAAGCATAACAATGATCGTGAGAATGATGCAAGACCAGGCAGTGTTTAGTTATGTTGTACACAGGGTCGCTGTAAGTCAGAACCAATTTGATGACACCTAACAACAACAACAACATAGGTGTGTGGGTCTATTTCTGGACTCTCAATTCTATTCCATTAGTCTACGTGCCTCTTGTTATACCAGTACCAGGGTTTTCTGATTACTGTAACTGTATAATGTATTTTGAAATGAGGAAGTGTGAGTCCTCCTACCTTGTTCTTCTCTTTCAATACTGCTTTAGCTATTCAGGACCTCTTGCCATTCCACATAAAGTTGAGGATTGGTTTTTCTATTCCTGTAAAGGCTGTTGGAATTTTGATCAGGATTGGGTTGAATCTATAGATCGCTTTGGGTGGTACTGACTTTTTAATATTAAGTCTTCCAATCCACGAACATGGAACATCTTTTTGTTTATTTAAGTCTTCTTTAATGTCTTTCAGCAGTGTTTTATAATTTTCATTGCATAAGTCTTTCACATCTCTGGTTAAATTTATTCCTAGGTGTTTTATTCTTTTAGATCGTATCGTGAATGGATTTGTGTCCCTAATTTCCCTTTCAGATTTCTCATTGCTGGTGTATAGAAACTCAGCTGATTTTTGTTGGTTGACCTTGTACCCTGCAACTTTGCTAAATTCCTCTATTAGCTCTAGAAGCTTTCTTGCGGACTCTTTGGAATTTTCTATATGTAGGATCATGTCACCCATGAATAGAGACAATTTTACTTTTTTTTTTTTTTCTGATCTGGATATCTTTTATTTCTTTTTCTTGTGTTACTGCTCTGGCTAGGACTTCTGATACAATATTGAATAGAAGTGGTGAGAGTGGGCACGCTTGTCTTGTTCCTGATTTCAAGGGGAAAGCTCTCAAATCTTTCTCCATTAAGTATAATGCTGGCTGTTGGCTTTTCATATATGCCCTGAATCTTACTGAGGAACTTCCCTTCTATTCCAAACTTCTTGAGGGTTTTCATCAAGAAAGGACGTTGGCCTCGTCTGGAGCAAGGGAGAATGGAAGGAAACCAAAGACACAAGGGAAAGATTAGTCCAAAGGATTAATGGACCACAACTATTTCAGCCTCCACTAGACTGAATCCAGCACAGGTAGATGGTGCCCGGCCACCACCACCAACTGCTCTGACAGGGATCACAGTAGAGGGTCCCGGACAGAGCTGGAGAAAAACGTAGAACAAAATTCGAACTCACAAGAACGACAACAATGAAAAAAGATCAGACTAACTGGTCTGACAGACACTGGAGAAACTCCGAGAGTACGGCCCCCGGACACTCTTAAAGCTCAGTAATGAAGTCGCTCCTGAGGTTCACCCTTCAGCCAAAGATTAGACAGGCCCATAAAACAAAACGAGACTACATGGGTACACCAGACCAGGGGCAAGGACAAGAAGGCAGAAGGTGACAGGAAAGCTGGTAATGGGGAACCCAAGGCCGAGGAGAGAGTGTTGACATGTCATGGGGGTGGCAACCAATGTCACAAAACAGTAATGTGTATTAACTGTTTAATGAGAAACTAGTTTGCTCTGTAAACCTTCATCTAAAGTACAATAAAAAAAAAAAAAAAGAAAAGACAAGAAAGGGTGTTGGACTTAATCAAATGTATCTTTCTACATCCATAGAGATGATCATGTGGTTCTTTACCTTTGTTTTACTGATGCAGTGTATTACATTGATTGATTTTCTAATGTTGAACCATCCCTGCATTCCTGGAATAAATCACACTTGGTCATGGTGTATGCCTCTTTTAACAAGTTGTTGGTGGTGCTAGGTTCTTGCTGCAATAATTCTGTAATTTTCTACTTTTGTTACAGCAGGTATACAAGCAGTTGTAATTTTAACTGGGATATTATTTTATATAACAAACTGTATTTCATTTTACCTACCAAGAAATAATTTTGTGTCACAGTACTAAAGTACCTATCAAGCATTACTCACAGTTTCCCGAGTTTATTCTCTGTGGAGGCAGAGAACGGTTCATCTCCTTTTTCCATAATAACCTACTTTTATGCCCTCGGAGAATTTGTGAGCTTGCTGACATGACTCAAGTTAGAACCCTCCCTAGCTGGAATTGACGCATACTGGGATCCCAGCAGCAGGTGCCTGTACTGGGAGAAAAACCCGGAACGGCCAGGAAGATGATTGGGCTATGTATGGGCTGATTCCTTCAGGGGCGACCAGCAGTTCAAATCACAGTATTCATTCAGATGTGATTAAGTTGAACTTGATCTACACTAGCTTTAACAGCGTCAAGAAGACCGTCCTAAGGTGTGGGGCATGGGAACAGGAGTCTCTAGGCAGTACAATGCTGGAAGTTGTAAGGCTGGAGAGAATCCAGGCTGTTGCTGTGCACAGAGAGGGGAGGGGAAAGAGGAAGAAAATCCTTGAGGAGGAGGGGCTGGCAAGAGCTGGGAAAGTTGTTAAAGACCCAGGCAAACAAAAGGAGATCTAAAGCAGAGGGCCATCCCAGCAGGGAAGGAAGCTCAGGCCGAAGCCCAGGCATACATCTGCGCAGCAGCAATGGGCACTTGGGTTCTTGGGGTTCACCTCAGCCACATTTGTCTCTGGGCTTAGGACAGAGACTCATCACAAAGCCTCCCTCAGCTGTTGTAGGCAGAATTCCTCCGCTGGCTATGCTGGATTAGGACAGGCTCTCACGCTAGGTGAGTCTGAACTTGCCACATCTGTGAGCAATAGGGCTGCTACTTCAGAAAATGTGGACGTACACTCAGGACAGTAAACTAAAAACTCACGGTCTAGATGTGGTAAAGCTAGTTACTCCCAAATGGTTTAGATTAGGTGAAACTACTTACTCCTAAAATAGGTGATACAGGTACAAACAGGTAGAATATTCTCAGAAAAATCAGCCCTGAATTTGGTTTAATTAAAATATGACTAATTAGCTGTGCTGAAATATTTAATTTACCACAAAAATTACATTTTTCAAAAGCCTGACTCAGCTATAACCAGACACCCTTTGCCAGTCAGACTCTAAGGTCTCGGTAGGAGCAAGACGTTTCTAAATGTGCTTCTAAATTACATTCCAGTTCCAATGCTGATCATGATAATATTCTTCCTTACAATCTCCAGGCACAGAAAGAGTTACTGCCCAAAGGTTTTCTAAGATGGAATCAGCTAACACTTCTAGACTGATTTGCTGCAGCTGCGACTTCCTTCCTAACAAGAATTTCTTCCTTGAATACGAACCAGGTCTCAGGCTTCTTTGGGTGAAGCTTTTCCTCTTTAGATGGGGCCTGAAGTTCTTTGAAGCAATTTTTGAACCTATATAATCTGACAGCAGGAGCCCTATTTGAATCTCTGCTGTGACACGTTTTGTCTCCTTATTTCCCCTTGTTAACAAAAAGCTTTTACATAAATGTGCACACACACACACAAACACAGACACACTTACATGTATGTTTATATATACTCATTTTACAGATAAGAAAACTGAGGTTAAATGATCTTCCCAAAATCACAGTGGTAAAATAATTCTTCAACCTCTTAGTTTCTAATTTTGTTCAATGTGTTACACTACATTACCATCCTTAATTCATTATCATTAAAATTTCATAATAAAAACTGAGTATTTTTCTCTCCTCCAAATCCTCCCCACTTTCTGTCCCATGACTTCATCCCTTTCTTCACAAGACCTTCACACTTCCAGTTTCCAGTGTAAGTAAAGAATTATTTCAGTGTAGCAGGAGAAAAGTGGGGTGCAGAACTCCAATTCTAGTAAAAAGACCAGACTTAATGGTTTGATTGAGGCTGGAGGGACCACAGAAGACATGGCCCCCAGACTCTCTGTCAGCCCAAAACTAAAACAATTCCTGAGTCCAACTCTTCAGACAAAGATTAGAGTGGACTAGGGGACATAAAATGATACTTGTGAAGAGCGTGCTTCTTAGCTCAAGTAGATTCATGAGACTAAATGGGCACCTCCCGTCCAGAGGTGAGATGAGAAGGCAGAGACGGTCAGGAGCTGGTTGAATGGTGATTTAAGCCCTGTCCTTGAGCAAAGAGAATGTGACCCAGCTGGAGCTGGGCTCACAAGGACTCATCAACTGGGCCCTGAGGTATAAAGACAATAGCTAAGATAACCCTGGAAAATATCTTTTAGGGAAATTTTCACATAAAGTCAATCAAACAGAACACGAAAGACTCTCTACTCTTTTTCTATTAGCATTTAATGAATAGAAATTTATTGGACCAATGAAGACCCTCCTGACTGTCATTACTGAAATCTGTACCAATGATTGTTAAGATCACAGTTTCTAGCCAATCTGTGAAAATGTAAAGCTTTCAATGGTTTTTCCCATTTGTAATGTTAATGTATACTGATGGCTCTGTAATGGTCTTTGGACTCGGGCAGACATGGCTGTGGCAGCATGCTTGTCTGTTTTCCCACTCTTGCCTATTCTGTAATATTCTTTTGGACTCAGGCAGACATGGCTGTGGCAGCACGCTTGTCTGTTTTCCCACTCTTGCCTTTTCTGTAATGTTCCTTGGACTCAAGCAGACATGGCTGTGGCAGCATGCTTGTCCGTTTTCTCACTTTTATCTGTTCTATGATATTTCTTTGGACTTGGACAGAGATGGCTCTAGCAGCATGCTTGTCCGTTTTACCACTTCTGCTCTTCTGAATATATGCCGAATAACACTTTCTTTTGCTTTACTAAACTTTATGATGTTTCTACCCTACAACAATGGACATGGGAAATTCGGGGTGGAAAGGAGGAGTGTGCTGTCACAGTACAGGGAGAGCAACTAGGGTGACATAAAAATGTATGTATAAATTTTTGTATGAGAGACTAACTTGAATTGTAAACTTTCACTTAAAGCTCAACAATAAAAAAAAAAGGAAAAAAAACCCGAATTATTTCAGTGAGATCTTCTGTATTGTGTATACAAAGTAGAAATTACAATATTGGAAAAAGAACTCTGAAGATCAAGATAATATGTAGAAAAACTGACACAGAAACTTTAAATTTGCTAAGGAAGTATAGTAAGACCACAGAGTCTGATAATAAGAAGCCTATTTCAAAAGCTGAGACAGAGGTATAATTTGTTTAATTAAATGTGTTATATTTGCAGTTATTTTGCTTTTTCTTCTGTTGCTTTCAATCCATTACATTTACTGTTAAGTGTCTAACCTACTATTGAGGTAAGGGCATTCTTAGGCAGCTCTGTGGATTCCTGGACTAGAGGGATGCAGAAAGGCCTACTGCTGACTACTAACTCAAGTTGCCATCACAAGATTTACTGCTTTGGTGTGAGCCACAGGTTGAGTGAGGACACTAGGAGAAGGGCACTCTATTGGATGAAATCATATTTTAATTGGGGCTACTACGGGCTCATTCAGCATACATTTACCCCACATCTATTTATGCCAAGTACTAGAGAAACAAAGAGATGGATATACTTGAGGAATTTTACCATATTTTTATGAAAATGACATGCACCCTCTATGTTTGTTTGCCAACTCCATCCACTTCCCTTCCTCTCCCTTCCCCCCAATGAGGTATTTGGTAAATGCTTTATGCTAATTTTTTTACAGCAACATGTAAAAAAAATTGGCATAGCAGCACTTATGAAAATACCTTGAGGGGGAGGGTGCGGTGGCAAACATAGAAGGCCAGCGTTATTTGCGTAAAAATGCAGTTGAGTCTTATGAAGGGAAAAAAAGAGATACATTTAAGAGATAATTTCAATATAATGTGGTGAGTGAAAAGAAAGGTAGGAACAAGGTATTTGGGAAGCAAAAAGGAGGGGTGCTTGGCCAATGGGGAAAGTAAGCCAAAGTGCTGCTGTTAGCCTGAGTTAGTTCTGACTCCCAGCAACCCTATTTACAACAGAATGAAACACTGCCCAGTCCTGCGCCAGTCTGACAATCATTGCCATGTTTGAGCCCATTTTTGGAGTCACTGGGTCAATTTATCTTGTTGAGGGTCTTCCTCTTTTTCACTGACCCTCTACTTTAGCAAGCTTGATGTCCTTCTCCAGCAATAATACTTCCTAATAGCAAGTCCAAAGTATGTGAGATGAAGTCTTATCATTCTTGCTTCTAAGGAGCATTCTGGGTGTACTTCTTCCAAGACATATTTGTTTGTTCTTCTGGGAGTCCACAGTATATTCAATATTCTTCACCAACACCCTAATTCAAAGGAGTAAATTCTTCTTCAGTCTTCCTTATTCATTGTTCAGCTTTCACATGCATATGAGGTGACTGAAAATACCGGAGCTTGGGTCAGGCACACATAGTCCTCAAAGTGACACCTTTGCTTTTGAACACTTAAAGAGGTCTTTTGCCGCAGATCTGCCCAAAGCAATATTTTGTTTGACTTATTGACTGCTGCTCCCATGGCACTGATTGTGGATCCAAGTAAATGAAATCTTTGACAACTTCAATATTTTCTCCATTTATCATGATGTTGGTTATTGGTGCAGTTGTAAAGATTTTTGTTTTCTTTATGTTGAGGTATAATCCATACTGAAGGTTGTAGTCTTCGATCTTCATCAGTAAGTGCTTCAAGTCCTCTTCATTGTCAGCAAGCAAAGTTATGTCATCTACATATCACAGGTTGTTAATGAGCCTTCCTTCAGTCCTGATGTTGCGTTCTTCATACAGTCCAGCTTCCAGATTTTTGCTCAGCCTACAGATTGAATAAGCATGGTGAAAAGATACAACCCGATGCACACCTTTTTTAATTTTAAACCATGCAGCATTCATTCACTTGCCTTGTTCAAAAAACTGCTTCTTGGTCTATGTACAGGTTCCTCATGAGCACAATTAAGTGTTCTGGAATTCCCATTCTTTGCAATGTTATCCATAGTATGTTATGATCCACACAGTCAAATGCCTTTCCCTAGTCAATAAAAAAACACAGGTAAACACCTTTCTGGATTCTCTGCTTTCAGCCATGATCCATCTGACATCAGCAATGATCTCCCTCTTTCTACGTCCTCTTCTGAAACTGGCTTGAAGTTCTGGCAGTTCCCTGTCGATGTACTGCTACAACCACTTTTGAATGATCTTCAGCAAATTTTACTTGCGTGTGACATTAATGCTATTGTTTGATAATTTCTGTATTCCCTTGGATCACCTTTCTTTGGAATGGGCATGTATATCGATCTCTTTCAGTCAGTTGGCTGGGAAGCTGCCTTCCAAATTTCGTGGCATAGACGAGTGAGCACTTCTAGCGCTGTATCCGTTTGCTGAAATATCTCAGTTGGAATTCTGTCAGTTCCTGGAGCTTTGTGTTTTGCCAACATCTTCAGTGCAGCTTGGACTTCAGTACCATCAGTTCTTGATCGTATACTACCTCCTAAAATGTTTGCATGTTGACCAATTCGTTTCAGTCCAGTGACTCTCTATTCTTTCCATTTTCTTTTGATGCTTCCTGCATCATTCATTTTTTGCCAATAGAATCCTTGAATATTGCAACTTGAGGCTTAAATTTTTCTTCAGTTCTTTCAGCTGGAGAAATGCTGAGAGAGTTCTTCCTTTTTGGTTTTCAAACTCCAGGTCTTTGCACATTTCATTATAATCTTTTACTCTGTCATCTCGAGCTGCCCTCTGAAATCTTCTGTTCAGCTTTTTTACTTCATTTCATCCATTTGCTTTAGCTACTCTATGTTCAAAAGCAAACTGTAGTCTCTTGTGACATCCATTTTGGTCTTTTCTTTCTTTCCTGTTTTTTTAATGACCTTTTGCTTTCTTCGTGTATGACGTCCTTGTTGTCATTCCACAACATGTCTGGTCTTCACTCATTAATGTTCAATGCATCAAATCTATTCTTTTGTAAAAAAATATTTTATTGTGATTTTAGAGAAAATTTACATAGCAAATTAGGTTCTCATTTAACAATTTCAATACATATTATTCAGTAACATTGGTTACAATTGTCACAATGTGTCAGCATTCTCATTATTTCCATTCTAGTTGTTCTGTTTCCATTAATCTAGCTTTTTTCCCCTTTACCTTTTCATCTTTGGTCTAGGGTAAAAGTTGACTGTTAGGGCTTATCTACATGATTGTTTAGAGCAGTACAGTACTCCCAGGTGATATTATTTATTTTATGAGTCACTTTGTCTTTTGGCTGATAGGTGATCACCACAAGTTTAAAGGGTATCCCACGGTGATTGTCTTGGAGGTTCCTCTAGTCTTTTCAGGTCTAGTAAGTCTGGTCCCTTTTTTAGGAATTTGAGGTTTGTTCTACACTTTTCGCTCATTCTATCTGGGACCATCTATTGTATGCCTGGTCCAAACAGTTGGTAATGGTAGCCGTGCCTAGTTTTTCTGGTCTCAAGGTAGGTGAGGCCATGGTTCGTGTAGATTATTAGTCTTGTAGACTAGTTTCTTCTTTGAGTCTTGGTTTCCTTTTTTCTCTTTCACTCTAGACATGTAAAGAACAATAGTTGTATCTTAGATGGCCACTCACAAGCTTTTAAGACTTCAGATGCTACTCACCAAACTAGGATTTAGAACATTATCTTTATTATGACATAAATCTTTATTACATTTATGCCAACTGACTTGAGTTGCCCCCAAAGACTGTGTGTCAAATCTATTCCTGTGATAGCCTCTAAATTCAGGTGAGATATACTCATGGTCATACTTGGCTCTCGTGGACTTGTTTTAATTTTCTTCAGCTTCAGCCTGAACTTGCATATGAGCAATCGATGGTCTGTTGCGCAGTTGGCCCCTGGCCTTGTTTTGACTGATGATACTGAGCATTTCTATTGTCTCTTTCCACAGATGTAGTTGATTTCACTCCTGCGTATTCCATCTGGTGAGGTCCATGTGTACAGTTGTCGTTTATGCTGTTGAACAAAGGTATTTCCAATGAATAAGTGGTTGGTCATGCAAAATTTTATTGTGCGATCCCTGGCGTCATTTCTATTACCCAAGGACATATTTTCCAACTATGATCCTTTGTCTTTGCTTACAACTTTTGCATTCCAATCACCAGTAATTATCAATTGCATGTTTGATCAATTTCAGGCTGCAGAAGTTGGTAAAAATCTTCAATTTCTTCATCTTTGACCTTAGTGGTTGGTGTGTAAATTTGAATAATAGCTATATTAACTGGTCTTCTTTGTAGCAGTGGATGTTATCTTACCGCTAACGGTGTTGTACTTCAGGATAGACCTTGAAATGTTCTTTTTGACAATGAATGTGATGTAATTCCTCTTCAATCTGTCATTCCCGACTCTCATGGTTTGAATTATGTCCCCCCAAAAATGTGTGTATCAATTTGGCGGGGACATGATTCCCAGAATTGTGTGGTTGGCCTCCATTTTGTGAGTGTAATTTTATGTTAAAGAGGATTAGGGTGGGATTGTAACACCACCTTTACCCAGGTCACACCCCTGTAAAGTTTCCCTGGGGCGTGGCCTGTACCACCTTTTACTTCTCAAGAGATAAAAGGAAAGGGAAGCAAGCAGAGAGTTGGGGACCTCATGCCATCAAGAAAGCAGTGCCGGGAGCAGAGCGCGTCCTTTGGACCGGGGTCCCTGCGCAGAGAAGCTCCTAGTCCAGGGGAACACCGAAGAGAAGAAGGCCGACAGAGACAGAAAGCCTTCCCCTGGAGCTGATGCCCTGAATTTGGACTTTTAGCCTACTTTAACTGTGAGGAAATAAACTTCTCTTTCTTAAAGCCATCCACTTGTGTGTGGTATTTCTGTTGTAGCAGCACTGGATGACTAAGACAGCGACATAGTAGACCATATGACTGTCTGATTCAAAATGACCGATACCAGTCCATTTCAGTTCACTAATGCCTAGGATATCGATCTTTATGTGTCCCATTTCATTTTGGATGAGTTCCAATTTTCCCTGATTCATGCTTCGTACATTCCACGTTCTGATTACTAATGGATGTTTGAAGCTTGTTTCTTCTCATTTTAAGTCGTGCCACATCAGGAAACAAAGGTCCTGAAAGTTTGACTCCATCCATGTCATTAAGGTCATTTTCACTGGCCAATCCTTTTCAGAAGTAGACTGCCAGGTCCTTCTTCCTAGTCTTAGTCTGGAAGCTCCAATGAAACCTGTCCACCATGTGTGACCCTAATGGTGTCTGAAATACCCGTGGCATAGCTTCCAGTATCACAGCAACATGCAAGCCACCACAGTATGACAGACTGACAGACAAGTGGTGGAAGTCACAGTAGCTGATGCTTTTATCTGGGTTCCTAGGCTTTAACAGGAGTCCCTGGGTGGCACAAATTGTTAACATGTTTGGCGGCTAACTGAAAAGTTGGAAGTTTGAGTCTACCTAGAGGTACCTCAGAAGAAAGGCCTGGCGATCTAATTCTGAAAAGTCAGTCACTGAAAACCCTAGGGAGCACAGTTCTACTCTGACACGTGGAGTCACCATGATTTAGAATTGATTTGACGGCAACGAGGCTTTTTTAGGCTTTAAGAGGCAGACAAGTTACAAGTTTCAATAGTACTGATTTTGGCCAATGACTAGACTTACACTTTTAAAAATCAAAGAAGGCACGTCAAGTAAAGTGAATTAAACTGCAACTCAATTTTGGTCATACTGTTTTTTTCTTTTTGGTCATTTTTTTAAGACACTGGTTCTTTAATTTGGCACTGGGCCTCCATTTCTGGTCGTGTAAGAGAAATGACATAATGCTTAAAAGCATCTATACTTTACTCTCATGAACTATTCATCTGCAGTTGTAACATTAAAACTTTCCTTTTAAATCAAGAATTGGCTAAGATGAATAGGCAAGACCAAAGTACAAAACTCTGAAAAATAAACGATGTTACAATAGATCACTGCATTTCTCAAATTTAGCTTACATAACTCAGCCCTATTTCACTAAAGAATTCCTCTTGTGTTTTTATTACTTGGCCATGTCACTGGAATAAAATATTATACAACTGGATTGTTCTAACATGAAGATAGTGTACATTTTTTCTCATCAATATGGCTGGAAAGAGTTATCTATGAAGTCTTCTTTGATCCTTGTTGGCTTTTTAACCAATGATTGAGAAGTCTTTGTCAAGATTGGCAAATACCAAGATTTGTGGCCATAAATGCTGGCTTTTGGCATCTGGCCATTTTTTAGACAAAGGGATGAGGAAACACTTGTTTTCATTTCTCATTTTTGTGGTAGAAGTAAAGATAAATTTCATACATTAAATTTTAATGTAATATTTGATATCAAGAAATGAATATAATTACATAAATATGTAATTATGAAAACAAATTAAAACTACCATTCAACTGAAGAAATAGAACATTAACAACACTGTTGTATTTATGTATGCTACCAGTAACCTATCCAAAAGGTAACCAATCATTTTTGGGCTTTTTACTTCCACAAAACCTTAGGTGACTGCCTATTTCTTGTTAAAGAATTATTATTATTAATGTTAGCATGGTAAATGTATATTATAGAATTCTGTCATTTTAAAGATCTTTAAGTGTACAATTCAGTGACATTAATTTATATTCACGTTGTGCAATCATCACCACTTTTTCCAAAAGTTTTTCATCACTTCAAACAAAAACTCAGTGCCCTTCAAGCAATAACTCCCCATTCCTCTCTCTCCCCCTATCTCCTGTTAACTAGTGATAAACTTTTGTCTCTATCCATTTCCTGTTCTGGATATTTCATATAAATGGAATCATCCAATATTTGTCCTCTTGAACCTGACTTATTTCACTTAGTATAATGTTTTCAAGGTTCACTCATACTGTAACATGTACCAGAACTTTATTTCTCTTAATGGCTGAATAATGTTCCATGGTATGTACATACATTTTATTTATCCATTCATCTGCTGATGGACATATGGATTGTTTCCACCTTTTGACTATTGTAAATAATGCTGCAGTGAATACTGCTGTACAAGTATCTCTCTGAGTCCTTGTTTTTAATTTTTTTGGATATTCACCTAGGAGTAGAATTGCTGGATCGTGTACTAATTCTATGTTTAATATTTTGAGGCATTCTAACCTGTTTTCCACAGCAGCTGCACCATTTTACATTCCCACGATCAATGAGCGAGGGTTCCAAATTTCTCCACATCCTTCTTTGAACATATATAAGACAGATGTTTAAAAGTCTTTATCTACTAAGTCCAATGGCATGGCTTTCTCAAGGATGGATTCTGTTTCTTTATATTGTTCCCTCTGAATTGTCCATCCTTCTCTGTTTCTCTATATGTCCCGTGACTCTTTGTTGAAAATGGGATATTTGAATAATGTAATGTGGCAATTAGTATTCTCCCCCTTCCTAAGGGTTTGCCAGCTTTTTCTTCTATTGTTGAAGGCTGCAGGAATCCACTGGTTGAGGGACTTTTCCTAACTATCTTCGCAAAGAGTGTATTACTTGATGTGTGTGTTCACTGAGGAGGAGCCCTGGTGGTGCAGTGGCTAAGTGCTCGGCTGCTAACTGAAAGGTTGTGGTTTCAACCTGGTTTGAACCTACCAGTTGCTCCACGGGAGAAAGATGTGGCAGTCTACTTCCATAAAGATCACAGCCTTGCAAACACTATGGGGCAGTTCTACTCTGTCTTATACAGGGTCGCTATGAGTCAGAATTGACTTGACAGCACGGGTTTGGTTTAATTTAACAGGTGTTTACTGAAATCTCAGTGAAAAACAATCTTGTAGCCTTTGCAGATTGGCTCTATGCTGTGGCACTCCTTCAACACTTAGCCAGGCTTACTCTGGGCCTAGAGAACCAGCCTGAGATGAAAGTTTAAAGTTTTCTCAGTTCTTTTCTGGGCATGTGTCTTGCCCTGGGCTTATGTGTGGCTTTCTAAATTCCTTGGTAGATACAGGCACTTCTGAATGTCCTATTTTCCTAAAGAAACTCTCTTCCCAACACCTTGGCCTTAGCCTTAAGCTTTCTATTGTGTCTCAAATGCTCTCTCTTGCCCCAGACAGCTAAAGACCTACCAGTTTGCCCTCCACGGCTCCACCCTGTGCTACCTCCAAGATGAATGAAGCAGAGACAAGCACTTGGCTTTGGTACTTATGGTCGCCACTCGACAAGTTTGAACAGACATATACAGTACTTTTTGCGCAAGGCGTGGTCTGCTCTTTTCAGAACCCAGGGTGAAGGTCTTAAGTTAGGAATGTGAGCGGCATTTCAAATCGGGGGTTGGAGAGGGGCATGATCCAGTAACAAACAGTCACAAAGCTTCCCTACCGTTTTCTTGAAGTCTATTGATTATCTGCTTGGTGGGTATGAACCTCTGTGTACCTGAGTTCTGACAAGGTTAGTTCTGACAGTTTTTACTTATTTTTTGGTGTTTCTCTGGAGGACCAGAGTGTTGAGCTTCTTATTCCACTATCTTGGAGATATCACCCCTCCAGTTTATTTAAAATATTCTATTGTGTAAATACATCACAATTTATTGACATATTTTCTTTCTGCTGGAAATCTGTGTTGTTTCAGTTTTTTGCTATTACAAATAATGTTGCTATGAACATTTGTCCAATTTTGCTTGTGCACACATGCAGAAGTATCTCCAAGTAAATACCAAGGTAGGAGGTGGGGAGAAAGACATACTAGGTTGCAGAGGATGTGAAATTCAACTTTGTAAGATAATACTAAGTTTTCCTCCAAATCAGTTACTATTATTTGTAATCAATTTACACTCTTATGAGCAGTGCAGAAACATTTCCACTGATCCACATCCATACAGACACTTGGTATTGTCAGTCTTCTTAATTTTTGCCAGTCTCATGAGTATAAAACGTTATCTTATTGTGGTCTTCATTTGCATGTCCTTAATTATTAATGATGTTGAGCATCTTTTCATATATTTGATTGCCATTGTGTTTCTTCTGAAACATCTCTTCTCATGTCATTGACCTATTTTTCTACAGGAATGTTTGTCTTTTTTATTGATAAGAGTAGTTCTTTATATATACCAGATATTAACATTTTGCTAGTTTCATGTGTTGGAAATTTATCAGTATTTATCTTTTCACTTTCTTTATGGTAGAGTCTTTTGATAAAGAGAAATTCTTTATTTTTATGAAGTCAAGTTAATTAGCCTTATACTTTATAATTAGTACTTTTTGTGCCTTGTTTAAAAAATACTTCACTGTCCAGATGTCACAAAGAATATTCCTGTATAAATTTCTAAAAGATTTAATGCTTGGCCTTTACATTTAAGACTTTAATCTATTAGAAATTGTTTTTTCAGTTTCGTTGCAACAAAGATATTTTATTTTGTTCTCATGTGGAAAACCCACGTCCCAGCACTAATTACCGAAGGCCTATTTTCTGGATCTGTCACTAACTGGTTTCTCAATATGGTTCAGTGAGCATTTTCTGAATGCTTACTTTGTACCAGGCACTATGCCAGAGTTGCAAAATAGAATCAAATGTGATATCTCCCTTGTTTGAGGGGTTTAATACAATATCTGCATGATTTCTGGCAAGCACTTCTCAACCAGCTCTGTGGCTTTTTGGAAAGTCTCCATTACTGAGCCTCAATTTCTTCATTTATCTAAAGGGCTACCTCTAATGTTGGATAAAGTTTAAATTAGATAACTATAATTTCTATACAAATGTGTTACTAGCTACATTGGGAGAGAGGTAGAAGACCATAGCACACTGGTTAGTCTTATGCTCTATTATAATTTCATCCATCTATTTAGTCAACAAATTACTTATTGCTGAGGTTTTGAAACATGACTGCAAATTGTTTGATACTCCCCACACTGAGACATGATGTCTAGGTTCTTTACCTTGAATAGGGCTGATTGCAGTAAACGGCAAACCAATATACTATGGCAAAAGTGATGCTTTGGGACTTCTGAGCTAGGTCACAAAATATAATGCAGCTTCTGACTGATTCGTGGGAAACCTGTGTTGGAGACCCGTGCCTCCACAAAAGAAGTCCTATCATCTTAAAGCTGGGCTGTGAGGAAGCCCAAATAAGCCCACATAAAGAGACCACATGGAAACACCTTGGCTATATAAAGAAAGAGATGCCTGGTTAGCCCTTACCTGCTTCAGCCCCAGCCACTATGCGTCTGAAACCACATGTGAGACCCTAACAGAATTGCCCAGTTGATTCCATACCCACAGAATCTGTGAGAGATAATAAAATGATTGTTGTAGTTTTAAGGCGCCAGTACATAACCGGAACCATTACTGAGCATAGATCTTACACAAAGAACTGAAAAGGAAAGTAATTTCACATTTCTATTTATCAGTTCTTCATACAGTCCAGCTTCTTGGATTATTTGCTCAGCATACAGAATGAATAAGTATGGTGAAAGGATACAACTTGACATACATCTTTACAAATTTTAAACCACACATAATTCCCTTGTTCTGTTAAAATAACTACTTCTTGGTCTATGTACAGGTTCCGCATGAGCATAATTGAGTGTTCGGGAATTCCAATTCTTCGCAAGGTTATCCATAATTTGTTACGATCCACACAGTCAAATGCCTTTGCATAGTAAATAATATACAGGTAAACATCTTTTCTGGTATTCTTTGCTTTCAGCCATGATCCATCAGAAATCAGCAATGATATCCCTGGTTTCCCGTACTCTTCTGAATCCAGCTTGAATTTCTGGCAGTTCTCTGTCGATGTACTGCTGCAACTACTTTTGAATGATCTTCCACAAAATTTTACTTGCGTGTGATATTAATGATATAATTTCCGCATTCTGTTGGATCACCTTTCTATGAAATGGGTACAAATATGGATCTCTTCCAGTCAATTCGCCATGTAGCTGTTCCAAGTTTCTTGGCATAGACAAGTGAGTGCTTTTAGTGCAGCATCCATTTGTTGAAGCATCTCAATTGGTACTTCTTCAATTCCTGGAGGCTTGTTTTTCATCAATGCCTTCAGTGTAGCTTGCACTTCTTCCTTCTGTACTATCAGTTCTTGATCATATTCTACCTCTTGAAATAGCTGAAAATCGACCAATTCTTTTTGGTACAGTGACTCTGTGTATTCCTTCCATCTTCTTTTGATGCTTCCCGCGTCATTTAATATTTTCCCGATAGAATCCTTCACTATTGCAACTTGAGGCTTGAATTTTTTCTTCAGTCTTTTCAGCTTCAGAAACGCCGTGTTCTTACCTCTTGGTTTTCTATCTCCAGGTCTTTTCACATTTCATTATAATACTTTACTCTGTCTTCTTGAGCTGCCCTTTGAAATCTTCTGTTCAGCTCTTTTACTTCATCATTTTTTCCTTTTGCTTTAGCTACTCTACATTCAAGAGCAACATTCAGAATCTCTTCTGACATCCACTTCGGTCTTTTTTTCCTTTCCTGTCTTTTAAATGATCTCTTGCTTTTTCATGTATGATGTCCTTCCACAACTTGTCTGGTCTTTGGTCATTAGTGTTCAATGCATCAAATCTATTCTTGAAATGGTCTCTAAATTCATTTGGGATATACTCAAGGTCATATTTTCGCTCTCATGGACTTGTTCTAATTTTCTTCAACTTCAACTTGCACATAAGCAATTGATGGTCTGTTCCACAATTGGCCCTTGGCCTTGTTCTGACTGATGATATTGAGCTTTTCCATGTCTCTTTCCACAGATATAGTTAATTTGATTTCTGTGTATTCCATCTGATGAGGTCCACATACATAGTCACCCTTTATGTTGGTGGTAAAAGGTATTTGCAATGAAGAAGTCATTGGCCTTGCAAAATTCTATCATGCAGTGTCTGGCATTGTTTCTATCACCAAGGCCATATTTTCCAACTACCAATCCTACTTTATTTCCAACTTTTGCATTTCAATCACCAGTAATTATCAATGCATCTTGATTGCATGTTTGATAAATTTCAGACTGCAGAAGTTGGTAAAAATCTTCAATTTCTTCATCTTTGGCCTTAGTGGTTGCTGCGTATATTTGAATAATAGTTGTAGTAACTGGTCTTCCTTATAGGCGTATAGAGATTATCCTATCACTGATAGCATTGTACTTCAGAATAGATCTTAAAATTTTTTTTTGACGATGAACACGATGCCATTCCTCTGTCATTCCTAGCATAGTACACCATATGATTGTCTGATTCAAAATGGCCAATACCAGTCCATTTCAGCTCATGAATGCCTAGGATATTGGTGTTTATGCATTCAATTTCATTTTTGACTTCCAATTTTCCTAGATTCATACTTCATACATTCCAGGTTCCTATTATTAATGGATGTCTGCAGCTGTTTTTTTCTCATTTTGAGTCGTGCCACATCGGAAAATGAACGTCCTGAAAGCTTGACTCCATCCTTGTCTTTAAGGTTGACTCTACTTTGAGGAGGCAGCTCTTCCTCAGTTGTATTTTGAGAACTTTCCAATCTGGGGGACTCATTTTCCGACATTATATCAGAAAATATTCTGCTATTGTTCATACGGTTTTCACTGGCCAATTTTTTCAGAAGACTGCCAGAAGCCTTCTTCCTAGTCTGTCTTAGCCTGGAAGCTCCGCTGAAACCTGTCCACCAAGGATGACTCTGCTGGTATTTGAAATATCAGTGGCAAAGCTTCCAATATCACAGCAACATGCAAACCACCACAGTATGACAAACTGACACGAGTAAATAATCTGAGAAGCTGGACTATATGAAGAAGAACATGGCATCAAGATTAGAGAAAGGCTCATTAACAACCTGTGTTGTGTAGATGACACAATTTTGCTTGCTGCAAGTGAAGAGGACTTGAAGTACTCACTAATGAAGATCAAAGATCACAGCCTTCAGTAGGGATTATGCCTCAATATAAAGAAACAAAAATCCTCACAACTGGACCAATAAGCAACATAATGATAAACGGGGAAACTAATGAAGTTTTCAAGGATTTCATTTTATCTGGATCCACAATCAATGTCCATGGAAACAGCAGTCAAGAAGTCAAACATCGCATTGCATTGGGCAAATCTGCAAAAAACCTCTTTAAAGTATTAAAAAACAAAGATGTCACTTTAAGGACTAAGGAGCGCCTGACCCAAGCCATGGTGTTTTCAATCACCTCATATGCATGTGAAAGCTGGACAGTGAATAAGAAAGATCGAAGAACTGATGCCTTTTAATTATGGTGTTGGTGAAGAATATTGAATATGCCATGGACTACCAAAAGAACCAACAAAACTGTCTTGGAACAAGTACAGCCAGAATGCTCCTTAGAAGCAAGGATGACGAGACTTCGTCTCACATACTTTGGA